>NW_013550583.1:1662393-2106904 GCF_000709125.1 Exophiala aquamarina CBS 119918
CCGCCGATCGCCATTCAACACGCCTGGTATTCGGCATGGATAAAGTACCCGCCATAAATTGTGCAATACATTTCACTCGTAGACAATTACCCTCCTTGTTTCAAACGATGCGGACTTCCGGGTTGCCTGCTTGGTAGTATAGCCCAACTGAAACCGGGAGGGCTTGGATCTTGAAAGGGCGGCATGTTAGCAAATTTCGCACAGATGCGGAATTCTCGCTTAACCATACGTCTGGTGGATGATATCTTACATACTCGATACCTCGTGAAGGGGACCAAGTCACACAATGTTCCATGGTACCACTTTTCACACAACAGATGGTGAGCCATATCTCTGGCGGAAGCGAGAGGTTTGACATTGCTAAGATTTGCCAAGAGTTGGCGCAGGCCATGCCGTCCAATCAAGATAGAAGCTGTGGAAGCTTATCACCTGCCCGCTTGGGAATGATTTGCGGAAGGCTTGTCACCTTCCCGCTCGGGGATGATTTGTTCTTGGCATGTCCGGGGTTATATCAGTCTTAGGAATAGTGCATATCAGTTACGAGGTATAGTAGTGAGACAATCACGCTAGCCATCCGATCACCAACCGTGTCCCGCTGGACTAGCGGCATGCGATGGAACGCTACATCTCTCCAGAGTAAGCGTGTCATTGTTTGGTCGTTCGAAATGGCAGCGAACAAGCCTCATTTCATGAATCCTCATTGGACGCCCCCGCCGATCACAGCAGAGCTTATCACGGTGCTTAGGGTACCCAAGCAAGCTTCTTCTTATCAAGAAGTGCCACCCAAGCAGGCTTCATCCTATCAAGCTTGCCACCCGAGCAGGCTTCATCTTATCAAAATGGAACGCCAGACATCGCTAACTCCGCTTGCACAATTTCCAGCGGCTACCAATGGCTAAAACACCAGTGCCCGACCTCTCGTGGTCATTCCATTGTGATGTTACATTGAGAATAGCGACAGCTGAGATTCAATCAGACAACTCCGCCCACCTAGGCACTTATTAGGGGCCCTTTGACCCTCCGACGACCGTGCTCTCATCCTCGCGCACGACTTCGCTCTTGTGTTTCTCACTCTCAAACTCCATTGTCTTTCAGCCATGGAGAATATCGTCCCTGTAACACATCCAGCGTCAGAGCTGGATGTGGTGACCGAGCAACAGATGCGCAAGCCGTCTGTCTCCGCCGTTGAGAAACCCCAGGTCATGGAACGTAGCTGGGGTTTCGCCGCTCGTACCGACAGCACCGTGACGTACGAAGAATACGTCTACTGGGCCAAGATCGAGCGTGAGATGGAGGTTGAAGAGAATAAAGTGTTCCAGGCTGAGCACGGCTCTCCCCTGAAGGACTCGATCAAGAACACTTTTTCGAAATCCGGCCGAGCGAAGACGAAAGCAGCAAAGGAGGCCAGACTTCAGACCTTGGCAACTCTTGCAGAGAAGCAGCCTGGGGGTGTTGTTGTCAATGATTCCGACAGTGGTCATCCGGTTGAGAATGCGCTGAAGGTCTCAGACGCAGAATGGCGTAATGCTGCTCGTGCACTCAGAACTGCTAGCTGGGGCCAGATGTTCTTCCTCATCACCACTGACATTCTCGGTTGGTCGGGTGCACCGTATGTACTCTTCGATTCTCATTTGAGTATCGATCGTGACTGACAGTTCAACATAGATTCGTCTTCGCCAGCGTAGGCTACGGCACAGGTGTAGCTCTCTACCTCATCTTTGGTGTCTTTGCTGCCTGGGGCGGCTGGGTTATTTGGAAAGTTTTCCTCGATCTCGACTCATCTCGCTACCCAATGCAGAGCTTTGGTGACCCATTTTTGCGCCTCTACGGTGTGAAAGCTCGTCATTTCATCAATATCGCCCAGTCGCTCCAGCAGTTCTTCACCGTGGCTATCCTGATCTTCAGTAAGGCTTTGAATATTGAGCAGATTGCTCATGGCAAGGTGTGCTTTGTGGCTATGATGGTTGTCATCATGGTCGTTGGCATGCTTGGAGGATTCATTCGGAGCTTGAGAAAGATTGGATGGATTTCGAATGCTGCCGTGTGGTTGAACATTGTGAACTTCATTATCTGGTGAGTCTTCATCCTAAGCTGTCCGTTGATGTAGCTTGCTGACCGGCGTTTCAATAGTATGACTGCTGCCTCACACTTTGCCCCTTACTACCCAGCAATCACAAGGTCTACACTTATCAAGACTATCGAGCCCATCAAAGTCTTTGCTGGCATTCCACCAGATCAGTATCAACAGCAGTCTCCCGGTTTTGCCGCTACATTCAACGCTGTGAACACCATGGTCTACGCATACGCGGGCGCTCTCCTCTTCGTTGCCTTCCTTTCGGAAATGAGACATCCCTTAGACTTCTGGAAGGGGATGTTTCTTGCCCAGGCTTTCATTTGTATCGTCTACATGTTCTTCGGTGTCTTCGTCTATTCCTTCTACGGCCAATATTCCGCCAACAACATTGTGAACGTTGTAAATCCGTATGGCCTACAGACTGCCGGCAACATTCTCAGACTTCTCTCCGGTTGGATTGCCATCATCATGTACTTCAACATTGGCATGAAGACTGTGTATCTAGAGGTTTTCCAGTCCGTTTTCAACTTTCCCTCAATCGTTGAAAAGAAGGGCAAGATCCTCTGGTACCTTTTGGGACCATGTTACTGGATCCTCGCCTTTGTCGTTGCGGGAGCGGTGCCCAACCTCAACGGCATCGTCAGCTTGGTCGGTGCTGTCTTCATGATGAACTTTACATACACTTTCCCAGGCATGATGTACTTGAGTAGCATCATCCACAAGGCTGCTGAGCTTCCTGGCGAAGGCTTCAACCCAGCTACGCGTGAAACAATCAGGCACGACAGCGGTTTGAAGAGATGGATGAGAGGATACAAGAAGACTTGGCTGAAAAGCACCATTGCAGTTATCTACATTCTCCTTGGCCTCGCATGCTGTGGAATGGGCACCTGGGCTGCTGTTGAAGGTTTGATTGCCGTTTTCGGACCTGGCGGAACCGTCGCCGTCAGCTTCGGATGCCCTGTGCCTGTGTAGGTAAATACAGTAATGGAGAAGAACGACAGAAGGAACATCTGGCTTCAGGCTCGGATGCAAGTGCCTGTATGTCTTAATACAGTAACCGAGAAGAACGACAGATGAAGCGTATGTATCCAGCCATAGCTAGCTCATTATGTAAGTATGCACGCAATTGCAACAGCTCAAAATACGTGGCCCCCTGGAGAATTTATCACCGCGTACTTGTACCGGAGCAACATGAACTAATAGCTACGTGGATTCTCATTCGCTGACAGAAGACTTGGTACGACACAACGGATGAGCCACAAGGCAAAGTGATTATTGTAGGTTCTAAAATGCAGAGCGCACGTTTATTTGGATGTCTTCGGAATACCACTCATCTTTTCTGATGCCAGAAAGTAAGCAGACATGCTCATGTTCTCACACCACTCCCGTGGTGGGGTATCAATACATAATATCGCGAAGATGTCCTCTGGTCGGGTGGCCACCATCTTCCCATGCTCTCAAAAACAGCGTGCAACTGGGAGCACACTTATGAGAGTGAAGAGTCTACGTACAAGCCTAGGGGGAGGAGAAAAGCAACACAGGGTCATGTGGGGAGATTAGGAGAGGGCACGCCTATGAGTACGCTGAATAAACGGAACGGTTTGTAAGACACGGAGATATATATATTGGCATCCAAGATGCTAATAATAGAAAAAGAGTCGTCTAGCTACGGAGTGAGTGCGACGTAAAAGATATGTTACTGTACATATGCTTCGCACTAAGGATGTACGAAGTACGAAGTATGGAGCAGATCAAAGAGATTATTGGATCCATCAAGGAACTCCAGCTTCGGGCTTCGGATTCCCAAGACTGTACTCTTGCCGATAGTCGTGTAAAGTATCCAGGTCCCTGGAAAGATTTTGTCCGGGGCCGGTGCTCACAATGGGTTAAGCCGTTAAAGAGTGCCGTCAAAGCTCTTGGATAAAGCTAGCTTCATGTCGGATATATTCTACACAAAGGTATCAGCCGCAGATATTTTACGTCGAATTATCCGTATCATTTATCCCCGTCGCTTGAATTCACTGCCAAGATATGATCTGTGACTTGAGGACAGCGCCGCTCAAATCACAGGAGGTCCTCGAATGGCATTGGTGTGGATTGCCATTCACCTGTTCCAAAGCAGAGTTCAAGGGACCAACCTCGACTTTCGCTGTCTCCCCTGCCGCCAGCAGCTTCTTCGCGATCGAAGTTCCACATCGCGTTGAGATTAACTGTCAGCCATGGTTGGCCACATGGATTCAAGGTTGTGGTATAATCGACCTTCAGACAGATGGACCGATGCGCTACCTGTTGGTAACGGAAAGCTAGGTGCCATGATATATGGCATTCCGGACCATGAACGCATTCAGCTCAACGAGGAATCTGTCTGGTCAGGCGGTAAGCGATCTAGACTGAACCAGAATGCTTCTGAATCTCTGGTCAAGGTCCGGCAATTGTTGTGCGGAGGTGATGTTGAAGCGGCAGAGCGACTAGCAGATCTTGGAATGGCCTCGACTCCGGTCAGCATGCGGCATTACGAGTCACTTGGCGAGATGAAGTTGACGTTCGATGCAATCCCAAAATCCTTGGTCAAGGAGTATGAAAGATGGCTCGATCTTGAGACGGCAGTTGCCGGCGTAAAATTCTCTGCTACCGATACACTTTATGAACGGGAGATCTTTGCTTCTGCACCTGACAACATCATCGTCCAGAGGCACACGGCCAAGGGGATTCAGAGGCTGTCCTTCCATGCCATGATACACCGACCATATGAAATGCTGAACGTCGCTTATGATACATCCTACAATGATGGAAAAGATACTGCTTTTATGATCGGGACGTCTGGAGGGTCTGACCCAATCACTTTCGCAGCTGCGATCAACATTCAGACCGACGGTAAAATTGAGGCTTTAGGCGAGTTCTTGTTGGTCGAAGATGCCACAGAGGCCATCATACTCTTCACAGCGGCTACCACTTATCGGACACCGGATCCCATTACAACACTGCAAAAGACGCTAGACAGATCCAAGAAGCATTCTTACAGCCAATTGCGCTCAAGGCATGTTGAGGACTATCAAGCTCTTTTCCGAAGCTGTACACTGCAACTTGGTCACCCAGAACCCAGTAATTCGAGACTCCCTACCGACAAACGAGTCGAGGCCCTCAGAAATGGCGAAAGTGATGTTGGTCTTCTTGCACTTCAGTTTCAGTATGGCCGCTATCTGCTGATCTCTTGCTCGAGACCTGGAACGCTGCCGGCTAATCTGCAAGGTATATGGAACAAGGATTACATGTCAGCATGGGGTTCTAAGTACACCATCAACATCAACACAGAGATGAATTACTGGTTGGCTGAGGTCACCAATTTGTCTACCCTGCACTCTCCACTATTTGACCACATTGAAACAATCTGTCAGTCTGGTAGGCAGACTGCTCTAAAAATGTACAACGCTTCTGGATGGGTTGTACATCACAACACAGACATATGGGGTGACTCTGCACCACAGGATCGCTGGCCTGCCGCCGCTTACTGGACACTGGCGTCTGCTTGGCTCTGCACTCATATACTCGACCATTTCTTATTCACAGGCGACACGGATTTCTTGCTCGGGAAGATTGATACCATGTCTTCCGCGATCGATTTCTTTTTGGATACTCTACAGCCCGTCGAATTGAACGACAAGGCCTATTTCGTCACTAACCCAAGTGTCTCGCCTGAAAATGTGTATTTCACTGCGACTGACAATGTCGGTGCAATGACCATTGGCCCTGCGTGCGATTTCCAGATCCTCCGACAATTCTTTAATGGCTTTGTGTCTGCAGTCTCCTCGCTTCCAGAGAATCCCGTCGATCCATCTTTCATCTTGAAGATCCAGGAAACCGTGGCGAGATTCCCTCCCACTCAAATTTCTCAGCGGTACCCCGGTGTCATTCAGGAATGGCTGCACGACTATCGCGAAGCTGAACCCGGTCACCGACACATTTCACATCTATATGCACTATACCCAGGTACACAAATCCTCCCGCCTGGGTCATCTGGTCACGATGCAACCATTTGGGATGCTGCAAATCGCACGATTGAGCACCGACTTGCAAACGGCGGTGCTGGGACAGGTTGGTCACGAGCATGGACTATCAACTGGTATGCTCGTTTGCTTAACGGCGAAGAGGTTGCGCGCCATATCTCCGAGTTCTTCACCCAGAGCACTTATCTCAATTTATTCGACGCGCACCCGCCGTTCCAGGTTGACGGAAATTTCGGTTTCACGAGTGGCGTCGCAGAAGCTCTGCTGCAGAGCCATTTTATTAGGCTCCCAGGTAATGTTAGAGAGGTATGGCTTTTGCCTGCTCTGCCTGCTTCTTGGGGGTCGGGCTTGGTGAAGGGTTTGGTTGCTAGAGGTAGTTTTGTAATCAACATTCACTGGGAAGACGGAATCGTCAAGAATGTGGAAATGGAGAGCCGCTTGGGCGGCACTATTGTGGTAAGATACGACATGCAGGGAAGAAAAGGAGTAAAGGTCATTCCACGGGCAACTTATGATGGCTTCAAGGAGTTGAGCAATGGTAGATTCGAGCTATCTACGCGCCAGGACGAGACATATAGTTTTACTATTGAATACGCTTGGTAGCTCTACCAGGTTACCCCAGCTATCGAAAATCCACTTTCGTCTGTCAACTCTACGCAGACAACGCGAAGTTCATCCTTGGTGGACCAGTCCTCAACTCAAGAGAGCAGGCCCAGGCAGAACTCGAAAGAACTCCATCGTTACTTAGTATTTTAAGCCTTTGGAGATTCAGTCATCCCATGTGGGCTACAGAAGCAGCATTCGAGCCTCGTCGACGTTGAGCAATCTGAAAGAATTAGCGCGTCACACGTATTGTACATCGATACCCTTCCCCATTAGTTGGACTCCCGGGCAACTATCTCAACACCTTCGACGCGCCAAGTTGCACCCGTTCAAATACTACTTCTCAAGCTCGTGCTTCAAACACAAGTCTGGGACGACACGTGAATTTTGGTCCGGTTCCAGGAATGACAGCTGTCATTATGATATTTGACTTGCCAACAAGCGAACGACATCTCCTAGCGGGGTCCATGTCATGCTTCGGCACCATCCGAGGAAACAGTTCCACCACCACGCGCAAAAGACAAAGCAAACTGACAAGTATGAACAAAATTCTTCAAGCTGTCGTTGGCAGCTGAACAAATGGCTCCCTTTCCATCGATTGAAGTGACATCCATAGCAGTGATCCCTCGAATTATTCCACCCCTGACTACCCATATTACTCGAGAACGAAAAACCTATTTGCCATTTACAGTTTAATCCTAGCGGGTGAGCGAAGGCCGCTCTAACCTGTGCTTTAACTGAGCCCCTAGCTGAGCATCACTAAGCGCTCCCTGCGAACTCCCTGAGCGAACCCACTAGCGGCCTAATCCGGCCCCCCGCGATCGGCTACGCTTACCTCTCAGCTAGGTACATATTTTAGACGAGGGTTAGGGAACCTAGTAGATTTACGCTATTACCTAATTTTCCCCTTAACCTTAGTTTTAGCGGTACGGCCGATTAAATTATATATTGTACTAAGAGTAAGAAATCTAATTAAGTAAAATAGTAGCCTACGAGTACGGTACGGTGTACGGAGAACACATTTAGCACTGGAACTCCGCCGCTGGCCTTGCCATCTCAAATTACTTGACCTCGGCCTTTAACAAGTGATTAGAACGAGGGTCAATGTGAATACGAATTTAATGACATTTTTCATAAAGAATTCCTCTCTCGTGCTGGGAAGACCTGGACAAACCTCTTACTGATGATACCCCAAAGGCTCAACGTAAGGATGCTTCCTTCAAGAGTGCCTTTCCAATATCCGTTATATCTGGGAGGACAAACCATGATAGCTGTATCTTGTCACTGTGCAGGCAGGTCGAGCACATAACAAGTTAGCTCGAACAGACTCTCGTCACTTCCATAACCAGGTCCAAGTAACCTGAAAGGTAACGCTGTGCATATTGTCAACAGGATGATGTCTGGCTGACCAGGAAACTCACCTGAGGGTACATTACATACCTTAGCCTTCCGCGGCCTGCACTCCTCGTCCTTGCATAGTCCCCCGTCCTAGAATTCATATCATGATTGGAGCCTTGCTAGTGTGGGCGTTTTTGCCGGATTTTGCTGCGACAAGGAACCTTGATACATCGAATTCCTTATGATTCTGAATAGTTACGGTTCAGGATCCTTGAAGCCAGGTTGCCGGTCCTATAGAATTCGATTCTATTCGTGACTATCAAAATTACGCCTGTGGAGAATAGAATCAGAGTCAGCTATTCCAGTCGGATTTATTGGCTCTGGCAGACTCACCTCTCGAGACCAAAATATACGTTCCTCGATAGGCCGATATCTTCAAGGCTGAGGATACATCATCTCGTCTCCAGGTAGATTATGGAACAGAGGGCTCCAGGCCGCTATTTCTGTGTCGGTACCAAGATTAAATCCCTGCCACCAGCTAGGTCAGGTTTCAAGATCTCTGAGAAGCGGATTCGTTACCTACGTCGCACGGTCCAAAGTCATCCAGGAATATGCTCGCATCGAAAACCGACCCAGGAGCGCCGAGCATCGACATTGTCCTGTCTGCTTCGCCTGCACCAAATGCTTCGGCATTTAGGCGTAGGCCTTGGCCGTTGGCTGCGCGACTGACAGCAAGTCGTGCAACGCGAACCAGATCGGCCGGCATTGAAAACTCAATTTCAAAATTCGTCGCCAAGTTCACTCTAACAAAGTATCCTGCCGCTATATCTAGGACTGCGAGATCAGATTGAACCGAAGCCTCCCCAGGTCGTTGAAGGATGTGAAGGAATAGGATTATCATCGCATACATTGGCGTATGGGTTGTATGGCTGTAAGAGTTGTCAGTTGTGCCGATGCAGCTTGCATCTGGATAGCTTACGCCATGGGACTGTTCACATCGACAGAAAGTAAGCGAGTGGACATGATGGTTGCGCGGGATGCGGTTGCTACTGCGATCGAAGATTTGGTTGCTTGTTCAAGAAAGCTTGTGCTGGGGTTTTGTGTTCCTGTCCACGACCATGGACACGCCATTGGAAAATGAAGGTGTAGGACAAGGTGATAGTATGTGAAATGAAGAGCCAATGTTTGATTCAACGTCAACGTGCTGTCAAGGTCCGAAGTGTCCACTGGCTTATCAAGGTCCAGGTGCAGTGACAGTGATTTCTTCAACCCCTGGAGCTCCTCATCCAGCTCACCAACAGTTTTGGCAAGTTGCTCTTGAGTCTGTCCATGTGCTCGTACCTTGGACAGCCGTTTGGATACCATGGAAAAGAATCGATGTAGCTTGGTCATGAACATGGGGTAGAGTGAGTGACTCGCACCAGGACCAAGAGAAGCATCCGGGACGAGGCACGTAATCTCATCATCGTCAATGCCCTGAGTGCAGCCATGTTAGCAATGGAAAACCTTCAAATTATGCAGGGAGTCTTTCTTACTGCCGGGCGTCCCGTGCGTGCCACGATCGACGTCTCAAAACAGTAGATGGCCCAGAAGATGCGGCTGCGATGTAAGACATCTCCGCTCAACAACCCCCATGAAGGCGCCGGCTGCCTGTGTAGGCCCTTGGAACAGGCGAGGTGCAGAGCGCTCGACCCCAAATTGTACTGGAGGGTGATACTTCCCAATCCTTCAGCAAAGTGAGCCTAAGCATGTCCAGGCAAACCGTAAGACTTCAAGCGCTTCCTCAATTCAAGGAAAGTTAGGCTTACCATCAGAATCACCGCCTGAACCGAGACCAAAGATATGCGCGTAAACATTAGATCTGAATAAGCAGAGAGTGCACTCTCGAAGAGAGGCCAAGAAGCGGCATATGCCTCCGTGAATGTATGTGTTTTCGACATCTTCAGGCGACAACCATACGCGAATACAACTCTCCGTAAAGCAAACCAGGAAGGGTCATCATCTGTGCCCATCGTCTCAAAGTGGGCGCGAAGTCGAGCCTCGAACCAAGGTCGGTGTAACACGCCAAATGAGACTTCTGGTGCTTTTTCAAAATATTCTGTGCCACATAGTTTATTAGTTGCAGTGTGATCCTCTGCGCTTATCAACCTCAACACACTCACCGTTTGTGAACTCCCACGCAGTGTCCAGATCTGGATCTCCACAACGTTCACGTGGCAAGTGACCTTCAATTTTCAACCTCCGGGTCAAGCTTCTAAGGAAACCTTGTGCGCATTGTTCAAAGCCCGAATCTTCGACTTTGCTGGTGACCCAAGCTATTCCTGGTTTTGAGAAAATCGATGTCATGCATCTGGGGCCTGCCTGGGTCAGATATCGAAGATCGTTGTCAAGATCAAACGGGTCCTCACCGTGATATTCCGAGTATGGCTACCGAAGTCATCTCAGCTGACGTTCCTTGCGCTGATAGGATGGCTTACCAGTTCCGTGGGACCGATACCACCGCTATCCGCCTCATCGCCTGCAAAGGCTTGAGGATCGCATACTGATTGCTCATGCAAGCCTGTGGAGGAGACCGACATCTGCTCACGTTCTAAAACGTGGGCTGTTGTCCGTCCTTGATCTAGAGGGTAAACCGAATCTGCTTCCAGACTTGCAGGGAACGCCGCTCTCGGGCTTGTTTGGCTATGATGAGTCCCAGAAGCATCATGATTGTCGTTCGGACTCTCCATAGACCAGGCGCGCCGCGTGGAAAGTTGCGCGGGCTGAGGCATGGATTGTGGCCGATCAGAATTGTTGCTAGGGCCTCTGCCATGACCAGGTGCTGGCCGACCGCTCCGGGCAATGCCACTCGATGTCTCGAGAATATCAGGCAAATGCTCCTTAGCTTTGTGACTACGAGGATTCTGGACACTCTTTCCCGCAGATCTGGGACGGTTTTCGTACCGGGTGCAAACTCGGCCCCGATCAAGGCACTGCGTACAGGTGCTCCCTTCACCTCCATTGCCTGTCCCTGTCAGTTCAACATGTCTCAGGAGCCAGCACCAGGGATTTCGCATAGCCAACATACATCGAACTTTTCTGCTACGGCAATAATCACAAGCCCCAGATCTCTTGCGAAACGGCGAATCCCTGTCGTTTATGGCGGTTTTCAGCACATCGCCACTGCCACTTTGAGCAGAGCGGCCGTCGAAAACGATGTCAAATCCCATCGAGTGCATTTCTCGCAAGGAAAGTTGACTGCGCACACAAAGGATGGACTCCTGGGGTTGTCTTTTCTGAATCTACATCTACGATTGATCCAGAGAGCTCTACGTCAAGTGACTACTGGATCTGGCTTCACCAAGCGCCGCGGGCGAAATGCTCCGCCGAGAGTCTTGGGTCTGGGGAAGTTATGTAATCTGGGGTGCGGAGCAATTCTGACGGAAGCAAACTTCGGCCCCGAACAAAGAGGGATTAGTGGCTACGGGCCAAGGGTTAGATGGGCCCATGGGATTGTTGGCAGGCCGTGGGTACGGGGCATACATATGGTTTACTAGGACACTCCTTTTTCCAAAGCCTCATCATTGGTGATCAGCACCTATCCTTCTCAGTTAACTTCTACATCGCCATGAGAGTCATGAACCATTCCAAAGAGTCCAACTCTCATGTTGAGGACGCTCTTGACCTTAGCACGACGCCGGCTCAAGTGGATAACCTCGCTGGAGAAGAGAAAAATGCTGAGGTCCATCTGAAGACGTGGTTGCTGATTGGTGTGCGACTCTCTCTGACCCATGTCACTTGTTCCTTCTCAGCTCCGCCACTGATAAATTGACTAGGCCATCAACTTGATCTATTTCACGCAGCTCGTCAACCTGGTCGGCGCGGGCTCGTTGGCACGAGATATTGCTTCTGTTGTTGGAGGAGGCGTGGATAAGCAGATATGGTTTACATCAGTTGTGGCCATTCTTACCACGACTTTGAGTATTCCAATCAGCCAGGCCGCAGACTATTGGGGTCGCAAACCCTTTCTGACCATCTGCACCTTCCTTGGATTTGTGGGCAGCATTATCATTTCCCGTGCCAACACGGTGAACACGGTCATCGCAGGAATCACAGTTTCGTCGGTGTCGTATGGCGCGCAGGCACTCTTACATGCCGTTATCTCGGAGGTCTTGCCTCGTAAATTCCGATCATTTGCACAAGCCGCTGTAAATGTTTCTTCAAGCTTAGGGGTCATAGTCGGCGCCTACATGGGAGGTGCGTTGGTTCGGAATGGGCACCCAGAGCACTTTCGGATCCACTGGTATGTTACAGCCGCTCTCTACGGAACAAGCACCCTGGTCACAGCCTTGTTCTATAATCCACCTCCTCGGGAACTTCAGGTACTTCTGTCCACCTCGCAAAAGATCCATCAATTGGACTGGCTCGGCTATGTGCTCCTAATCGTTGGCTTGGTGATGTTTTGCCTGGGCCTCTCATGGTACCAGTATCCTTATGCCTTCGACGATGCACATGTACTTGCGCCGTTTGTTGTGGGCCTCGCCTTCATGCTAGCCTTGGTCATACATCAATGGGTACTTAAAAAGGACGGCATGTTTCATCATGACCTTTTCCAGCACAGAACCTTCCCAATCGTCAGCTTCTGCAGCTTTTGCGAAGGCCTTAGTTTCTACTGCGCGAATGCCTTTCTCCCATTCCAGCTCAGTTTCTACACGACTGACCCTCTATTTATCGGACTGCATTTTAGCATCGGAGCCTACGCGGCCATTGTCTTTGCTGCTCTCGGAGCAACCTACTCCTGGCGGACAAAATCTCTTCGCCCACCCATTGTGCTTGGATTTCTCACCTTCACCACCTACAACGTCCTAATGGCAACTGCAAATACCAATACCCCCGAACGGAATCTCTGGGCGTATCCCGTCCTCTTGGGCATGGGACTCGGCTGCTGCATTACCCCTTTAGTCGCTGTTGCACAATTCGCCACACCTGCTGCTTTCATCGCCATGGCGTCAGGTTTGATGATCTCTGTCCGCAGCTTGGGTGGGTCGATTGGGCTCCCTATCTACAACGCCGTCTTCAACAAAGTATTAGCCGAGAATCTGGCCCAGCGAATCGCAGCAGCTGCAACAGCCGGAGGTCTCCCTGAGTCTTCCTTGACATCATTCATTGAAGCCATCGTGTCCGGCGATGAAATTACACTTCAGGAAATCCCCAATGCTACGTCTGAGGTCATAGCTGCTGCAACAGTGGCGATGAAAGATGCCTACTCGATTGCGTTCCGTTATGTCTGGGTCACCGCCGGCGCATTCGGATTCGTCGGCTTGATCGGTGAGCTGAAGCCTTGCCCTGCCACTCAAGGGCTTTAACAAAGACTACCCCCGTGCTAATTTATCTTTGCAACAGCATGTTTCTTTATTCGTGACGCAAAAGGCGACTTCAATGAGCACATTGATGCGCCCGCTGAAGGTGAAGTTTCAGGGCCACAACGCTTGCCGCACGCAGTTAGCATGGAGAGATGAAGGTGTCGTTCTCGGGTTGAATTCTTGCTTGTCACCCTTCCTTAAGAGTTAAGGGAAGGGCGAGTAAGATTGATACAGACGTAGTTACACGGATTCGACATCAGGGCGCTTGAACCGTAAAAAGAAAGGTCCAAACACGCACAAGAGAAACATTCCCGATACCTCTAAAAGAAGGAGGAAGGTGAAAGGATAATAATCATAAGAAAGTTTTGCGTTGACCCTTGACCCTTAGCCATAGACCAAGAAATTCTCTTGACTAACGAGTTTATAACTGATTTCGTCCCGGGATCCGCAGGCGTCCATAAAGGCAATGATGATTATTTGCTGATGTAGCTCTCCTTGGCTTAGCCTGCCAGTGAGGTTTGTAATCATACGTAGGCCGCTTGGTGGCATTGGGCATTGTTGTGGGACGAAGCAAAGATCGGCAGTAGATACTGGAGCTGTCCACCGACCTCTATCCGTACGAACGCAGCGAACCATTCATTCATTCTATTCTTGCCTTCAAGGGCCTTCATGCCTGATGAAAGGATCCGCTTAGAAGTGCTTCGCGAGAACTGAAGATTTCGTCTACTTTGCGATTCTTGTAGGTCACTTTTCCCCAGCTCAACGGCCGTGCTGTAAAGCATTCGTTCCAAAGAAGCTTTCTCCGTCGAGGTTGACCACCTCAATAAATTTGAAATTGGAAACGAAGGTGCGTGGCTGTCAGAGTTTCGGAACCAGCGAGTACCTGTGAACTTCCTGAGGCCTCCCTCGGGACGCGACTCAGATGTCACACTACCCGCTTCAACCGCACAAATTACCCGCAAGGTTATTTCCTTCTTGGGTGTCTGACATGCATTTCGGAATGCCTTGCAACGAGCACAGCTCCTGGAATGTAATTACTAGGTATTTGACAAGCCTGGCTGTTTCATGGCCACTTCTCGCCGTGGTGTAAAAACCAAATCACAGCGTCCGCCTTTAGGGAGGACGAGAAAGTGGTCCATCATGGTCATGCTGTCCTCTGTGCATTGCAGGGCCAACCCAACCGAAAATTCTCTTATCAAAGCCGCCGTGATCAATTTCAGTTCCATGAGCGCCAGATTCTTGCCGATGCATGCGCGTGTGCCCTTGGAGAAGGGCATGAACATCTCCTTCATCTCGTTCGATTGGTCGTACAGGTACCGAGTGGGATCAAACCGGTCGGGGTCCGTGAAAACACTGGGGTCGCGCTGGGTTGTATAGCACTGCATTGAGACAGTCGTCTGTCAAAACTACTATTAGCACATTGGTCCTGCCTGCTCTGGGGGCACAGGGCTCGGCCATACACGCTCTGGGACATGGATCCCGTTGAGAACCCTTCCACCTGCAGGAGTTTCCCTTGGCAGGCTAGCCGGCGCCGCAGGGTGGAGCCGAAGGGCTTCTTGCACAATGGCGTCAAGTATTGGCAAGTGGACCAAGTCAGCGTAAGCGGCAACGGAAGTAGTGCTCTGCGCGATATTCTGGTCCAGTTCCTCGCTCAGCCTCTTCTGCCAGTCTGGTTGCTTTGCTAGCTCCCAGAACATATACGTGAGAGTCATGCTTGTTGTGTCTGGGAACTTGGTCAGTTTGAAGTTGATGGTAGAAGTCATCTTATAGCTAGCTCTGCATTACCTGTACCGGCGGAGACAAGATTAGCAATCTCGGTGTAGATTTCGAGATCCGTAAGATTCGGCTCGCCGGTCTCCGACTTCAAGCAAACCACTTTACTCAGCAGGTCTTTTCGTCCTGACTCACGGCCGTAGGTTGCGAGATATCTCTGAAGCGCTTTCCGACCAAACTTTAGAAGGAAGATCTTAGCCGACTGGTTGGGTTCTTTGTCCTTGGTGAGATAATACTCACTTCATGTGCCCTATTTCTCGATTCAAATAGGTGGCGGACCGACGGGAGCGGTGTGTGATTGAGGATCTTGTACAATGGTGGGAAGTTGGCCTCTATTCCAGCAGCAATGAAATGTAGATCCATATCAACGAGGAACTCAGGTGGGTCGCTGGTGTCAAGGCCTCCAAATGATTGCCCCAAGAATAGGTCACCTATCGTTGTGGTGCATCACGGGTTAGATTCTAGAATATCTCAGGGGGTTGGCATTGTCGCGCGCGTGACTTACCGACAACGTCAAATGCAAGCAGCCTGAAGAAGTAAACCACATCTATGGGCTCGTTCACCTTCTTCCACACGAGCCCAAGGAGCTTCTCAATGTGTGATCGTATCAACGGTTCTGTGCTCGTGAGTGATGACTGTGCGAATGCGTGGCTGAGCAGTCTGCGTCTCTGGCTGTGGTCGTCTTTATTTCGCATGCCGAAGATACCGAACGGACGGAGGCTCATTGTGTCGTAGACCTCGGCCTTCATGAAGCTAGTCTGCTGCCCGTAGATCTCCTTGATGCACTCGACGTTGGAGAGGGATAGCTCGTTGGGTGCCACTCTGACGGCATGGCCATACTTTTTGTGCAGTTCATGTATCGTCCGAGTTCGGCTGCCACTGAGGTCGACGAATGTCAGCCACAGTGACGTTGCCCGGGCCATGACCGGTCCTGGGACATGGCGCAAAGGCGAGAAGAAAAGGTTGTATATAACCTGCTCCAGTCAGCGGTGCGGTCCTTGTGTTGACAATGACTTTTCGCTGACTCTTAGAGTTGCAACAAGACCAATGCATAGTCCACCTAAAAGAAGTCCCCATCCTAGCCGTACTAGAACCGCGATCTCCATCTTTACGGGATTGACGCTACAAAACCTCGAATATCGGCTGGCTTCCCTGCAAGTAGAAGTTTTACGAAATCCAATTTTGGGACTTCCACCTGAGTTGACGTGGCCCTGGTCAAGTCTCAACACGTAGGTAATAAACGCTATGCTGCAATGTAAACCCGAAGAATGGACCGCGGCGGAATAATCCACTCGGCGCAAGGGCGGGAGCTTCTAAATGCGGGAAGTTAAAAGCGGTCCGGTCAAAACAAGTTAGGTTGCCAACTGGAAGGACAAGGGGTGATTGGGGCCTTTTTTCGGTCCCATTGAGACACACATGGAGTGAGAGGTACTGCCATACATGTACATAGCTCGGGTTCAGCATCTAAATTGATGCTGTAGCATTAAATTTCAGGCTGGAGGCGTTCAAGTTTGGGTGAAAGACTTGTACTACCTAAGTTCCAGATTTCGACATGGTTAAAATAGTGTTAGCCGGTGGGGCGGGAAGTGAGTTTATAACTCGAAGAGTCATAAATGCGGCTTACGAGACAGCGACCGCGTTACAATGTACTAATGGATCGGTGACGCCTAGAAATCGGACGAGAAGTTCTAGATGGGCTCGTGGAAGCCCAAGCGCACGAGATCGTGGTATTCACACGCTCAGTGAGTAATATTGGTGCGTGCTTTGGCTAGTATCGCCGTGCCTGATTTCGCTCCGTCCATCTCTCAGGCTCCTTCCAAACCATTACCACCACAAGTGGAGGTAACAAAAGTCGATTACACCGACATTGCTGGCATGACAAAGCACCTTCGGGGCACGGAGGTTGTGCTTTCATTTATCGTGGGCCATCTCGATCCAGAAGGTATTGCCCAGAAGAACCTTGTGGACGCATGTATTGCAGCTAGAGTGAAAAGGTTTGCACCAAGTGAATGGTCAATGTAAGCATATCCAGATTTGAGGGCCTAGAAAGAGCTGATCCTCTCTTTCATAGAGCTAGTAATAGTGGCAGCGCCATGTATAGGAGCAAGGATATTGTTAGCGCATATTTAAGACAGGTTAATAAGGATAAGAAGGTAAGTCCGACGCCATTCAAATTTGTCCTCAGAGTAAACATAGCCTAGAGGTTAGAATTCTGTCTCTTTCAGCCAGGCTTATTCCTCGACTATTTAATTTTCCCACACAGCACGACAAAGCACGCCCAACTGTTTTGTACACCTTGGGACCTGCAAAATCGCCGTGCTATTATCCCAGAGGGCCCTGACTTTCCGCTTGTGTTGACCACCGTTGGAGATCTGGTAAAGGTCGTGGTCGAAGCTGTGACTTTCCAAGGCACGTGGCCAGAGCGAGGTGGGATATGTGGCAATAAATTCATGAACTCGGAGTTTTTGAAACTCGCAGAGTCAATTAGAGGTGAAATACGTTGACGAGTATTATTTATGTCGGACTAACCTTTCATCACCACAGGTCCGATACATGTGGAAGTCGCCTCAAACACTGATATCGACAACTTGTCTTTTAAAACGTCCTGGATCCCTCAGGCTAATCACGCTTCCTTATCACCAGAAGAGCGAGCCTCGATCTCGAAGCAGTTCTTGGGCATGATTCTCACGGCTGTGAGAAATGGTGCTTTTGGTGTCACAGAGGAGTGGAACCAGCTTCTACCGAATGTTGAGATGACCAAAGCAGAGACATTTCTGCGGATGATCTGGAAAGATTAGCCTCACGGTACCTAATAGCGCTAGAACACCAATTCGGGTGAACAAGACCTCGGAGGATGATAAAGAGATCGTGTGCCAAAAGCCGTCCACCGCTACTTTCAACGCTCAGACATTTACAGCTACTGGATGTTGCCTCTGGATGATACCATGATGCAGATCCATAATAAAGAGCGTTTTAGATTCGTTGCTTCAGGAACTCGAGCAGCTAAACGTGTATGAGTAAATAATGCCGTGCATATTTGGGCGTTCTTAGGCCTGTCCTTCGGGGACCCCGTTTGTCTTGCATGTCCCTCTGGGGACGTGGTAGGTGACTTCGAGCTTGGGAAGAATGGGTCGAGAACCAAAGAATGAAACTTGGTCATGCAACTCAAACCCAAGATTCAAACCAAAATGTGACCTCTACATTCCTGACTTTGGGAAAAGACTTTTCTTTGCGCAGGCGGTAGTTGCATGAAAGCTACACAGATATAGAAGTACATCATCTGTTCCGGTCCGCACTAGCCCAGTAAATGAGCTTTCTCCGACGCAGGAATGTTTGACATTCATGAAAAGAGAATCCCACCATTAGCATTCACGATACTCCCTGTAGACCATCTGCTTGACTCGTCGGCAAGGAATGCAACGATCTGGGATATATCATCTGTAGTAGCTATTCGATTGGCAGCCGGTGTATCTTTTTGACGTCTTTCCCAACCGTCGTGTACAGCCTGGGAGGTGTCTCGAAGCCACAGGTCAGTGGCCACAGGACCAGGGTCCACACAATTAGCAGTGAGATTGTACTGCTGTCCAAGTTCTGTGGCAAAACAACGGGTCGCACCTTCCAGGGCTGCCTTAGAGCTCGCATAGGCTATCATCATTGGAGGCCCAGCTCTAGCCGCCACACTGGAGATATTGACGATTCGCGGGGATGCTCCTAGGTGAGGAAGGGCGGCCTTGAGCAGGAAAACAGGCATTCGAACATTTACTTCCATGGTGGTATCCCAATGCTCGTGCGTCAGATCTTGCAATGATACATTCTCGCCATAGCCGGCATTGTTGACAATGATATCGATGTGTCCCCATTTTTTCACCGCTACTTCAACAACCTGAGTGGGAGCATTTCTATCGGTGCCCCTTGCTTGGATCATTATAGCCTCCCCTCCCAAACTCTCGATATCGTTCATGAGGCCCTTTGCTTGGGCCTCGCTGGAATTGTATGTCAAGACAAGTTTGGCTCCGCGTTTTGCAAGCTCCTTAGCTATCGCTGCCCCAATGCCGCGGGACCCACCCGTAACAATAGCAATTTTGTTAAACAATGGCTGCACGGACATAGTTTCAGGGAAGGCAGAAGGTCGCAGGAAGGTGGTTTGGCAGATCAAAAGGGGTTATGTGCTTTCGTCTGAACGGACAAGAACTGTGCTCAACATGCAAAGGGGGCGCTTCCGGAGCAACATCAGTGTGGTTCTTTCAGTGCCTAAGTCCCACAAACTCGTCCTCTGAGGTGTTCGGGCACGGGTCGCTGAATTAGAATGTAGGTGGTGGATACGATGTTCGTCGGACAACACTCGATCTAGGCCGAGGAATCCCGGTGCCGCAACGAATGTGACCGGAGCCCGACTTCTTACTAACGGAACTGAGTCCGCCCATCGGCTCGACTTCTCCTCTAATCTCCACACGGACGAAACGATGGCATTCAAGGGGCCCCGTGGGGGACCCAAGCTCGCGTTTTGTTCATATACTAGTGACTTCCCCGTCCCGACTCGCTTGATGCGACTTGTCACTTCCACCAGACCCTGTTGTTTGCTCACCCACAGTTTCTTGGAATTTTGAAGGGAATCAAAGCTTTCACAAAAGTAATTGACAGTGAGATGTCTACAAGGGCCACAGATGATGGCCACCTTGGAGGGATGAATGCTCCTGGTGATGAGAGGTCGAGTAAGAACGAGGCAGGGTCAAAGGAGCATGTCGAGATTCTCAACCTCTCGGTGCCGAATCTTGAATATGATATTTTGGACGAGGAGCCCGCACTTCGTGCTCGGACGTACATTGCTCTTGCTGCCATGTTCATGATGAACCTGGTGATGCTTGTTGCGCTCATGGGTCCGCCTACTTTCGTACGTTAACCTCTTCCAGCAAGTGTCTCACAGAAGCTCTCACTGACATTGTTATCCGCCAGTTGACCGCTATTGGAGAGGATTTTAACGACCAAAGAAATGTCACTTGGGTTGTCAATGCTCTTGGCCTTGTCCAGGGTGTATTAGGACCTTTGATTTCCTCAGCCTCAGATTTGTTCCAAGCTCGAAAACCATTATTGTTGGGCTCATGTGTTGTATCATTCATTGGTTCAGCCATAGCAGCACGAGCTGGGACGATATATCAGCTTGTTGCTGCACAAGCATTAATTGGTGTCGGTTTTGCAAGCGTTCCCCTTGCCTACTGTGTCCCAAGTGAAATTGTGCCCAGAAGATGGCGTCCGAGTAAGCGCTGAATAGCAGTTTCAAGGGACGGTGCTAACGATACACCAGTGACACAAGCTACTATGAATACTGCAGCCTGTATCGGCGCTATCGTTGGACCGGTTATTATGGGTGGTTTCCTCCAAGTTGATGGAAGGAGTGGATGGCGGAATTTCTTTGTATGTTCGGAAAGCTATCTGAAGTCTTATCCTTTACTAATAATGTCCAGTGGGTCCAAATGGGTCTCTGGGGATTCACCGCTTTTGGCATCTTTGTTGGTTATCGTCCCCCCAAGCGGCATGCAAGGCTAGATCACCTCTCAGTGCTCCAGAAAATCAAGCAAATGGATATCCCTGGCTGTACCCTACTTACTATTGGTATCACCTTGCTCCTTACCGGACTCAATCTTGCAGGCGGCATGTATTCCTGGACTAATTCTCGTGTTCTTGTCACTGTTATAGTTGGGGCTGTCACATTGGGAGCTTTTGGACTATATGAGTGGCGTGGTACTCAGACGGGGATTTTCCATCATGAAATCTTCAACGGACCAAACGGTACCGGGAAGACAGCGACCATTTCCATTTGCCTTATCGGCGTAGAAGGCTTCGTGGCCTCTGCATACTACTTGTTTTATCCAATCCAGTGGGTAGTTCTCATTTGAAAGTTGCGTGTGCATCACTAACGAGGCAAATTAGGGTGGCAACTCTCTTCACGACAGTACCTATGAAGGTAGTTGCTCGTCAGGAAGCATTCTGGGTTGGGTGTACTATATCTGGCCTTGCTTTTGGCTATGTTAGCACGAGATTCAGGATTGTTCGAGAGCTACTCGCTGCTGGGCTCTTGATTTTCACTGCTGGTCTTGTTGGTCTCGCTACGATACAACCAGGGCATTCGCTGAATTCACTTATCTTTGTCACTTTAGCAGGAATTGGATTCGGAGCTGTGCTTATTCTTGTGGTCGCAAGTGTTCATCTTTGTACACCACACAAGCTCATAGCGACGGCGACAGCGGTGGTCACCACAACACGTGCCCTAGTAGGGGGGGTTGCCACTGCGGTTTTCTCTGCGGCATTTCGCACAGCTCTCGAGCAGAAACTTCCCCTTTACGTCTCTGAAGCTGCTGTTAGCAACGGACTCCCCATAGAGTCCCTTCCTACATTCATAGCAGCATTCCTCAACAATGATAGCTCCGCATTGAGCAGCATTGATGGAATCGACACAACAATCATCACCGCCAGCGCTGCTGCCATGAAGCAGGCCTATGCCGACTCGGCGCGGATTCCCTTCATTATCGCGGCTCCAGTCTCCGCACTAGCGATTTTGTCGTGCTATTTCCTGTCAAACCTGCAAAAGGAAATGAACTATCGAGTGGACGCACCCGTGGAAGTCCTACAGACCAAACACGAAAAGCAGCACAATAGCTCTGGCACGGCATAAGGCCATGTCACCCAAATAGCGATGCCAAAAGGTCTCTGTCGAGTGTTTTGGAGCATAGGTCAAGTGTCCTGAGATGCTAGAGTCATGCTGTTGAACGATTCGTGCAAAGTCAACTTCAGTAATGGACCGCTGTGGCGAGTGAGTCAGACTAGCCTGTGAATCAAATACCGCTTTGAGTTCGGTTAAGTCAGATTCCTCTTCACAGTTTCTGATCCGCTATGTCTGCGACAAAGTATGGAAGTTCTTCACAGTATGAATAATTGAGGCTAGGATTCTACATCCTGATGGACAGAGTTCTGTTGTGCTCTGAAAAGTGTAAAGAGTTCATGCGTTGCCTCGGCCATAGGGCTCATCTTGTAGAACTTCAAGGCTCAGAACACCTCAATACGCAGGATTATTGATGGTACTATCGTTTCCAAAGCCAACAGGAACTTCGGGGCCCCATACTGAGGTTGGACCAACAACCTCTCTCCCAGTCCGTTTGTCTTCATTCACAACATCTCCATCGGCATAGTGCTCAATCTTAAAACCGCTAGGGTCTTCCCAGTAGTCGAATATTTGACTACCTAGTATGTGTCGGCCTACGCCCCAGACAGCTTTCCACTTTCTCTTGGTCAGCCAGTCGTGGCCGATAAGCTGAGTATCAAAATCTGCGATTTCATACGAACTGTGATGAACATAAGTTTTTGGAACCTCCGGCGGCGCTCTCGACAGAAACATAATGTGATGATCCGAGAACTCTTTCCCAAGGTCAAGGTGCATGAATGTCATGACATCGAGATTGGCGATTTCGGGATGAAATAAGATGTCCGAGTGTACAAAGTTGAAGTTAGAGGTGTAGAAATCTAGCTCCTCGTCGAATTCTTTGCAGATGTAGCCGAAGTGTCCGACTTTGTGAATTAGAGCTGGACCCTCATGATATCTCTGGTATTCGCCGCAACGCCTTTTTTCAAATGGCCCATTGTAAGGACCTTGGACTTCATGGGTTGCCGAGGGAGGGGGTTCTGAAGGGTCAAAAGGGCGCTCCTCTTGTCCGTAGATAATATGCATAAACGTCTCGTTGGGACGGGCAATCGTACAAAGCCTACCACCGCCAGGCACTTCTGTCAAGTCACTTTGCATCGCGCCAGGAAGTTTGCATGCTTTATCGAATTCGTGCTGGTCTCGGGCGACAAATGCGGGACCCTTAAACCTGGGTTGATCGTCTTTGCTCTGACTTGCAATGTAGATCACAGGATCCCGTCCATATCCTCGAAAGTAGATTGTATCACTAGTCCTCTTTTCTATGATAAACCCAAAATCTTCTGCGAAATTTGCAAAAGCGGAGAGATTAGAATGTTCAAAATACACATGTCCGATTCGAACGAGTTGCACCTTCGAGGCATCATTCTTGACATCAGGGATGGACATAGCCGCCTCAAAAGTTTCCCAATTGGACTTGGAAGCGTGTAGGAGGATTGTGATACTCACAGAAAACTGATAATGCAAGACTTCGGGCTACAAGATACGAATCCGGGGTCTTATCCCTTCTCTATACCTGACTAGGGTTTGCCGGGACCGATCGATTTCATCCAACCGATGCGGAACATGACCAACGCAGAGACCGAAGAAGCATATCCACTTCCGCACCCCTTGCCATGGTTCACGCTGAGTGAGTTAGACAAGCATGCCCAAAACCGAAAAGCGACCATAAAGCTCTCCCGTAAGGCCGCCGCTTCGGATTTGGCCCAGGATGGTTAGCGTCATTCCGAAGTCTTTCCAGCCGAACGCAGCCATTGGTATGACTACTCACTCGATAGATAGAGTAAACTCGATTTCCTGTGTCTAAGCATACTAGTACTCTTCAAAACCTACCTCACAGACTTCCTTGTCAGCAAGTGAAAATTGTAGATCATAATGTCATCTCCGAGAACCCTCACTCCTATCTCATGGTATGTGACTGGACACAATGAAGCCGACGGTGAATCCGTGTTCCATTCTGACATCAATACTACGCCGCCCGTGAGAAAACAACCGGACAATATTCAAATCTTCGACTGCTACTTGACACAAGGGTTTCCCATCGATTTAAGCGGGGACAAAGACATTCGAACATACGAACACCTCCTCCAGAACCCTCCAGGAATTGTGGTTCCTAATGGCTCTGCAGCCCGGGTTGTTGATATCCCACCAGGCTACACCTCACCCATGCATCGCAGCATGAGCTTGAACTATAACTTTGTCATCGAGGGAGAGGTCGATGCCATTCTGAGCTCGGGCGAGGTGAGGACATTGAAACGTGGCGATGGAATCGTTCAGCGTGCCATCAACCATGCGTGGAGGAACAACAGCCAGACCGAATGGGCGAGAATTACTGCTGTTGTCTTGCCGGTGCAACCTTTCCAGGTTGGACCATCGAAAGGGAACGCTTCGGGAGCCCAGGATACGGAGCAAAAGAAAGAATAGTCAAGTCATACGTTGGATATTTATCGGGATTCGGCCCCCTCAGCACTCGAAACCGGGGCTTTGTCCGCGGTGCGGCTGTGGGCATAGATCTAGTCATTAAATGAGAATAACGTTGTATTGTCTCTTTATGATCATAGTTCATAGCGCGGTTAAACTCTTCTTGGTCCCTCTAACTTCCATTTAGCAAATTCTCTACCCTCCTGTAGGTTGCAAAATTCACCAAGGTGAGCTCTCCTCCTCATGGGTCAATCTATGAGCTGTCGTGATGTGCTCGGAGGCTGGTCCAAGACGAGGTCTTGCTGGACTATGGACCCGTTAGTCTCCTATCTAGATATTTTATCATGGGCAGGCGGGTTTACCGTCCAGGCTCCGAGGCAATTTGCAGGGTCAACAGGACCGCTTCCTGCGCTTCTATGAAACTTCCCCATAGAGGTGGCGCACATCATCGGAATGATGGTGACATGGTCCGAGTCCCTCGTAGTATCTCATATTCCCCATTTTTTCACAATACCTTGTCACCCAAAACCCTGTTCTAGATGTAGTCTCCGCATCGGATAACTGAGCTTGCAAACGCCTTTCCCCTTTCAGCCGGGACCTTTTTCATGATCCCCCAGTCCTTCGATAGTCACGCTTGCCAGACAGCGGGGCCTAAAACAAATCGATCTTCAATAAAGCCGGCACTTGCAAAATGAACAACATAAAGCGTTCAAATATGTAACTCAAGATCATCACCTTATTTCCGATACCCTTTACAAAGTTCGTGCTGGAAACTATGGCTATCGAGGCTTTTATCCGCTTCGCGGACTCGGACGGGACGGAGAACTATGGTGAGGTCTCTCAGCAGCAACTGGCATGTGATCTTCGAGGTGTCAGCGTGCCAATCTTGGAAGGAACTCCCTGGACAGGCTTCAAGAGACTCGATCAGCAGAAAACTGTCTGTCAGGTATGCTGCGATATCTACTCGTATGTCCGTCAGGATTCAGTACTGATCAATACCCAATTATCTAGGTACTTTGTCCGCTTGAAAAGACGCCACTCATTATCTGTATTGGCCTGAACTACAAACAGCACGCGGAGGAGTCTAAGCATGAGATTTCGGAATACCCTGTCGTTTTTACTAAACCACCGGATGCTCTTGCCGGTGAGTAGAACTTGGTGAAAGTTGCATGAGCTTGAGGAGAGACTAAATTATTACACAGGTCCATTCGATGTAATCAAAGTTCACCCTGACGCCCAGAGCTATCTCGACTACGAAGCAGAATTGACGGTCATCGTAGGCCGCGACGCCAAAAATGTACAGGCCTCCAAAGCACTTTCATATGTCCTTGGCTACACAAACGGCAATGATGTGAGCGCTAGGAATTTCCAAGCCCCCAACGCAAGTGGTGGGCAGTTTTGCTATGCAAAATCATTTGATTCATTTGCTCCTATTGGGCCGGCTGTTGTGTTGGCGAGCAAGATCACCGATCCCCAGAATCTGCGGCTCTACAGTAAGGTCAATGGAGGCATTCGACAGGAGACAAATACAAATGATATGATTTGGACAGTGAGCCAGCTTATAGAGCACTTGAGTCGCGGAACCACATTGCGAGCAGGTACTGTCATCATGACCGGCACCCCAAGTGGTGTTGGAATCTTCATGGAACCTAGAGGAATGGTGGGGCATGGAGATGTGGTGCATGTCGGCATGGACGGTCTAGGAGAGCTTGCTAATGAATTCGATTTCGAGAAGTGAGAATTACACGGGGAACGACAAGGTTAACATTTTTAGATATAGAGTGTAGAGTTTGGCTCAAATATCTGGCCTAGATGGCAAACCACACATGAAACCGGAACAGGCCTTTAAATAGAATTCGATGTTATAATGTTTTCTTTTGTCCCAGTCTTCTTTCGCGACTTTTGCTTGGTGTAAAACAAAATGAGGTTTCTGAAGTGGTCGATGGGGGTTGCAAGACGAGCTGACGATATGCAAGCCTAGGAAAGAGGCGACCTTGGATCATCTGACCAGCTCGAATAAGGCCGATGCGGAAAAAATTGTCTTGCTCGGTTCGGTATTTCTTCACTGAGATGGATAGAAATTCGCACAAACACGCACAGCAGCACCGAGGTACTCCTCATTCCCTTTACCAATGACGTATCGTTCTTCCTGCAGATTCCATTCGAGCACAAGTGGTATCCGAATGGTCCCACTTCGGCCCATCTACATCCCTCCGCGGGCGCACTTTTGCGGCTGGTTCGGAGGCCTGCTGGTTTAAGCCGATCCGTAACCCATACCGCACATAGAAGCCAGAATTCAAGCCATTGCGATCAACAATGCGGAGCACTTCGGCCTAGAATTACAATCACTCTAGATTTACCAGCCTCGTTGAACCGGAGGACCTTTACTTCTATACTCAACTACAACCGAACTTTCTCTCTATAGTCGGTCACGTTTGCCTCTGTCGACCTACCAAAATGCCATATGAACTCAGGAATCGCAACGTTCTCGTCACAGGAGGAAGTAGGGGGCTAGGGGCTGTGATTTGTCAGAGGTTTGCTCAGGAAGGTGCCAATGTAATGATTAATTACGTCTCAAGCGCGGAGAACGCTAGCATAGTTGCGAAACATGTCGAGACCTATGGTGTCAAAGCCTTTATTGTTCAAGGGGTGCGAAACATACTCACCTGACGAGACGCTCATCCACGCAACAGGCAGAACTATTGCCTTGCTAACGATTGCAGGACACTGGAATCCTGCACGATAACATTCGCATTGTCCAGGAAACGCTGGAGAAGCTCGGTGGCCTAGATATCATCGTTGCCAACGCTGGCTGGACGAAAGTGTGCGATTTTAAAGACCTAAATGCAATGAGCGAAGAAGAGTGGAATAAAGTTTGTTTCCTTCCCTGCGCCGCCGAAGCATTATTTTGATGAATATCAAATTCTTCTAGTGTTGGTCAACAAACGTGCTCTGCCACCTTAGGCTGATGCAAGCTGCGCAACCTGTCTTTTCCACTAATCCTGATGGCGGCGTCTACCTGGTCACTTCCTCTATTGCTGTGCGTTACCCGAGTGAGAAGCTTTCAGAGTGAGACTAACTGAGCCGGTTAGGGTAAAACACAAGCTGGAAGTAGCATGGCATATTCCGTAACGAAAGCTGCTGGTTTGCACCTCATGAAGTGCTTAGCTGCCACTCAAGCGCCAACGACTCGCATCAATGCCGTATTGCCAGGACTTTTATTGACTGACTGGGTATGATGACAAAGCTACTTCACACTCTCCAAGACGCTGACATTAACTCAAGTCGTCGAGATTCAGCGACGAAAATATTGCTCAGTCAAAGGATAAGGCGGTGCTGAAGCATGAGGTATGTCCCAGGCACCAATCCTCCATGAGTATGCCGCTGACATTTGCAGACGTTTCTGGATGACTGTGCAGATGCATACATCTACTTAGCAAAAAACACATCCATGACTGGGCAATGCGTTACTGTGGATGCAGGTCTGACACCTTTCTGAGGATGCGACTTACATATTTGAGTCCACAATTCGCTTCACTGTCGGTCTCGTTAAACTTAGCTCACTAACCGCATCATGGCCCTTTATTCGCCAACGATAGAGCTCAATAGATATAAATCATTGCGAATGGAGATTACATCTTTCATAAATTCGTCGAGACGGGTAGAGCGACTGGTTTCATTTTTGACTTGAGTATTCGAAAGCTTTGATATAAGGTGGCCGAGTGCAAGCACACAACGTGCTCATTCTCAGACATAGTTACAAACTTTACAATCGACATGTGTTCCGGTCCGAACGCGAAAAACATAAAGACCGGAGTTCATACTCGGTTGCAATTGACAACATGAGGAAGAGAGTATCAGGATTGACGTGCCACTGCTCAGCCATTTCGATCATTGCATCTTGATAGACTACTTTACGCTTTAGGGCCTGGACTTTCAATCCACCCTTGGATGGCCTGACGGTGATACCACTGAATGAGCGGGATCAGCCTAGCTCAGTCATGTTTCTCCCTGGTCACAGAGTTCCGCATCATTCTGGGGGGACAGCATGGTTCGGCACGGGAGTATTAGGGCGGGCGACGGAAAAGTGTCAGCCTGGAGCTACACTTCCATTTATATTCGGGGCGTAACCCGCACATCTACTTCGTTATCGGCAACATTTCTTTAGGACACGCGTTGCAACTCCGAAATACGATCATGAGGAACTTTTCACGGAAACGGCTTCTTCACACTAGTCTCCAGTGCGGACGGGCTTAACGCGCTGGCTAGTAAAAGTAATTCGTTCGATCCGCGATGAGCCTGCCTAGGCTCCTCAATCCCGCCGACATACTCCTCTGCTCTCCGCGGCCCGCAGGACCACGTTAGTCATTAAGAGCCTCCCGTGCCTTCATTCGCCAAATTTTCGACGTTGCTACCTCAAATTGGAGGCTATCGACTTCTAGCAAGTGCGATGTCGGTTACTCTAATTCTATCGGTACTCTCATTCTCATTCGTAACCCCTATGCAAGCATTGTGAACGGTCCAAATGACTGGGAGCATTCATAAAGTCGTCGTCGCGGGAGCAGGCCCTGCCGGCCTCCTTGCCACATACATGCTGGCCAAAGAGGGTATCTCTGTCGATGTTCTGGAAGCGAAGGCAACGATTGACACTTCACCCCGGGGGTTGGCATATGGGCCGAGTGCCAAGAGGTAAGTCGCAGGTTTCAATTACTGCAGCTGGGAAAATGAGCTGACCAGGCTCCTTATAGAGTGTTACAAGATGCGGGCCTTCTCGACAAGATCACGTCTGAAGGGTTTCTATCCCGGGACTTCACATGGCGGAAACTGGACGGTACCATTCTAGTGTATGCGAGTGCTGAAAGTGATAGAGATGCTTGGGTCGTGAATCCTGTTGGGTCTATCTCCGCATTACTCCTTGATTTGGTGCAGAAGATGTCAATCGTTACGATTCACTGGAATTGTAGAGTCGTTGATGTTGGCCAGGATGAAATCGTGGCGTGGGTTGATGCGGTTGACCCATCGGGCAATAAGAGCAGGTGGGAGGCTGACTACGTGATCGGTTGCGAGGGTGCACAGAGCGCTGTTCGTAAGTCATTGTTCAACGGTCGATTCCCAGGGTATACGTGGCCCGCACAACTCATCGCTGTCAATGTGAAGCCATCCTCCCCAGTGACTCATGACAGCGCCTTGCTGACGAATTCTTCAGTTCTCCTACGACTTCCTTGATAAGGCGGGTTGGGCCGATGCACAATGGGTAGTCGACCAGGAAAAGTGGTTTCTCTGTGCCCGTATCAATCGTAAGGGCCTTTGGCGCATGGCCTATGGTGAGACCCCCGGACTTTCGATCGAGGAAATAAGGAAGAGGCTCGATGATCGCTTTCGTACCACGTTGCCTGGTAACCCAGAACCACATCAATTCCAAGTCATGAACTTGGCTCCCTACACAATACACCAGCGGCTTGCAGAACGGATGAGAGTGGGAAGGGTTCTCCTTGCGGCCGATGCCGCTCATCTCTGCAATCCCATGTTCGTCCCTTCCCTTCAGATTTCTTACATGACCTTGTCTAAACATTGTATAGGGGCGGACTTGGCCTAACCACGGGCATTGCCGACATCGGAAGTCTTGTGCAAGCCCTAGTAGGCATTCATACTGGACAAACAACAGATATCATACTGGATATCTATGATGAAAAGCGTCGTGCGATCTTTTCCACAATAACTGACCCAATCAGCACAACCAATATGAAGCGTATTATGAGCGATGCCAACGAGGTCGAGAAGTCAGATCCCTTCTTTGACAATGTGAGGCAAGCTGTCGAAGATCCTATCCTGCGAGAAGAGGCCTTCCGGGTATGTCGTTATCCCCACAGCGTCGGTGTCTTATCAAGCTATTCCAATTTCCATGCAGCCACTGACATATATGCGAAATTTAGAAGCAGATGGAGATAGGATGTGATCTGACCCAGTTTTACGATCTCACTAAAGGTATGCAGAATGGCAGTCCTTGACCCCTAAACTGTCCAGGAGGTGTCGGGTACAAGAAATTAGTGAGACATCAGAGGACAAACAATAATTGTACCTTGTATTTCATGAAGCTTTTACCGTGGTCGTACAAACTTGTCAACCAGTTCGTGTCAGGGAAGTCTTGTACCGAGAGAATACTTCTCGGCACATAAAGACTACGAAGGGATATTACCAATATAGCTCAATAATATTCACTACCAACTGCAAGATCAGATGTCCGCGAGTATATTGAGATGTCTTAAACGCTCAACTATAGCTTGGTAGAGAAATAGCCACCCTGAAGCAAACTTGGACAATTATACTACGCTCAGGATAATCAGCCTACTCGAGCAACTTGATGACTCTATCCACAGTATAATATTCATGTCTTTTTGTAAGAAGTTTAGATGTCAACCACCGTATCATAGGGATTCTCCCAGCTATATTACTCTTGGGGTAGGCTACACGGTCAAGGACTTCCCCACCGCCACTGGGCCCTAGCAGGGAGGCTTCAAGCAGTTCATTCAACCTGTTCGATACATGGAAGCTTTCAAGTTCTCTTCCGCTCCTCATCTATGGCATATGAATCAGAACATTCCATTGCAAACCCAAAGACTCGCAAGTAAAAGGCTGTGCATTGATAGCTGAACTCAATGCAATGAGGAGCATTTTTCTGGAACCGAGCCTCGACCCAAAAAGAATTTTTCAGACTTTGCGTAAACTCATTCATGGTATCCCGATTGATATGCCACAATTGGTCATATTCACCCATAGAGTACTGTACTTGTACTGTGATTTTCTCCGCATATTTCGCATAATAGGTCGGCCACTGGATGTTAATGTCGTAGAGTTCTTCCACAGAGGTCGACGACATTCCCTTCCGAGAAGTAAACACAACTGGGTCAAAGAGTTCCGGGTTGTCCCCTGCAGCATGAGAGATCCTCTGTTCGAATGGCATATGTATTGGCTTGCCTCTTAAGCTTTCATCGGAAAAATATGAGGTGAGTTGCTGGGTTTGTGGCTTGGTCGACATTGCTGAGAGAACAAGGCCAGAGAGCGGGTATGCTGGGGGATCGCTCGCGTACATTCCCGCTGCCACAGTGGAGACAGCCCCTCCTATTGATTCTCCATAAAGGACGATTGATGAGGCGTTTAATGACGCTGAAAACTCTTTCCATATCGACGGTAAAACTAGATTGTTTAACCAGCGGCCATGGCGCTGGATGAACGTGTTGCCAATGTTGCTCACATCGGTAGACTCCCCATAACCTGGTCGATCGACACAGACGACTGGAATACCCAGCATTTTGCTCAGAGATCGCAGGCTATGCTTCGGCTCAAAGTCGAAGTAGTCACTATCATAAGCACCACCAGGAACACATACTAGGAGCGGAATTGTCTTTGACGAGAACTCGTATTTACGGTCGAGCTCAAAGTATGTCTTGCCGGTGACGACAGAGCTGTCTTCGAGTGTCAGACGAAAAGAGCTCATGATGGAATATCAAAACTGGCTTGGCTCTGTGACAGACGAGAAGCGAACGAAATTTGGGTACGTTTTAAGAGAGTCCAGCAGTCCAGTAAACTCACACTTCAGGTTTCAAGACGGGATGCTTCCAAGAACATCCGGATCGCCTAACTCTATCAATGTTCAAATGAATAGCCGAGTGAAGCCAAGTATTACCCGATTGATCTAACTTCTCTTGTGCGGCTCCCGCGGCGGAGGATCAAGAATGGTAATGCGATCACCTTGGGCCTGATTGGGCGATTCGGCATATCCACCCTCCGCATTGGCCCTCCGGGTCCGAAACCTGGCTCCACCCGCAGAGTCGCCCACGGCCGCCCACATAAAGTGGATATCTATGTTAGCGTGTCGTGACGGAGGGCACTTCTATTCCGTTTCGTTTACTCTAGGGATCCTTCAGAGCGGCAAAAATAAAGCTATTCCGACTCTGGGCTGTTGCAGAAGACGTTGTGCTCGGATTGACTCCCGACCTGGGCCAGCTTCATGACCTTGTACACAGAATTTGACATGTATATCACCAACCCCTGGCACCCACATGTAGCACATTCCTTGGAATATGGGGATATAGAATATATTGCTTCTGTCATCTAATTGATCGAGTACACCGAGTTATGAGAATGTTCAGACGATCATTTACGTGAAATCGTAGGAGATTGCGCCAGGAACAGTTGCCGACAGCTCTATCTGGAGGCGCTGTTAGTATTACCCACATACGCACGTGGACTCGATTGCCTCCGAATATGTGCAGCCTGAGCCACAATGCTATCCTTAAGAATTCGGAGAACGGAGTCAGGTTCAAGCTAAGTCCATCGCCAACGCATTAGTGCTGTTCACGACGCGTAAATCCTTGCTTTGATCTACTCTCCAAAGCCGTCATACAAAAGGACTTTGTGTCTGTTTGCTGCAGCAGTAAAGGATACTAGGCCCTGGATATCAAATTAGAATACCTTCATGCGACGGCTTTCGTCATGGCTTCTACATCGGTCATTCAGCACCATTTCAGTCCTCTAGGCCCAGACGAAAGGATCACCATTCCCGAATTGTTTGGTAAGTATAACCCTGACTATGTTCCCGCAAGCAAGGTTGTCCACATCGACACTCTGGCCAATAAGAGTATCACATATGGCGGCCTCCGAGATGAGGCTGCTAAAGGTGCTTGGGGCTTAAAACACAACTTGGGAATGAAGGAGCAAGATAGACTTCTCGTTCTCGTGCCGAACTCAGTATGTGAGCGGAGACAGCATCATTTACGATCTCTAACATACTGCTAGACTGACTTCATCGTCCTATGCCATTCCACGCTCTGGCTTGGCGCTATTTTCTCGTATGTCAATGAAGGTGATTGAAAATCGCAAGCTCATCAGTCAACAGCCCACTCAACATTGCTTCACTTCCCAGTGACATCGCACACTCGCTATCTCTCATTCGACCAACCCACCTGGCCATCGATCCAGCAAAGTTAAACCACGTGAAGAAAGCTTTTGAGATTCTCGACTGGAGCGGTGCTTCCCTTCCTATAGTATTTACTGTGACTCACAAGAGTTTCGGCCTCAAGTTGGTAAGCAGAGCGTCTCAACTCAACAAGGTCGCTAACGGGTTCCAGTTCCCAGAGGACATTTCTGGCCGGTCCCCCAATGAATCATTGCGACCCTTTCAGCTTGGAAATAGAAGCGCCAAAGATGTGACTGCCATGGTCATGTTTTCATCAGGAACTACTGGTAAAACCAAAGGTGTCCAACTTTCTCACTACAACATCGTTTCCAGCTTGATACAGGTGCGAGCCGCTATCCCCACACTTTTGAACTACAGTACCCGAGGAGTCTTTTTCGCACCATGTAAGTCGTCCCAATCTGAGGGCAGATTGGTTTTCCGCTGAAGTTACATGCAGATTGTCATATATATGGCATGAGTACCGTAGTACTGAGTGGAATGTATGTCGGAAACTTTACGTGCGGTATCCCGACGTTTGATTTCAATCTCTACTGCAGCAAAATGGCCGAGTACGAGGCTACAATGGCTCATATTGTGCCTCCTATTGCTATAGCACTTGCCAACTGGAGCTTGTCTGCCAAGTACGACTTATCCTCGTTGAAAGTAATCCTGATCGGCGCAGCGCCGACGAAGAAAGCTCTTCAGATCAAACTCAAGGCGAGATTTGGTGCGGACACAAAAGTCATCCAAGGCACGACGACAACCTCACTTCTCCCAACTTCCAACTTGTACTAACGCTTACGTAGGGTATGGCCTAACGGAATGCTCCCCAAGTGTCACGGTTCAAAGTCCATTAGATAACGAGGAAAACATTGGAACCATTGGAAGACTAATTCCGGGCACGTATGAGATCTATCCTGGACATTATATCGGGCTGTGCGGATGCTAAGATGGAAGCAGGGATGCTCGGCTCGTCGATCCCGTCACATTCAAAGATGTACCTTTCGGAGAGGAAGGGGAGCTCTGGTTGAAGGGCCCGCAGGTGATGATGTGTGTTTGCCCTGCTGCCATATCAAATGGTTTATGCTGATCAAACGTAGGGGATACTACCGCAACCCGGAGGCTACGAAGGCCACATTCTCGGGTGGATGGCTACGTACAGGAGATGTGATGCGACTCGATGAACATCAGAACCTATGGGTCACTGATCGACTGAAAGAGGTTTGCCACACCCTCAATAGTGGAAGAGCTAGATATTGAGCTGACGTTGAACAGATGATAAAATACAAAGGGTTAGGATTTACCCATACAAATCCAAAATTAGACTTGGTGATGCACAAGCTAACTTGCCGTTAGATTCCAAGTACCACCCTCAGAATTGGAAGACCTTCTACTCAAGCACTCTTCCGTCATGGATGCCGCAGTCACCTCGATATATTCCGATGAACAGGCGACTGAAATCCCGATCGCCTATGTGACATTGGTAAATGATATCCCCTCCTCACGGAAACCACAAACTTTACAATATATCCGTGAATGGTTTGATGGGCAAGTGGTAGGCTACAAGAAGCTGCGTGGAGGCATCTGGGAGCTAAACCCGATACCCAAGACGGCTTCGGGGAAAATTCTAAGACAGGAATTGCCTTGCAAGAAAGTGGTGGCTGCGAGCAGAGCTACGAAACTATAGTGATGAAGATAATACGTAGTATTAATTCCTTCAAGAGTTTAGAAGCACGGTCTACCCTCCTGCGCGACACTGCAGGCCCACGGAAATATATCTTTCGGGAATCTTATCCTCAACCCCTAGAAATGATGAGTCCATCAGCGACATGCCTCCAAGGCTCTTCCATAACCTATCCTCCTATATTTGCTTTAGAACTGCGCGAGCAGCTCTGTCCTCCAGTGTACTTGCATTACTTCACCTACTAATATTGAGACAGCAGACTAGTCCCAGTTTGTATCACACTAGTTGGTGCTAATTAATAATTAGATGAAAGTTGTCCGTATTAGGCGCATATTTGGGTGGTACTACTCCGTACAATGTTACTAGTATTAGTAGCTTACATTGCTATACCAGCAAGCCTCTTGGCACCCACTTGGCACCCTTCCTTTGGCCTTTGCTACTCATCATTCATTCCCCTTTTGTTACCCATCTCCCTCCACATCTTGTTCACTGTCCTTGATATCCCCAAGCGTCCACGCCCGCCACCTGCAAGCCTGATATTTGCAATGTGCATCCAGTATCAAGAGAAATCGCCGAAGCATCGTTGAACATTGACCCTTCTAGCCTGTCGCTCTCCCCGTGTTGGCGCCAAAGGCCCACTTGATCCACCGTAAAACTCACGTGACTCGTGTCTGACCAGAGCATTTCCAGGAGAGAAAAAGACTCAATACCCACTCATACGGAGAGTCTCGGAAATTGCCAAATGACATGGAAAATCGCTCATTTTTGATCAAGACGCTAGTAATTTTGTATATAATACAGAACAGCGTACATAGATTTGACAAAAGACAGAAACCTCAATGCTCGATTTGATTGAATGACTTTTCCAACACTAGTCTTGCCTCCAACACCCCGGCTTGCACAGCGGGCCCAATCATCAACGTCGAATGGCCACGGCTGCAATACCATCGAAACCATGGCAGCATTTAGTTTATGATTCGGACCCCTATACAAACCTGTCAATGGTTGGCAATGGCCTTTATGGCTATATTTTTTCAGCTTGACAGGGACCGTGTGGTTAAGGTTGCAAAGGCATACCCGCTGGATCCCAACGCCACAAATTCTAGCCTTGCCGACACAGAATACGTGAATGATATCAACCGCAAATCAATTAATAACGAAGTCGAGGTCTACAAGCGGCTTGGTCGCCATAAGAGGATTAAATCTTGCCTTCAGACAACTAGTTATGGGATTGAGTTAGCCTTCGCCAACGAAGGCAATCTGCACGATTATATCAACACCAAACCTGAACCATTACAGTCGCTGAAAACTGAGTGGATTTTATCTGCAATCGACACGCTAAGTTACATTCATTCCCAGAGGGTTTTGGTAGACGAAATTGCACTGCGGAATTTCTTAATGGCTGATGGACAGCTTAAACTTGCCGACTTTGGGCAGTCCGTGTTATTGCCCCTATCGACAGATATGGATACCGTTTGCGACAATGATGTAACTACGAGGATTGAGATTCTCCATCTTGGCTGGGTGATCTATTCAATTGCTAAGTGTAGTGTATATCCGTATTACTTCTTCGACAAGCAACATGATATGCATTAGCCGAAAGAGCTTCCCTCTTTAGAGAACCGTTTCTGCCGGAGTATCATTGACCGTTGCTGGCACGAGGAGTATGTCAACATGAAAGAGCTTCAGGATGAGGCTCATAAAGCACTCAACCGAGGGAGAAAGTAGCCAGTTTGCTCTCTGTGAGTTGCGGACATGCCGCGAGGTGTTTCCGACGGCTTTTCGGTCTTGGGACATTGAGCGAGGTTTATCACTCACTGTCAGCATTAAAATAACCTATATTGGGTCTCTGGAGGGGGTCAATTCAGACGACCAGGGACTATGGTATGACAGGAGTTCCTTTCCGACCCAGCTGCCTTCCACCCCAACAGGCTCCAGTACGGGCGCTTAATGAGCTAGATTGTAGAAGCATATCTCCATGAAAGCAACCATTGTAACGTTGGTAGCCCGAAGGTATGCAAACAACAGCCTAAAAGATCCCTGCACCTGTTCCGGAGAAAATTCGTTACTAATCGCTGAGCAGAACCCAGTGAAGGCACAGTCCCAGTCACAGTCAAGTCACAGTCAGCCCCACTTCACTTTAATGACTTGAATGGTTAGTCACAGTCATTTCACCAGTCATTTTCTCGGTTAGACCTTCCTAATCAGGTTTAGTACAGTAAGAACAGGTCACGTGAGTGCCTAGATCCACTGGCTATATGTAACAGCTCCCCCATGAGTACGGAGTACCTAAGTACGAGCAGCGTTCTACCTTGAGTTGAAGCGTCTAAGCTCGAACGCCGAGCACGTGCTATTGAAAGCCACCTCAGTTCACGCGAGAGGCCTAGAATACTGCATTGCCTCTTTGGCTTGGCTTCTCGCCAATGCTGCCCTGAATACGAGCCTTGGAAAACTTGACTTCTCCCCCGAATTGGACGAGAGCGAGGCCCTTGCTCTAATTTAGATACGAGAAAACCAATCTGTGATGTGGCATTCTACTGCCGTTTTCGGATCATCAGGTACGAGGTGATTGTCCATGTCGAGCTAGTGCTAGCTACAGCTATTCACCAGGACTGATGAGTTAGGTTGAATCCCATACCCAGAATGCTTGGGCATGTTTATGCCATACCACATACTCAATCATCTCTGGCTTAGCCGAAGCTAGCTTATCATGCCAACGTGCGCAAAAAGGCCTGATCATAGGGTAGTGAATGACGATGGAACAACTCTCATGGTTGCCGCCGCCACTCAGAGCCCGATCGAGGAAGAGGATGTTTGTTTATGTCGAGCACAGAGCATGCGACTCTATGCTGCTAAGACATCATCGTTATAAGAGTTTGAACAGTCTTGGAGCAAGAAGACAGAGGATCAATACTTGCTGAGCCCAACGTCCTCCAGTCGCTAACCTTCTCTTTCTCTCCTTCCTCAAGAAAGTTACCCATTACAACCACAATGCAGATATCACTGATCACATCCACCCTCTTAACCCTCTTCGTCTCGTCATCATGGGCGTGCTCGCGCGTGACATACAACAGCACCATCACCGATGGCAATCGCATTACGACGGGCCGCTCAATGGACTGGTTCATGACCACGAACGCTAGCATCTGGACCTTCCCAGCTGGCATGTCACGGAACGGGGCCGCAGGAGCGAACTCTCTGACCTGGACATCCAAGTACGGCTCGGTCATCACAGCCATGTACGACGCCGCCGTGGTTGACGGCATCAACTCGAAAGGTCTGACCGGAAACTTCCTGTACCTCGCCAACGCCAATTACGGGACACGAAAGCCATCCCTCCCAGGCATCTCCGTCGGCGCCTGGCTACAATATTTCCTCGACAGCTACGCGACCGTTGACGAAGCCGCGAATGACCTGTATACCGCCGAGGGGCGGGAGAAGTTCCAAGTCGTGACCGCCGAACTGATCCCAGGCACCCCGTCTCTCGGCCACATCTCGCTGACCGACGAGTCGGGCGACAACCTGATTCTCGAATACCTCGACGGGGTCTTGACCGTTCACCACGGTTTGCAATACACTGTCATGACGAACTCACCATCATACTACCAACAGCTCGCCATCATGGAATACTGGCTGCCGATCGGCAACCAATCGCTCCCGGGCACACGCCGACCCGCCGACCGCTTTGCGCGCCTGTCGTACTACAACAACGTGACCGCGCCATCGTCCAGCCTCGAGGAGTCCGTCGCCATCACGGCCTCCATGATCCGCGCCGTCAGCGTGCCCATCACGCCGTCGCTGCCGGGCGAGCCCGACGTCGCGACCACGCTGTGGCGCACGTACGCCGACACCCGCGCCCTGAAATATTTCTGGGAGAGCACCGTGCAGCCCATGTTTTTGTGGATTGATCTCGGCGATTTCGACCTCTCGATATTCGGCCAGGTCATGCTGCTTGATCTGCAGGTCAGCCCATACTCGAGAGTCGGGAATATGAAGGGCAAATTCGTGCCGAGTGCGCCATTTCCTTTCTTTCCTGTTGGCGGTTCGTGAAAACACTTGTGAACTTTGGGTTTTGCCCTTGCGCTTGTGCTCGTACTTGCTCCTCTTCGGCAGCAGCATTTTCTCAAGGGGTGAAGGGTCGTCGATAAGGGTTTTCATTTCCTTCACTTCTGATTCTCCAACTTGGTCAATACTTTTCTTCTTCTGAGACTTAAATTTTTTAATAAGACACCTTTCTCAAAGTCCTAGGGCTGACATGGCTACAACTAATTAAACATGTGGCGAAGAAGGAACGGATGAGAAGCTTCTTGGGCACTATTTGAATTGTCAAGTAGCGTCAGCTACACTTGACATCTCGCTCGAATAAGGTCAGTCCGATCAGTCCGATCAGGGACCATGGCATAACCGTAGAGACCAAAAGAAAAACGTAGAGGGACTCGCGCATTTTCACAGGGATCTATCAAAGAACATGGTAAACTTCTCTCCACTGCTGGATGAAGTATGGTAATATGCTAGTTGGGGCTGAATATCCGAATTCTATCGGTCAGCTACAAAAGACGAGTAGGTAACCCTATTTCCGCCACCCTGCCCCTTTCAACAATCCAATCATTCCAGACCATGAATGGACAAATTGAACGCCGCCATCTGCGCAATACCACTTTAAATCAGATTCGTCTATGCTGCTGCCCTACTTCCTTGAAATACTGAGTAAAGAGTGCGCAAATGTAGATGCAACCCGGCTTGAAGACAAATGGATGAAACTCCTCGGACAAAGCCATTGATGATCCAGACCACTGACCGCATGAACACCGTATAAAGAAATTCCATTCTCATGGGGGCAGCGCTGGCCCAAAGTTCTTAACACCAGACATGTCGCAGAATCGGATATCGAGAGATACCTCAATAGGTAAGAGAGGATAGAGAGAAGGCCTGACGGTTAAATCGCCCCAGAATAAGTAGGGCAAGAAAATGTCAGGCAGAGAAGGCCCTGGAAGGGATTTCCTCTAGTTACGACGCAAAGGTTGATTGGAGGTTGACGAAGGCAGCTGGCCCACCATCTTGACTCAACATGTCAACCAACACTTCGGCCTGCTTCCAAGTGTTCTCCAAGGCGGCAGATGGTGATCGACCGAGGGAGACTGAGAGAATCAGTATGATGCGGAAATAACAATATCAGAATGCAACATACCTAAGATTGCAGAATTCAGTTCTTCAGCAACTGTCACCCTTCCAGAGGAGTCTAGCAAGTGGCCATGAACGCTGTCTTTCGGGTCATTGTAGGCGACTAAACTGAAAATGTCCTGAAGGGTCTTTGCATATTCGCCATCCTCATCACGATACTCCCTCTGCAGTTCTTGGCCATACAGCATGGCTTCATTGATTAATTGGTCGTATTGAAGGAAATTATCGGTAGATGGGGCTTTGTCAGAGTCACTAGTGTGCTGAATACCATCAGTATGAGTATCGAGTTCCATCGCCTGCGCAAAGTCATCATCAACACCAGAGCCTTTTGCGTGGGCGGTACTTGGTCTACGTCCTTCTTGGGCTTGCTGCTTTTTATCTAGTTCCGTGGTTTTGCTAATCAATTCAACCCATTTCCGACACTTGAGTCGGAAGAGGATGCCTGGATTCTCTGCAAGCACAGTAGGAAAGTGTGAATTTGTGACTTCCAGGGCTTGGTCAATATCTCCGGAGAGAATAGCTCGTCGCATTTCTGCTTGGTCAGTATGCGAACGACGTAGGGGCAGGGATGTGCTTACGCTGACGATAAACAGCATCCGCATCATCCCTTTCTGGACGACTTGGTGCTGCTGTAGGCAGGGCATTGTTCAAGGACTGTTTCTCTGCTCGAACCTCCTCGGAAAAGGCTTTCGCTGTCTCTACATAACCGTCATGTGCTAGAAATTGAGCAACGAGCTCTTGAATAAAACTGCTTTCCTCTCGTGGTGGTCGTAGTGCCGTGGTCTTTGCTCGCACGATGTCGTTCGATACGCGAGCTCTTTCTGCACACATCTTGTCATTGATATCAAAAACGAAAGGCCGTTGGCCGAAATTGACAGTCAGAAGTGCCCCGGAGTGTTTTTTCATGCCAATTGTAGGGAATGGTCTCAGATCCTTTCTTAATTCGCGAAAGCAGACCCCTAAGTCCTGGCCATTCTTGGTAAAGAAAGCATGACCCGAGTTGAAATTGATGCCGCAGCCGATGACATCTCCAGCACCAAAAGTCGGTCCATATTGTTTGCCTGACTGCTCTCCAAAGAACATCTTCCCATCGTCACCGTGATAGCCCCAGGAATGTGTTTCCCAGCCAGCCAGACGTTCGAGAGATGCTTCTGCAGTGGAAAAACCAATCGCTATGGCGGTATCTCTACTTTTCTGTTTGATCTCGACCTCGAAGTAGTAAATCCCGCAGGCCGGTGACATAGGATAATCGGCACGCACAGAAGCAGCCTCAATGTCGGCTTTGCTTGCAGAGCCACTGTACTTCAGGTCCTGCCCGTCGTTCATGACATCCAAGCCGGGATATTTGTCCTGTTCACTCCACCCGGTTGGCAATGGCATTAAGTGTTCTTCCTCTTTAGGCGGATTACTTTCAATGATGTCGTACGTCATGCCTCGATGAGAAGGGGCCATGCGGTGAACATTAGTGCTACCAGCACTTGTAGATAGCGGATTCAGGGCTGAAGAGCTGGACGGTGGTTGTTCTCTCTCCCTCCGGATCCTTTCTTTATGAGCAGCTTCCAATTTAGCAGCATAGCGAGAATGGCGAAGATAAGATGGGACGAAGAAGGGGTTGGAACCCATGATTCCAGTGCCCAAAGAGGGTATATTGGCGAACTTTCTTGAATAAGCAGGTAGAGGAACGGGCTCACGCCAATTTGTCCGTGTCGCAGGATCGTAGTCTTGTACAGGAGGCCTTCTGTTGTATTGTTCGGAAGTATGATAACTTGGCAGAGAAGAAGTGCTAGGACTTGCCCCAATAAGATGCGCAAATGCTCCGGACCGGGTAGGAGTTAGATGGGGTTGATGTGAGGTGGCGCCGGAAGCGACAGAGGCGTATGATAACCTTCGAGGGATATTGCCACCATGCTGATTGGATCGACCACTGTTGCCAGATGCTGCACCGTCTGTCATTGCTTTGAGGATTGAAAGGCCTGGACTTACCAGAACGAAAGGATGTTCTGGCGCCTGGTCGAATGGTTGGATCTAAGCGGGTGGCAAGATAGGTAGTATTGGTGTTGTTGAATGAAGGAGGCCAATCGGGAGGAGTCTCTTCAAGGCAGGATATGCATGTGAACAAGCATGTTGCTTGACAAATAAGGAGGGTAGATAGATGGCCACGACAGGGATGTGATCGAAGACACGTTTAGTTAGAATGAGGAGTTCTGTGGTTGTGGGCAGTCGTGGGTTATCACGCTGATATAGCTGGCATGGATGCTGTCATGGCTTGCAGGCCGTAGATGTGCTCATTGATCACATGACACTTAGTGACCAAGGTTAAGTTTGCCCGATCTGATGAGCCTTCTCATCACGTGCTTCAACTAGTCCATCCGCTAGACTACACACGAGCGCTATATGCCGTAGGTATTGTAAATGGTTGGGTAATTCAGGATAATGGTAGTCATGCTGATGCGTGCAACCCAGAACCTGAGGCTTCTTTTTGATCCTTATTGACCAAGGATTGATCATATCGTTTGACTAATTGTACATGATCCCGAGTAAGATTTCTTTGCTGTTTGCAGAGTAGCAACCAGCTCAACCGAATTTCGTGAGAAAAGACCAAGATACCCATTTTAATGCCCTCTGGCAGTAGTATACTCCATAACAGTTGCTGGGGTTCCTCTACTTCTCACCAACACCATTTCATAATCCATGATTGTCCGTCATACGCCTAGACGAGTGCTGCCTTCGGCCCATAAACTCCACGCTGAAATGATAGTAGTCCCAAAAATTGTCCACTCCAAAAGTTTTCCTGGATTAATGTTGTAATCTAGTATGCCTTGTCCCAGACAATCATCATCAAGATGCTGACATGCCAAATGTTAGGTTGATGCATTTGTTATATGACGGTGCTTGCAATTAGGTAATGCAGCACGTGGCGGCTGAAAGGTGTCCTCAGCCTCGGGCGGTAATACTTGGCGTCTGCTCAGGCATTGGGACCGGGGAGCTTGCTGCTGGAGTAGACAGAAGCATGGTATCGGGTTGATCTCCGGCATTGCTCATGGCGACATCACTCTCGTTTGGCTTGAGATCACTGCTACTCTGTTGCGAGATTTCCCGAGCATCACTTGATTCTTCAACATTGGTTAGGTGTAGCGTCTCATTGCCTCTCCAAGATGGAACATCCCAGACGATTCCGGTGAAGCTTTTGAGTTGGAATGGTTTCTTGTTCCACTTGCGACAAGGCTTACCCGAACGATCGAGTGCTCTTAGACCGGCATTAATAGCCCCCTGATTAGCTTTGGGGCCCAGTTTGTGGCCTGTGAAACCGACCACGGCACCAGCTGACACTCTGGTAGCATTGTGATCGATGGTACCATCTTCTCTGCGAACAAGTTAGTACTTCTGGAGGGAACGAGAATGGATTGATCACGTACAGTCTTGGTTTCTTCTTTGGACCGGGTTTACCACGCGGTTTTGGTGTCCCACTCGACTCTATCATTTGTCCTAGACTCCTCTTGTATCCCGGGGCAGGACCTTTACGTTTCTTGGACGGATCCGATGCGTTGGTATCACCATTTGAGGGCGCAGGCGTCGAGTTGGACTCGGATGCATTGTCATTGATATCGGGGACCTTCAATGTCGAAAGATCCTCAACAGCAGGGGCTGGAGAGGAGGCCGAGGATGGTGTTGATTCGTCTTCTTCCTTGGCTGAGGGGGGGGCTGGCTCGAAGCGTTGTAGAAGTTGAGGTGACAACTTGAGCACCACAATCCTTGCTTGCTGTTTGTTCTTGTCTGCTCGGCTGGTCGCAGCTGAAGGCGAACGCGTCGGGTTTGAGGATGAGATAGCCATCGTTGTAGGCAATTACACGCCGATACGACGAGGAGAATAGGAGTTGGTAAGAGAGGAATTAGAGAGGCGACAGGCGAGTAGGATTTGGGTCTTGCAAAGATGGTGAGGGTGAGGGTGGTGGTGTTGGTGGGGACAACAGACAAAGAGGCAGCAGTTGAAAAGTTTGCCGGTTGCAAGGCAAGCGTGGCTCGAGCTGATAGTCAAGGTCCTTTGTAACTCAGTTTGGGGTCAGGCGGTGGCTAAATTATTATTTTTCGGTCAAGGGAGTGGAGCTGAGTCTAAGTTGTTGGTAATTGGCGTCAGGGTTGTGGTTTTGGTGAAGAAAAGAGGTGTTGGCAACAAGGTGTCATGGTGAGGAAGGAGGAGTGGTGGTAGTGGTGGTGACAAGTGATGAGATGAAGGGGATGAGACGTGGAAGTGGAAGTGGATGAGTGTGGCCGGATCATGATGGATGGCTTTGGCTTGGAACGATGGGTTGGGTTAGGATTGGGATGGATGGGATTTTTTGGGTTGGGTTTGGCTGCGCTGCAGTGCCGTTCAGGTTTGCAGTGTTACGGAGACGGAGATGGCGAGGCGTCAGGTTCAGTAGTCGGAGTCTCAGAGACGAGAGTGTGTGAGCGGAGGGGAGGGATGGAGGCCAGGAAGGGCAGGAAGGCAAGGAACGCCAGGGAGAGGATGTAGCAGGAACACGAACCACAACCACGACTCGCTTAGTGGCCGCGCCTGCCAATGCAGAGAAGCCAAGCCGTACCAAGCCGGCTTAGTGGGACTCTCCGTGTGCGCTAGCTGAAAACAGCCGAGTCAAGCGTCTAATGGCAATGCGTGACGCTCTGATGCTTTCCCCTGGTTTCGTCAACCCGACCAGCGTAGAACCAAGCATTTTTTTCACTGGACGGATGGGTGCTCATTCTTGCCGAGATCATCAGCACGGTTAGGGCAACAGGGTGAGCACTGTGCACCGAGCAATGAGCACCGAGCAATGAGCACCGAGCAAGGAGAACCAGCCATGAATCCTGCAAAGAGGAGACGCCTGGAGTCAACCCAACTCACTCTGAATAAACCTTTTCGTTCACCGCTCCGCACCACCAGGACCACCTTGAGCGATGGAAGTGATATGGCTGCTAGTGGTGCAAATCCTCACGTAACAACTGCACCTGCTCTCCATCATGCGTCGCCATCCAAGGCATCCAACTTCTCGCTTGCAAGCATTCCTGCGAAGGGCCACAACCAGTACGCCTTACTGACTAGGAAGCTGCATAAATTACGACAGTCACTTGACATAGCTGAACAAGCCCTACAAATCGTGACCTCTGGTCAAAATGACCAACTTGAGGCGTTGACCACAAAATGGAAGTTCATCGCTCATGGTGCTGCAGATGAGCTCTTCATCGACACGAAAGCTCGAATTGACGATATGGGAGGGTTAGAAACATGGACACAAAAAGCTCAGGACGATAAACTTCTATGGGCTGAAGATGAACGGCATAAAAGCCATGGCTCGCAGAGCAGTATACTGGAGCCAGATGAAGATGATACATCGGTCGAACCAAATCTTTCCCAATCACCCAAACCCATCGTCCACCAGGTAAGTCATAGCCTCAACGCCCTTTGTGCAAACTAATATACCGACAACAGGCTTTCACAATGCAATTGATGCTGAGACAGATGAATGTCGACCCAACGGCCATTGGGTTTGACGAAGAGTCAGAACGGTGGGTGAACTGAGCTGGCATAGCCTCTGCAATCGAAGCTGGCGACCACACCAGACCATGGAACACGTCTGATGCGCATTTCTGGCTCCTGGACTTCGATACAGATGCAAATGCAATGTCCTTCTCGCATTCTGTAAGAACATCCGATTCTTTTGCACGGCTGTGCCATCCCCGGGCTAAGCCATGTCACATAAGCGTGTTCTCCGTCCACTAAACCCCACATCAGTACTTCGTCAGAAAAGACACTACTGCCTACAAGAGGCCTAAGATCGATCTTTGCAGCGCTTACCAGAAGTGTCCCTCATATAGTTCTAGATCATAATTCGTCAAGACCGCCATCCAAAGGGTCATCTCATGACTGGAGGACGGCCCTCTTTATTCCATACCACTCGACTCTTTACCCATTCGACCGCTTCTTTCACACCTGACCCTCGAAGTGCACTCACTGGGAGCACACGACTGTCTCGAATCATGCCTCCCTTTTCGCCTTCAAAGACTTTCCTCACAAACCCTTCTTTAATCCTCACCACCTCAAGTGAATCTTCACGGTCCTGTTTGTTCGCTAGAACCAGTATTGGAATCCCCGCAGTCTCTTCGTTCTCCAGCACACTCTCGAGAACGGCCTTACACTCGTCTAGCCTGCCCTGGTATAAACCAGATGCCAGCATACCTGGTGTCATTGGTGTCATGGGCGTCCAGGGCGTCTGAGGCTCCTCGTCATCGACTTTGCCAATATAACTTTTCTTCCGCCCGTGCCAGCCTGGTGTTGTCGGAGCTTCGTCGATCTCTCCATTCCCTAGATCCGTGCTGTCTACCACAAAAACTACCGCGTGTGCACTTTTGTAGTAACTTGTCCATAGTCTTCTCAAACTCATTTGCCCACCTACGTCCCATATCTTCAAGTACATGTCTGGAAGATCGATAGTCGCCACATTCTGTCCAACAGTGGGGACAGTGTTACCCGCGGTTTCTGAAGGTGCCGCATCGCCTGTCGGACCTGCTGCAGGATCGGCTGTCGTGTTGAAGAGGGCTTTGATCTGGGTCAATAATGTCGTCTTGCCCGCGTTGTCGAGACCGAGGAGGATGATCGAGTATTCTGGCGACCTTGGTTAGTCTTTGTCTCACCTCCGCGTGGCTGCAACGCCGGTGCCTTACCTGGCTTGCTAGTCGCGTACAAGTAAAGGGATCGAGCGAGGTGATACATTTTTGTGGCAGGCGACTTAGGAGAATAAACACGACTGACTGCAGTCAAGGAAAAGAAGCCTGTTCAACGGCGACGTATGTCATTTTGTGGCTTTGCGCTTGGAAGAGGCCTAACTAGCGTTGACTGTCTAAAAAAGAGATGTATTTGCAGCTCATCGAGGGCAGCCTCTTCACTCTATCTCATTCGTGTGGACATGCCATCCTCATGGAATTTCGGAAGGTTGCCAGTGTCATCGAGGGACACTTACTAGTCAAAGCCTCACGCAGCCTTGGGCCTGACGTGGCCCCGAATTGGGAGTTCAGGCAACGGCAGGCCGATAATCAATCCGGATTAATGATTTTCCATAGACGCTCTGGCGCCTGGTCGGAGGGTCTCTATGTACATTCATATGTTCTCCATTCCTGCCAACTGACTCTTTCTGGAAACCCATGGCCCATCAAATGCATCTAGGACAGCAAGCAGTTTCAAGGAACAACATCTGACCTTTGACCCTAGCTTGGTCTCATTGTGAATAAAACAGGGTAAGTCAACAGAACCAAGAGCCTCGTCTACCAGACCTGCCGGATATTATTTGTGGCGGACTTTCACTCCCCATCCCCTGCGCCTCGATATTAGTTGTGCCGTCTGTACAACTGTGCTCTCAACAAGATTGGCTGGAGATTCCACCTGGGCCAGCGGGGCTGTTTCTAGTAATGTACTGCCCTGAGCTGCTCCCTTGCTTTGCCTTCGCCAATTTCTTGTGGCTTTAACTGCTTGACTTGGTCCATCAGTCAGTCGTTTGAATCTGGCCCCTTTCAGCTATCGACATGGGTGCTGACATCGACAAAACACGTGGAGAGATGACCCAGGTCTATGACTGCCAATGTCAATTTGTATGTGATAGCGCACTTCCAAGAAACAACATCTCCAACGCCCATGCTATAATCCAGCCATAGACTCATATGGTTCAGTGTCGAATCCAGACGCATTAGAAGAGATAACTTATTTGAGAACTGATTGGAGTATGTCATCAGTGGTAGACAACTGCGGGACAGACGACAGTACCGAGAGCGCTTGTAATCCTGAATCGGTTTCAGGATCGACACACAGCCTTCACTACAGCATTTACCGATGTTCGGCTCGAAAGCTCATCCACATCCATTACAGAGGGAGATTATCCAGGCGATGGGTCGCTTGGAGACACCTCTAAGGGCGCGAGGGAAAATGAGGCTGGGGAGACTCAGGAAAGCCAGGAAATCATCTCAATCACATAGGACGGACTACTGCAAGTCAAAAATATTTAATCCTTGGTTGGAAACGGTAACTGGGGGCGGTAATTCGTGGCCAGCAGTGTCTACACAGAATCTGTAAGAACCGATCCACAATCCCTCATCTAGGATATCATAAGGAAGACTCCCCGAGCCCCACCATAAAATACCGGGTACGTCGTTGGAATGGTGTGCCTCAGAAACTGAGGCCTCATTCTTTTTTTTATGATACGACCTCTGCTTCCAGCTACCGGAGCGAATCGTCAGATCTCATAGCTCGTGGGGACGAGATCGCCCGAACAGTGATAAATGCGTACATTACCGAGTCCGCACAGCTGCCTCACCAATCGCGGTACGAAGTGTCCCATATTACCAGCGATGCTATGAAACGAGCACTCAGAGCCCAACAGATGAGGACCCAAGAATGATACCAGAGTATCGCACTCAAGCACGGGCGGCGGGTTGAGTTAGTAGAGCTTCCAGATCAGGTCCAGAAAAGTTGCTTCTTGTGAAACTGAAAGTACACGATCGACATCAAATAGTACGTCTAGAACAGCCTATGAAAGATCCTCACCAAAGCGAGGAGCACCTGAGAATAACGACGAGGCTGAAGAAGCTGCTTTCAAAGGCTCCAAACACTCCAAGAATCTCAAATCTTCCCCATCTGAAGTCGACTACAAGCTTCTAGCCTGCCCCTACTTCAACCTTGACCGCCAATGGTACTCAACAGACAATGCAACTGACATCAAACTATTGTAAGTACTCTAACTGCTGCCCCAGAGTATCCACCGCCTGAAACAGCATCTCCGCCGTGTGCACCGACGCCCTGATCGCTATTGTCCTTGCTGTTTTTTCGCCTTTACATCGCAGGGAATACTCCAAGGTCATACCCGGCACTTTTTGAGTCTCTTACCGACGATCTGTCCGGATATCTTTGCATTGATGCCGTTCTTAGAAAGCATCCCCATTCACATTGCAGGACTCTTAGTTTGCAAACCGATCCCTCTCATCATTTTGAGAAATCTGGCTGCCAGGTCTGTACGACTCACTGTAGGCTTTGCCCAATCGTTCTCAATGAGAAACAATGGTGTGTGTGCATCTGGTCACAAGCAAGAGCAAGAGGTAAGAAAGAGCTTCGTCATTAAGTTCGATGTGGCATTTATGTCCACTGCCCAGAGGGCAATCCAATACATGGTATGGAGACTGGTCCTCTCTCTCGCCCGGCCTCGAATGTGCTAAGCACAATCCTATTGACTTTGGACATGTCGAAAAACCACACCATTGCCAAGTCTTTCCTCCTTGCCGAAATTGACAGATCCGGCACTATACGGGGTCGAGGCATGTCACTGCAGCCCCTGTTACTTGACAATACAACCAGGAAGAATAGCTAGAGCCCAGAAAATTATCCCAATAGTGGAATAGTCAGGCCTTGCCTCGAATAACAATCTCAGATGTATCAATCATTAGATTGTCCCGCCATCGTTGCTTCCATGTCTACTTAGGAGAATGGTCCTGGATTGCCTCACCTTTATTAGTGTCACTTGGGGCATTGGTCACGGAGCGACTTTATGTGTCGTTACGCGGGGGTTATCATCTTTGTCGTCTTGCTTTTGGTCTTTTTTCTTTTGGTCTTTTTTCGTGGCGCAATCGCCGCATCGGGCGTCCATATCAGCAGCTTTCCACACTGGGCGTGCACAGACTGGCTTTTTCCCGCATCGATAAGTATTGGTGGTAATACATCCACATTTCCACCAGGAAGTTTGCGTGTAACACATTTTGCGATTCCCTTAGAATTGGAGTTATTGCTTGAATGTCTGGGAACGATCCCTTGGGCGGTGGGCAACTGTTTCGAAGTATCGTTATCAAAGAGCGGTGGTTATTTATTTTGAGTATACTAGAAGAGTGTGAGGAGTTCAGAGGGTCTTTCTGGTCCCGGAAGATTCGACTTCTGCCTTGTATATGTATGATGTAAGTGTGCAACGAGGAGATCGGTTGTACAGCTGGATTTTATACCTATCTTCCTATGAAGCTTGGGAGTGATGCTTCGCAAACAGCGCATGCTTCTCAACAACATTGGCACCTACAAACGGGGAAGCACCGATTGCGAGTTGCCTTTGCTTCTTCATACGTTTGATTGCACGCCTTTTGGATCATAACAATGGCCGTTGGTCGCTGTTCAATGTCTCCCACAAACATGAACTGAGATGGTGTTGGACACTGGACAAACCTGGGTCGCAAACACCGCTACAGGCGTTTCCATGGCAGCTTCACATTGCACGCATATCAAAATATTCAGCACAGTTCTTGTGGATTTGGTCCAACTATTTCAGCAACGACAGTACACGAATACCGGATAGCCGTGAACCAGCTGCAGCTTTTCACAATCGTCTGAGCGACGTGCAAGCGAGCACGAGAGCATGCGCTTGCCTCCAAACGCCCGGGTATTTGTTCATCCTTTTTGAGCAGACTATCGTCTTGCCTCGATTCGTCCCCATCACGTTGCCAGCATGCCTTTGCTTTGGTAAGATTGAACTTGCGGGATACCACATATCGGAACCTGAGACAAGCATCTAAGAAACTTCCCTGGCATAGATGTGCAAGTCCTTGTGTGGTGCCAATGAAATTGTCGGGGGTTAGGAGGTATATGAAGAAGTCCCAGATATCTGGCAAGGATGAAAATCAGGTCACCATGATGATAAGAAAACAAGAAAGACGAAGGCTTGTGCAATGCGATTGTTGGGCGCCGTTGAAGTTTACCGTCTTGAACACAATTTCAGCCTCGCCGAGGAGATGGGGTCTCTAGGCTGTACTGTAAGTATCATGTACGATAAGGCCGGGAGACAGCATACGGCTTGTGTAGACGGTTCTCTTCCTTTTTCCTCTGTGCTTTTTCGTTTCAGGATTGTCCAAGGCAGATAGCCTACTCCCTATCAAGCTGAATTCTTTCTGCTGCTGTTTGCGCTAATACTCGACTCGCGCGTACTGGCTCTCAGGCCACGTGACGCGCTAACGTACTTTAGATACTTAAGACTCGGTAGCGTTGGCGAGAACGGCTCCTTTATCGATCGATAAAAGCGCCACTACTTCAGCGTCTGGAATGCTTGTCAATCTTGGAAAAGAGACTCCTGGGTATCAATTGCCTAGTAAATTTCTATATGAACTAGAACTGAGACTATAGAGTGGCAAGAAAAAGAGATCTAAATCATCATCCTCATTGACTCGTTTACGTGTGCAAGTTGCCAAGGATGGGTCCAAGAGCTGCATAGAGTGACCCCTGCATTGAAGACGTCGTAACTATTATTTCTTAGCACATCCGTTTCATGGAGGTCTCAGTCGACGTCTAACAATCGCAAACGTTTAGTGCGGACAGGAGCCTGATAGTCACGAGAAATATCGGATCAGCTACTCTTTGCTGATATTGCCACACCCTACTCTTAAAAACTTCCGAGGCAGCACGCCATTATGGACCTTGCCAAGGACATGGCCCTCGAATGTCCAAGTCCCGAACCTGATGATTCAACCGTTTGCACAGGCATAACACCACCCGAAACAATCACTGATAGTTTCGACGCCGTTGGCAATGCCGAGTTGAGAATCCCTACGGCACCTGCACCTGGAAATACCTTTTTCATACGTTCCGTCGCGTGTGGACGCTTTCTCAAACTATTTGACGGGAGACTTGTACTAGGCCACGAGGACGGCTGTAGCTCACATTGGAATTGCGTCGAAAAGGATTACTGGCTCGGCTTCAAGAACATGGCGTCAGGAAATTACCTAGGTCACTCTGGGGGTCAAAAAGCTGATCTACGCTGCTCGGTTCCGCATCACCGCCAACATGAGTACTTCACTATTCGCCCAGTTGAGGGAGAGGATTATATCGCTTATGTTTTACTCACAACTTTTCGGGAGAGACTCTCGTTTGTGAGGATGGAGGTGGCGAATGAAGTGGAAAGCTTGGTGACATCCAACAATGGCAGTGCTTCTGACGGCATAGCTTGGGAGTTTCTAAAGGTCTGACTCTAGAAATGCGTCGCATTAGAGAATAGTACTGGAGGACATCCTCACGTGGTCGAAGCAGCACCATTTGGGTCAGCAACATGATCTTGACTGAAGTGAACAACATTTGTGTCAAAAGACATCAGGCTGCACGGTCGCTGCTGTACTACGTCTGCGGGCCATTGCGCGATGGCCGTCCAAGACTCTTCAACTGGTATTTACGAGTAGGAGCACGATCTGTGCTCTGACGAAGAACTGCGATCCCACTCAGCCAATTACGTGTCTGCAATATCGAGCAGATTTCATAGATTCCATGGAGTAAATGAGGGTGGGCATTTGGGAAGATTCGGGGCAGTGCCTCTATTGGAATTCTAATGTCTTTAACCACCAAAGATAAATTTTTGTTTATTTTATCCTCGGCAATGATCAGTGAAATGTGCAACTGCCTGCAGATGATCTCGAGTAGAAGTCTGGGTGCTATCTTAACCAATAAAGAGGTTAATACTCCGCTGAGCTATCCGGGGTGAAGTGTTCTTCCGGCTGATAGATTTTGCCTGACAAGAGACCTTTAGTGGGCAAGTGGTGGGAGGGTTGGCGTCAGACGGCAGAGTTTCATCTCCAGGGATCAGTATCACGTCGCCGGCAGGACTGACGCGCCTCAGATTTCTGGCCAGATTTCACTGTTTCCGTGCACCTGCGCAGGCGCAGGCGAGTCAGTCAGTTCAAGCTCCATGCAAACAATGGGGGCCGGGTGTTGAATTTCCATATTGTTTCATTCTCCTTTCCCAACATGGCCGACGGGTTTGCCACCCAAGCGTTCTCCCTCGTCGGATGGGCATTTCTTCCCAACGTATGTGCTGTATTCCTGAGCACTCGCGAGACCAACGACTAACAATGAGGACTTAGTATGCAAGTGCCATTCTCCAGTCGTTCTACTATCGCCTCACCATCCGAGCCGGGCAACGACGCCCCCAGCCTGGCGAGCCTCTCTATGCCTACCACAATCGACGAATACGCACTCTCGTGCTGAGCCTGTATTTAATCTACACTCTCACACAGGCTCTTTATGACATCAAGCTATCAGCAGATTTCTATACGATCCTCGGGGTGACACCGTGGTCAACAGACAGAGAGGTTCGGAGTCGTTTCCGGCGACTGGCTGCAAAATACCATCCGGACAAGTTGCATGAAAACGGCCAGTCATTCCCTGGAGCCGACGCGGTGTTCATGCAGTTCAAGCTGGCACATGATACAATTCTGGATCCCATTAAACGCTTTGCCTATGATCGATTCGGACCAACGATCGTGCAGGTGCAACATCCTGGACTGAGAACTGTTCGAGATTATGTCTATATTGGTCTCCGCTCTAAGATTCCAGAATATGTGGTTAGTGCCACGTCGCTGTTTGTATTGAACTACTTCTGGTTGCCCAAATGGGGCCAGCTTTGGAGGTATTTCGCTGTGGCATGCATGGCATTCCTAGAGTTATATTTCCTGACTCATTCGTGGGAGCCTCCAAGATTAGTCTTGCTTTGGGCATCGTTGGCTAGGAAGTGTTTCCCACAATTATTTCCACCACATCTGCTGCCGTTTCAGATACTAGAATTGGCACGGCGACTTTCAATGTCCCTCAATATATTTATCTCGCAGCTCGCACCTCCATCAGCACGGGATCAAGCAGCCAAAGACCTACAAATGCAGCAGCAGGTGGCCCACCTTGCACAAGTGGCAAGTCGGCTGGATACCGAGTCAGGGTCCCTACTGCAACTGGGTCTGAGCCCATTCCAGGGTCATCAGGAGAAAACCGAGATCCTAAAATCGGGGATGAAGGATTCACTGCTCACGGGCGCATTACGGAAGAATCCTGAAGTCAGGGAGGCAGTGCGCAGGGCTTTAGCTCGACGAAGAGGTGGCATCACGGAGCAGCAACCCGAATGAAAGTGTTTAGAAGCACAGATCACTAGAGAGATGAGGATTCGGTGGATCATTCGTTGGACGATTTTGCCACAGGGTCACAAGATCTCCTCCATCATTAACTTCCTCGAGAGCAAACAAAACGTAGATGTTAGTGGGCACGCTTGATTATTTTGCTTGTTTACAGTACAACGGTCCAACGGTAGACGTCAATAGTGAAAGTGTCAGTCAAGTATGGGTGGGCCTCCACCCAAGGTGACCGTTTGAGAGGCCCAAACAGTGGGTGGGGCTGGGCCAATCAGTGGGAGATCGCGATCGAAGGTTCGCCCAGTATTGGCAACAGAGTGACCACTGACCACATCCACCAGCATGCAGCATGGTGGCATGGTGTCACCAGGGTCTATCCCAGAAAGCAAGATTCGTTGCATCTCCCGAGTTCTTGGCACCGCCGGGGCCCAAGATTATCCGACACCGAGTCGCGCAGCACCCCAACCGGCAACGGCGACATTGTCTGTCACCCAATTGTACCATCTCAACCTCACCGAAGCCACCCCCTCGTCCTATCTCTGTCGACATCTCATAGCCATTCATTATATCTGACGCCTCTTACCGAAATGTCCTTGTCATGTCTGCGCCGTTCAACACCACCTCCCACCGATTCAAGTCCTTCTGCCATACAAACAATGATATCCCCACCTCTCCAAGCATCGACGCGCGCCTGGACCACATTCCCGATGACCTCGACGCCATCATGACTCGAGCCAATGACACCCACCCGTCAGATCCTGATGCGAAATTACTGTGTTGCTGTGGCAGACCAGAATGCGTTTATCTCGAGAACAACAACACCGTTCTTGGCGGCATCGAGCGAGACCTCGAGACTGCAGCCAGACTCGGTCAGGTATGTGCTTTCCCTCACTGAAGTGTTCGCAATCTCGAGGATGTGGTCTGGTCGCTGCTCTTGCTTCATGATGAAATGACCAAGAACTCTTTCCTTGACCTGTTACATGGCCCTTCCTTCATCGTTGCTATACATCGATCTCTCCAAAGCCACCACCTCAAATGGAGGTTTCTGTGCCAACAATGCCTTGTGTGCTGGCGTTTGACAAGAAGGAAGTAGGCGGGGGGCTGACTTTTGCTCTTCAGGCTCTGCTCACTCGCCATGAATCCTACGTCGGCGATTCTCAGCGCGAACATGAACGACTCACCCAGTATATCGATGACCTTGAGCAGGAGCGCACCATCCTTCAAACAAAGAACGAAAAGATCGTCGAAGAGAACCGCGAACTCCTTATCCAACTTGAAAATGCAAACTCGTCGATTAAAGAGAGCGACGAACACGTCAGAGGCCTTGAGCTGCTTCTTCGGGACTGTGAGATTGAAGTTCAAAGGTTGAATTTTCTCACCCGCCGCACCGAAGAACTCGAATTGCAAATGCTGGACATGGAAAGAGACCGTATGGCACTCTCCCGCAAGGTTGATGATTCCAATGAGGAAACAAAGAGCACCATAATGAGATGGAAAGAGAGTGAGCTGAAGGTTCGCCAACTTGAAAATGAGGTGCAGAAGATCGAATGGGAGGCTAAACAGGACAAAGAGCGTCATGAAGAAGTTATTGCCCGACTGGAAAGAGAGCGAGTCTTGGAAAGAGAACTGGGTGGGGCAGAGGGCAGGCTCAAGGGAGCGGCTGCTCTTCAAGGCCTCAAGGGGCAAGCATCAGGTTCCAACGTCGTCAGCCACTTTGTTCGAGACATCCTCCAGGACAATGCCAACCTCCAAGCCGGCATTGCTGAGTTACGCGAGCTCTTGCAAACATCCAATGACGAAGTCCAAAATCTACGTGAACAGATTCTTTCGCATCAGCCTATCGACTTTGATATTCCTGGCCGAGATGGTGTCAGTTCACGCCCTCTCAGTGAACACCTCAACTGGCCTTCAGCGATGAAGCAAGTACAACAAGAAGTTCATGTGCACCACCACTATCATGCCAAGATTGCAGGTAAGAAGGATCGAATTCCCACTGTCCGCCGGTCTTCCCGCAAGCGCGCAATCATGGGTCCTAGCGTGCTACCGTCTCCTCCTGACTCCTCTGCTCCATCAACGCCTACCGCTGGCCCTCACCGCTTTGTTTCGAGCCCTATCCTTCCAATTGCCCTACATCAACCTCAGGCCAGGCGTAACCGGTGGTCTGCGCAGTCGGCTGCTACCGGTACGTCTCAACTGTCAAGCTTTCCAGGCTCTCCAAGATCATATTATGAGCGAAGCAGCACCATATTTGACCGCCTGGAGGCTGGTGAAGACTCTTCGAGACCTACAAGTCCTGAATCTGCTGCTGGTCACTCTGAGTCTATATTTCACCACATCAGTTATAAGAAAGCTGTTGATGAAAATGAGAATGTTGCGCTCGGAGAGGAAGACTCGGTAGCTGATGTCTTCGACGACTTGGAACCTGTGCAAACAGAGCCAGTCGAAGAGCGACTGGACCAAATTGAAGAGGAATTGGACTCCGCCAACAATCATTCCCGTGACCTTACACCAAAGCCTTCTCAGATGTTGAATACGCCGAAACGGATTCCCATCATTTCCGAACCCAGGCCACCAGACTCCCCTGGGATACAAGCATCCTCGGAGAGTTTGACCATCACTCCTGTCGCACCTTCAGAACTCCTGGAATCAGCAGAGCCACATCATACAACCGAATCAGAAGACTCCTCCAATGCCTACAACTTCCACAACGTTCTTGATATTGCAACCCAGCCTTCACTTCGACGGAGGGGTTCTCATGATTCACTTGTATCGATTTCGGGGATGGACATTCATATCGCGAAGCGTCCTACAACATCCACTTCCCAATCATCAAGCCTGCTGAAAGGAAACCGGGCTTATTTTACCAGGTCTCCTTCCGCGACACGGACATACGCCAGTGCACAGCCCCTGGCCACTGTCACAGAATTCACTGCTCTCAGCTCAACGAGATCGTTCAGCTCGAAAGCGCGTCTCCCATCCGACTCGACGATACCAACTACAGCGACGCCTTGCAAAGGTACAAGCTTGAGCATTGAAGCTCTGAGTGGCCTTGCAGCCTTATCTAGCCCAGTGCAAACAGAATCATCCCCCGCATCGGGCGGAATCACTCGTTTAGTTGGTGGTTGGGTTCGAAGCAAATGGGGCATCACTCCTGTCAAATCAAGCGGAGATCTACGTGCTCAGGCTCAAGCACGACCGCCAGTACCAATCGAACCCTTGCCATTCTTTGGCGGCAGAGCACCAGGCATCAACCAACCTGGCTCGATACCTGGCTTCAAAGCAACTCGCAATGCGCCTACAACCGAAGTGCAAGTCAACATGGTGGATGCACAAGGTCTTCAAGAGATCTTGGAGGAATGATTTGTTTTCTTGCGTCCGTTCAAGATACCCCCTGAGTGTCTATTCTTCCTCTTTACTGTACATATAACGTCTAATGCTATTCACTAATTTCAGACTCGGCGGAGGATACCCCAAACGATAAGTTGGACTATATATAGGCATGACTGATGTTGCATAGCATGGCGCATATAACCGCTGATCGGGGCTAAATCGTGCAGAACGTCCCAGATATGAAGGGCACTATAATACATACTCTACTTGGAAATTGCGCAAGGCACTTAAGAATTATTCATTCTTTTATTCCTTTTCTTGAACTCGGTGGGCTTTGAAATGGATATATAGACATCCACTGTGATCTTCTCCGCATTGCAATTATACGAAGATTTGCATGTTTTCACTGGGTTATCTTACCGTTATCTTGGTTGATTCTGGATGATCTTCAAGTCCCAAAACACAACGGCGGGCGCTTCGACTAGGAGAATCTCGTCTTGCATAAATTCAATTCACAAGTGTCAAAGGAGACAGCGCGAAGGGAGGACAGAGACACTCTTCAGCTCGCAGCTGGCGGAATTGGAGGATGTGCCTTTCGAAAAGAGGCCATGGCCATGCTTCTCGTTCTGATACATAGAGAGTCTATCCTCGGAAGGGCTTCGCTGATCGGACAAGAAGGGTCTGGCACTGGTCGGGGATCATTACCAGATCCTTCAGAGCCCATCAGACCCCGCCGAGACTCCGTGAGAGGGCTCAAGCAGCGCGTCGAGTAAAGGCCTCATTCTTGTTTGGGCAATGAATACCAAATCGCCGCCACAGGGGCTACCTCCTTCTTTGTCTTAGTTGAGTTGTAATCATTGGACAAAGTCCCTTGACACGGTCCCATCGAAAAGCAATAATCTCACTGGCATTCGATCTTTCTCTACGTCTTAGGATCTTCTGTATGCTTGTTGCCCCGCGGTTCGTAAGTGATCTCCGATGAGGCTGCAGAGTAGAAATGTCCCGAGAAAGGTGTTCCTGGAAGCAAGATCTGGAGGAAGGTAGAAAGGAGGTTGAGCTTGGGTTTGAGCCGATTCTGATCAATTTGATGGACAGCGCTACCGTGTCTTTCGCCTTTCTGTGCTGTATTCACTGAAGCCCTGCGTCAATTGCTTCCTGTTGGCAGCCTTTTTATCAAGATAATTGTCAAGCTCATAGTCGAAATAATTCCCCTCCCCAGCACATCCTACTAGGCCCATGAAATCCAGAGGTAATTAGCATTCAGCATTCCATGCGAGTGTAGAAATATTCTCAAACCACTATGTTTTCTAACCTCCAATTCCCTTTGAGAAGACATGAACCAGACCCTTTTTGAAGAAGACAGGAACCTCAACAGTTTCAGACCCACTTGAGCCTTTGGCATGATTCCCGGACAAAGCTGGAAAGGTAGGTCATGTTCGGTCGACATTCCAGGTCCATGTTCCACGCTTTAATCAGTGATATCATCATCAGCTTTCCTGTGTCTAGATTAGCGAGTGTAGATGACTTTCAAATTTGAAGTTCCTATTACGTTGTAAAGGAAGAGGTCTGAAGCAGTGTGATGTATTAACAAAACGTCTAATATCCACAACGGGCGGAAATCCTCTCCTCAAGTATCATACAACTCTAGCATTCCAGCAGAAAGTTGAAAGACTCTTGTATGGACCGAATTTGTTTTCTCTGTCTGTAACCTGCTCCTGAACAATTTGTTTCGACCCAGTTCTGTAATCTCATTGACATGAATGCATAGTCTCATGTCGTTTGTACTTTTCGCCTTGCGAGACACCTAGCCGAAGTGGTTTGAGTTTAGCTTGTATCAAGACTGAGAAACTCCTGCAGCGCTGAACAAAGTTTTTGAGATCCTTGTCGGCGGTATTGAGGTGGCGTAAGACTTGATTAACATCATCAGGGCTGTTCAAAGTATCGATAAGAACTTGCGACTGATTTCCGACGGAAAACTGAGTTGATGGACGCCCAACATTGTACGCTTCGTGAAGAGAGCGATAGCTATCATACATAGCATTTGCCCCATGCCAGAGCAGTTCAGTTCTAGCCGATGATTGCATGCGATGACCTCTATTCTCAACCCTGCTGCTAGGTTCTATGTCAGTAGCTTGAAGCGCTGAGAGTAAATCAGTGCACTAATCCATGCATCAGTCTGAGGATGTACATGAAGCTGTGGCTCCAGCGTGGGCTGTCTAGAAATGAGAAAAATGGGATGAACAGAAATTCGCAGTTATTCCATGTGGCAGAAGCAAACCGCTGGGCATTGCTCCTGCGTTCCGTTGAGATGCATAGGAGATAAATGTCGGCATGGAGTTGGCACCAACAAAGGCCGATGGCTCATCAGTCTTCCCAATAGCGGCAAGTAAAGCGGCGGAAAAAAGTGCCAGTCAACATTGCATTTGAGAGAAAGGAACAAGGGCCACCGAGCAGGCATTCTCAAAGCAAGGTCAGGGCGATTAGGTTGAAGCTTTGTTCTCGCGGAATTAAATCTCGGCTGAGGCAAAACCACTCAATGTCGGCTGCGTGCTTACCTTACGAGTATACTACACCGTCGGATTCCCCAGAGTATCTGAAAGACTTCACAGCATTGAAAGGAGCCTTCCCGTCAGCAAGTGTGTTTGTGTCAAGCCTATCGTGATTTTGAACCGCACAAACAGTAGCCTCCTTTTCCACGGCCTTGCAACCAGGTTGGTCTTCTGGGCATTTAGGCCAGGCCGCAAAAGAGTTTTCCGACCAAGTGCAGAAACGTGCCCAATTCAGTATTGTCTCTCTCAGTATTTCAAATGAACAACACTAATGGCGAACTCCCGCGGCAATGCTTCACTGTGAATTTTGTTTGGTGTACAAACCTTCGGTTCAATGTCGCGGACTTGAATCCTGCGATCCAACATATTCTTCTGGTCGACGACTGATCAAGTCCCACCACTAGACTTGGTGAGGTGTGTGCGCTTATCAAAGTTAGGGTTCACCGTTTTAGGCGCACTATCTTGATCTCTGTCGCTACCGAGTGGAAGAAACCAGAGTAACGTAGTCCCTCTGGTATGATACATTTCACATCGGTTATACGAAAACCAAGATCTTCCTGACAGATTGCTGTGAACTGGGAAAATGTGTGCACATTCCGGATTGTAGACGAGATCAGAATCTGGAGTCCTGGATTAACATCACTCAATGTCTTGAGAAGTTCGGCTAGAGGCCTGAGAATATCAGGATGGTAGGTGATATCTGCACCAATCACCAAGTCATAACGAATGCAGTCTTTTCGAGCATCTCGGAGAACTTGTTCAAGCTCCGACTGGTCGGTCCAATCCAGTTGCTGCACTTGTGGAGGATTGTGACCATGTAAGGTGTCGTTGGCTTTATTGAGATCAGCATTTGTCTGAAGGCTTTCGCAAACATGTGCGAGACCATCCGTGGCTAGGACATGCCTGGCATCAAGTTCACCGGCACAAAGGAGGGAGAGGAAGCCTGTCCCAGCGCCCAGTTCCAGGACGTTCTTCTTCTTGACTAGATCTGGTCGCTCCATCATAAGATACCATGCAAGGTGCTGGGCAGCTTCCCATGTGCGAAGTCCAACATTGTTGCCTCTGGAGAGTAGATTTTGGGCTTCTTTAATTAGTATCGGTCGTACTCCAACTTGATCCAGCGGAAGGGGTGGAAAATAGCTGTGAACTTGTGCTTGCTGTGCATCTTCAAATGGCTGCTGCTGGGGGATTGCTGAAAGAATGCCCATGTGTTCCATTAATAGATCAGAAACTTGCTGTGAAGAGGTTAGATGTTAGGGCAACGAAGCTATGGGTCAAGCAGATGTTTTAAGGTAGTGGCAGAATGGATGAATGAGCAAGTTGGAGTCAGCCTACATCTTCTTCAGGATTTTTGCATGCTTTCTCAATATCCGAGATGATATGCTTGAGAATCCTTGCTTGATACTTTGGTGGAGGTAGATATTTGTTTCGCGAAGAGTCAAAGAAATAGCGGTAGATGCAGTCCTGCACATCTGGATTAACCAACAGTGAGCCTGATGGATAAGTCACGTCGTTGATTTGCTGCATGTACTGTCGATAAAATTTGACTACCACAGGCTCCAACTCTGCTCTCGAGATATCCATGGCTGACACGAGCCTGGTCATCGTTGAGTATCTGGCAGACAACGCAGGACGCAGTCGAGTAGCTAATTTGCAGCCAGTGACTCATTAAAGGAGTATTCAACAGCAGGTTCAACGGGAATGAAAGTCTTCGAATACGAAGGGTGTGGTGGAGATTGGATTACTCAAGGTGGGACTGGAGAAGAACTACAACAAAGAAGAACTCACACTAACCAAATTCGTCTCTTACGATCACGTGGTGCCAAGAGTTACAAGTGCCAAGCCCACAGCCAAAATTCGCCGGGAAGCAGCGACCTTCCGCACTCCTGGCAGTCTCGAATTTCAAGGCGCAGTCAATCTACAAGTCGACCACTTCCTTTCGAAAGGTCACCTTCCAACCTCTCACATTCTCTTGATTGCGTGTCCTTTACCAGACAAATCCTACGCAATCATGGCCGATTCCGCGGTTACCGTGCGAACCCGCAAGTTCATCACCAACCGACTTCTCTCTCGCAAACAATTCGTTGTGTAAGGCTTCCCATAATTATCCACCGAACGCAGTACAGCAAAATCAACAAATACTCGAGAAACCCAGAATTACTGACTGTTGCATTCTTCTTACAGTGATGTCCTCCACCCCAACCGTGCCAACGTGAGCAAGGACGATCTGCGCGCAAAACTGGCCGAGGTGTACAAGTCAAACAAGGATCAGATCAACGTCTTCGGTCTGCGGACACAATACGGTGGCGGCAAATCAACAGGTTTCGCCCTGATCTACGATTCGGTTGAGGCTCTCAAGAAGTTCGAACCTCACTACAGATTGGTCCGAGTTGGCCAGGCTACCAAGATCGAGAAGGCCTCCAGACAACAGCGCAAGCAGCGGAAGAATCGTTCCAAGGAGTTCAGAGGTACAGCCAAGACGAAGGGCGCCAGCAAGGACAAGAAGAAATAAGCGTCACGACCATAATGGCGGTAGCGGCGTAGTGATTGTGTGTTCTTTGTGGGCCAAGAGCGGGAATGGCAGTGGTTCTTGAGGCCAGGGTCCTACTGGTCTCGTGGTTGAAAAGTGGAAATGGTAGACGGAGGAAATTCCACCGAGCAGATGCTTTTGAGCTGCGAAGACCTCAAGCAAGACAGAGGCAGACACCAAAGAACCCTTCGATAAACAACCATCGATTGTGTACGGAGGGCCAAAATTTCTCTCGAAGTCGAGAAAGGGGCAACTACCGGCGCATGAGATACAATGCATTGAATTGAACGTTCTAGGAAATTTGCAATTGATCGTGCGTAAGCCTTCTGCCTCGGTATACTCTCACTCAACTCCGCTGAGTCCAATCACTTCTCGATTCTTCATGCCGCATTCTGATTTATCAGGTGCGGTTTGATTCCAATTGAATCTGGGCCCAAGACTGCGTGCCCACCCTATTGATTGCTCCTCCGCGGCAAAGCGTGTCTGTATCCCTATCGATCGCCAAATTACTAACACTGGCGTGATCCTTTTCCAGGTCGATATTTTGGTACATGTTAACTACCTAGATACTACTGCTGTTTGCTTCCACCCATAGAAAAGAAAGCCGATGGCCACCTGTTTTGCCATGCAATTTTCATGACTCCCAAGAGCCCATGATCGAAGTCAAGCTCCGCCCACATAGCCGAGAATCCTGTTCATCTCATCCCTGAGCAGCATGGTGCTTGGGACTCAAGCATCAGTAATAGCGGCGCCACAAACACGTGTGCCATGGTTGGAGTACACCATACAGAAGAATGTAACTGACCTCCCGGGTGGTATTAAGGATCCTCGAAAGGAACGGGAAGCCTTCCTCTTCACACCATCCAATATCGCGAATTTTGTTGGTACAAGAAAAAGACCATTGGGAAAGAAATTTGACTATATTTCGTCATCCCGACGAAGCTCCGAAATGAAAAGACAAAAAGTTAAACGTGTTGTAGGTAGTAAGAGTGTGGTCAATGTGACGTTGTGGCGAGTTCTGTGTTCCTCGACCTAGTGCAGATGATTTTCTGGTTTTTTTAGGTTTAGGCATTGGAGTGATATGTGCCGGGGTCTGTTTTTGGGACTGTAGTTCCAGACGGAAAGGAGAATGGCAGGTGTAAGAGTACTCATGTCGAATGATACAGAATTGGGCCAAGGACTTCCTCAACGTTCTATCCTAGAAGAGACAAGGTGAGTTCGATTCGATTCTCACCCAGGGTTTTTAATATCCGGAAGAAGCATTACTCATTGATGTGATGGAAGATCTGGTCGAGTCTGTAGGGCAACTGGCACAATCGGGACTGCAGTCTTCCGAGCCTGATTCTCGTTGTGACACCGTGGGCTGTGTGCTGCAATATAACAGCCCGGCGGAAACTTGACCTGAGGTACCCCTAAGTTGCGAGGTACACCCAGTTATCGCACTTGTGTAACCGTATGACACCGAGGGAGCTTCTGAAGCTGATCTCAAGTTATCTTGTGAAAGAATTCTCTGACTAGGTCGCTGGGAGTGGTGGTCTTCGGTCGTTGATCCTGGGGCCGAAGGTTGGGGTTCGACGATGCCGGTGGGAAGCCCTTCTGAAAGGGGTGTACTGGAGAGTGCTTCGTTCAGTGCTAAGTGGCCATAAGCAAGCTCTTGCAGCCGGTATGGAGTGTTTCTCTGTTCGCTGGCCTGGGCTCGGCCAGCTCCTATCTCGACTTGAGAAGTCATGTTTGTAGTTGATGTTGAAGCGCTGATGCTCCAGCCATTAGAGTTTCGCTGACTCTGATTCGGAATGGTCAAATTGTCCATGGTAGGCTGTGCTGCTGCCAGGTAATTGGGCGCTCTGATTGGATCTGGTAAGGTTCTGTCGGATGGGAGGTTTGATGCCACACCAGTGGATTGGAAAGGTAGCGGAGCTTCAGTAGATTGTGCATAGGTAGTTGTGGGCAGATTTGTGTTTTGTTGAATCGGAGTCTGTTGCTGATCCGACCACATTGCACCTGGCTGTGGTCGCACTCCATTTGGATTCACATAGTAGCCGTTGCGTGAAGCCATCGGGTCAGTATGGGGAAGAATGTATGGAGGTGGCTGGCTTAAATAGGGGCTAGTTTCCTCTTCTTCTCCGTAGGTCGGATACTGAGCAACATATGAGGCTCTTGTCCAGTCAATATTCTGAGCTGAACCGGCATATGAGCCATATTCAACACTGCTTGGTACTGTTGGATATTGCATTGGTGTTGGTGGGTTGTATCTTGGAGTCATTGGAATGTAGGTCATCCGATGATGAAGGTGTGGGTAGGGTGAATATCGGTGATTTGGCTGCTGCCATGCACGAAGAGCCAAGGGTGCTGTCTCCATCGAAGAGACCTAAGAGCGTTAATCGGTCAGCCTCTCCACAATGTGGCTCGAACTCACCCGTAGGAAGCGACAATTGTCAGCGTAGCCTGCATTTTTGCAGTTGATACAACTCGAATTTTCTCCCTCATTGCCACTGCATTTGATCTTTCGTTTTCGACATCGCTCACACTATATCCATCATTAAATGAGTCACTTGTATTGAAAGGAAATGCGACATACCGCAACCGGAACCCGCTTTCTTGTGCCTCCAGCGGTTCGGCTCTCTCCTTCTGAAGAGGGGGTGGTTCTATTGCTGAGATGACTGGCAGTATCATAATGTTCTGGGAGGTGAGTATTTTGACCCAAGGGCATATGAACTCCCCGATCAGTTCGCCTGAAGAATTCAAAGTCTGCACCATACAGCTGCCGGGTCGAGATCTAATCGACGCAATCAGTAATGTAAAACTTGAGGCTGTGGGTTCTGACCATCTTGACAGCTAGATTCCCACGCAAGCCCAAGATATCAAGCGAAAAGCCACCAGATAGAAGGTGCCGAATCAATCTCGCTGTCTTCAGAGCTCAAACGCAATGCTTCAAGCCTTTGCAATAGCAATCAGTATTGACGAAGACGAAAACTCCGATAGATCAGACAAATGTACCCTAATAATAAAGATAGCCGGAGAAATAGAGCAATAACAAGGATCATTTGTGGACGGGCCTCTTCAAGGATGCAGCCCAAAGGAGCAAATGTCGTTGAAGAGTTTACGCCACCTCAGACCGGATATGTCATGTCAGAACTTCTCATGGTTCGAGGTGCCCGGCGCTGCTTGAAATCAGGTCTAGTTTAGGCCGTCATGGTCGAATTGTTGCCCATGAAACCTAAAGGTGAGATTTCTTTGTAACGGGCTTCCTGCAGGCTTCCGTCAGTGTCACGATGATGCTTGGTCGACAAAAACAACCTGATGCAACAGACGAAGAACTGCCTGGCCAGCCGTAGATGAGCAGTGGACGCCTGCCATATCAGTTGTGGAACATCTTCGACCAAGATGGTCCAATGGAACTGCGATATGCTGTAATAGTCAACCCTAGAACCCGTATCAATCAAGAGAGTAGGTTGCATTGGAGCTGAATGCAGCATCGACAGGTTCCGTGTGGGGAAACGAAAGAGGTCTTGCACCCTCCTTGAAGGCATACATAGAAGTGAAGGCGTCACGTCTCAGGAGGCAACATTCTGTTAATGTGCAACCTGGAGTGCTGTTGGTCCTTACTGATATCAGTCATGGGTCCAGACTAAGGATGTTTGCTACCTCTGTGTTGCACCCATGATTGGTTGTAGATCTTGGATTCCAACCTGAGTGTATGCAGCCCACTTCAAGCAAACTCGCAAGTTGTGAGGTCACCCTGAAAAAGGATCGGCCTCAGAATACAGAAGCTGTGCATCTCAGTTCTCACCAACCAACCCTGGGTGAATATGCTAGTCGCGGTGGGTGATATTTTGCAGACCGACATTGCGGGCGTACACAAGAGGGCTGCAATTTTCGTTTTAGTTTCTTCCTTCCCTACATACTCATTCACGTGGCAAGGTCTCATGGATGGTCCACACAGAGTGCATGAGACATTCGTTTGCAAGTGGTGGTTGTCGAAGGCGGCAGACTATTTCGTGCAGTGACGGGGCCAGAGACAACGTCCACATGACAGTCAGCACCCGCTGAAAGGCCAGTAGTCATTGATAGTTCCAGCTGGTCTTGTTTAGCTGCGCAAGGTCAACCCCTGATCAGTCAGCTGCAAAAAGGCTGCGGAACATTGCAGGGGTGCCTTGGTTTCACAAGGATGTCAACAGCAATAACTCCATCCATCAACGCTCTCATATTCCGACATATTGACAAATTAGAACGAGATTCCACTTTGATGTGCAGTGGTACAAAGGCGCAATGTGGCCAAGATCAGGCCCCAGTAAGACTGGCTGAATCACCAACTAAGGACAGTGAGTCTTGTGATTGAAAAATACGTCCACTTTGGACTGCGGGTGCTAGGGCATCTCAAGTCGTTCAAAACACCCCAAGGGCCCTGGAGCTCCAAACGAGAGATTGTTAGGATCCAGAATAAGGTATCTTCAGTAGAATTTCAATCAATAAAGTAATCCTGCTCGCAGAGGTCGAATTCTGGCACGAGGAAGAATGCCTTAGTGGTTATCTGCATTGCCACGTGCTCCTAGTCCGTAGACTCGCGAAGAAGACTGCAAATACGAGTGATGTATACAGCTAGATCTATTGTGGAGAAAGAAAAGGAGGTCGCAATTCCAACCAAGGATGGTTGGTTAGACCTGCCATCGAAGCGGGAAGAAGGTGATGAGGAAGACGGTTCGTGACAGAATCGGGGGATTTTTGTATGACCTTTCCAGAGCGAACAGTCTTGAGGGTGAGTGCGTAGCAGGGGCGAGCAGACTTTATCTCTCTCGAGCAGCCTTTGTCGCGAATCGTGATAGCTTTGCTTTGCATCACTGCCAACAGTGTGTGCACACCGTCTCGACACGTTGACCATGGAGAGAGGCTCGAGCACTCACCTGTACGAATAAGAGTCCGTTGCCGCAAGTGTACTTTTCATCACACTTAGCTCCTGGGAGACCGGGATCGCGACAGAGGCCACAACTTATGTTGTTGTAATGTTGACTGAAGGATTGCGAGCAGCCAGGACTCCAGCAGGTTGCCGCGAAAGGGGAATCTCAAGCTTGTCAAACAAAAGCAAAGTAATTTCACGTCTGACTACAGAAGCAGCACAGGAGGTTGAGCAGGCGAGTGTGACTTTGCCGCCAGTCAGACACGGAATTTATTCTCCATCACCATCACCTGATGACAAAGGATGGGCACCGATTAAAGCCGCCACTAGTGCGGGACTAATGGCTCTAGCGTGCTCTACGTGCCACTCGCCACTCGAGTCTCGTTTACGAGTAAATTTGTGCCTGTCAGACAAATGGGCGCCGACATCATTTTGTCGGTCTTGCCGGTTCTTATCCTCCCAATTTCATCTCCCGGATGCAGAGTCGTGAAATGCATCCTCTAGCGTTATGCCAATGTTAGCCGATCCTCTTCCGACCCATGATCATTATTGTCATGCAAGACCCTTACTTCACGACGCCCCGCCCTCGATTTTTACAGACACAAGTATCGACAAGACATGTCATTAGACTGTCAACATGAGCGTCCTACTCGAAACGTCTTTGGGTGAGATTGTGATAGATCTTCACGTGGACAGCGTACCCAAATGCTGTGAAAAGTAAGCCTAGGGTCATATCAAATGTCCAACTATTTCTAACACAAGCAAATACAGCTTCCTAAAACTATGCAAGGTCAAATACTACAACTATTCTCCAGTCCACACCGTGCAAAAGGATTTTTCATTCCAGACTGGAGATCCTCTTGGCCCGGACTCGCCTGATAGTGATGGTGGTAGTTCAATCTGGGGCTTGATCTCTGGGCCAGCAAAGAAAAGCTTTATTGCTGAGATTGACCCTAAGGTTAAACATGCAGAACGTGGCACGGTCAGTATGGCCACAGTGCCTTCAGCCAAGGATTCTGATGAACGACTTGCGGGCAGCCAGTTTATCATCACACTTGGTGATGCTATCGACTTCCTCGATGGGAAGGCTGCCCCTTTCGGTACAGTTGTGGAAGGATTCGACACCCTTGAGAAGATCAACGAAGCATTCACCACCTCGAGTGGGAGACCGTTAAAAGATATCCGTATCAGGCACACCGTTGTTCTTGAAGATCCCTACGATGATCCACCTGGTTTGGTTATTCCAGATTTCAGTCCTGCTCCAACGAAAGCTCAGCTTGCCACGGTTATGATTGCTGACGATGAAGAGCTGGATCAAGAAGTTGACGAGGAGGCAATGGAAAAGCTTCGAAGAGAAAGGGAGGCTCGTGCGCAGGCTTTGACTCTTGAGATGGTGGGCGATCTCCCTTTCGCTGAAGTTAAGCCTCCGGAGAATGTACTCTTCGTTTGTAAACTCAACCCTGTCACACATGATGAAGACCTTGAGTTAATCTTTAGTCGATTTGGGAAGATATTATCCTGTGAGGTTATCAGGGATAAGCGGACGGGCGACAGCCTCCAATACGCGTTCATTGAATTCGAACATCAAAAAGACTGTGAGCAGGCTTATTTCAAAATGCAGGGGGTTCTCATTGATGATCATCGTATTCATGTGGACTTCTCTCAGAGTGTGTCGAAGTTGTCGGATACCTGGAGAGACGCCACTAATTCAAAGAGGGCGAAAAATTCTGGAGGATTTGGGGGTATTGCCAGTCTCGAGAAGAAGAGGCACTACCGTGAGCAAGAGGGACGCCAGTCTGGTGGACGTGGCTATCGCATGGTGTTCGACAAAGACGAGATTCGCAGAGAAAGAAACAGTCCACCGAGAACAAAAGGACCCCAGAGTTCTCGAAGTCGAAGCCCAAGTCCTCGACGCGATCGCTATGACCGCCGAGGAAGGGATGAAGAACGACATCACTCATATACGTCAAACAAAGACAAGCACAGGGATTCAGACAGAGATCGCAAACATGGTGGGCGACGTGAACACCGATCAGAAAGAGACCGAGAGGGTTATGGGGACTCTCGAAGGCGTGAGAAGAGCTACAGATGAAGTCCCGGAGGAAATGGTTTTGATTGGTTTGAAAGAATGACGTTACAGAGCACCTGCTCTCATAGTAGTGTGACAATCAAGGAACTTTGAAATGGCCAGTCCAGCCTCATGCCTTGTCGCTCTCCTCATGTACAAAGCATGGAGAGGGTTCCTGCGTCGCTGGTGACAAAGTCAACGTAAAGATGCCCCGGCCTTGTCTCATACAGATGGGAGCTCAGGCTGCTGGGCTGAACCAGTATCAGATAAAATATCATTGGTGCCCTTGGCCAAAGTGGCCCAATCATAAGGTCGAATACGTCACTACGAGGCTGAAGGAGATTCAATTCGCCCCTCGCGTCTCACCGCGCTAGAGCCACTTCCGTATCCCGGCTGAAATTCAGTGACTTCTTGTTTGCGTCCTTGACTGAGGCCTTAGACTGCAACCCTTTCCCAAAGAGAGTGGGACGGTCTCCGGCCCCTTCTTCTTACCCAGCTCCTCCCTTTTTCTTCCCAAGCCCAAGACACACCGCCGTGAAGAAGACAACGACTCTATCCAAAGTCTCTAGCACTGCATTAGAATGGCCGGCTTGATCCAGAAGACTCTGGAGACGCTTCACCTAAGCTCTCCAGAGAAAGGCGCCCCTCCGCAAGAGCCAGATACTGATCAGGTCAAGTCTCTACGTGAGAAGTATAAGAAAGAAAACCAAGAGCATGTTTTTGCATTCTACGATGAACTAGACACTGCAGGCAAAGCATCACTGTTTGAACAACTCTGCACCTTCGATCCTCACCGCATCAACATCCTTGCAGACAAAGCATTACACCCTCCCAAGGAATCCAACGAGACGCCATCCCTTGAACCTCTTCCCGCATCCGCATCTGCTTCACTGCTGGATGCCAATCAAGAACAGAAGGATGGCTGGTACAAAGCTGGTCTGGACCACATCTCCAAGAACAAAGTAGCAGTGGTGCTCATGGCAGGCGGTCAAGGGACGAGACTGGGCAGCTCCGATCCGAAAGGCTGCTACGACATTGGTCTGCCCAGCAGGAAGTCCTTATTTCAGGTTCAGGCGGAACGAATCAAGAAGTTACAAGAATTGGCCCAAGCCCAGAGCTCCCCTGAAGCTGAGCCAGTCATTCCGTGGTACGTCATGACTAGTGGCCCTACAAGAAAGCCAACAGAGAAATTCTTCAAGGAGCACGAGTACTTCGGGTTACAGCGAGAAAATGTCATCATTTTCGAGCAAGGAGTGCTCCCTTGCATATCAAATGAAGGAAAGATTTTGCTGGAAAGCAAATCCAAAGTTGCGGTTGCTCCCGATGGCAACGGCGGCATTTATCAAGCACTTTTGACTTCAGAAGCCCGGACTGACATGCGGAAGCGCGGAATTGAACATGTCCAGGCATACTGTGTCGACAATTGCTTGGTGAAGGTCGCGGATCCCGTGTTCATTGGCTTCGCTGCATCCAAGGATGTTGACATTGCCACCAAAGTTGTCCGCAAGAGAGCCTCCAACGAGCCGGTTGGTCTGATTGTTCAAAAGAATGGAAAGCCCGATGTGGTAGAATATTCAGAGATTGACAAGGAGACGGCAGAAGCCAAGGACAGCTCGGATTTGCTCAGGTTCCGAGCCGCCAACATTGTCAATCACTACTACTCCTTCCGATTCTTCGAAAGTATCGAGGACTGGGCTCACATGCTCCCTCATCATGTTGCTAGAAAGAAGATCCCGTTCATGGACCCCGAGAAGGGCGAGACTATCAAACCAGAGAAACCCAATGGCATCAAGCTTGAGCAATTTGTGTTCGACGTGTTCCCGCTCATCGGTTTAGACAAATTTGCCTGCTTGGAAGTTGAACGCAAGGAAGAGTTCTCACCGTTGAAGAATGCTCGTGGTACTGGCGAAGACGATCCCGATACCAGCAAAAAAGATATTCTGGAGCAGGGTTCCCGGTGGCTGCATGCTGCTGGTGCTATAGTGGTATCCGAGGAAGGCGAGACAGGCGTTGAGGTGTCACCACTCATCAGCTATGTAAGTGCTGTTGCTTGTCTACTGTTTGCAATGGCCGTGATGCTAACTATCCTAGGGTGGTGAGGGCCTTGGATACCTACATGGACGAGAGATCCGGGCACCAGCAGTGATTGAGAAAAGCAAGGGAGAATAGTTCGACGAAGACAGGGTTACGAAGGTTCTAGTGCTTACTGGGCTCATATATGGGTGGTTACACATCAGACAGTCCCAAGACGATTTGCATACGGCTGCGAGAAGGCTGTGAGAAGTCATGATAGATATTATCGCTACCATACCCCCAATTCGATTATGATAGTCGTCACACGCACAAGGCGTCCCCTGGTGTGCTGAGAACCCCAGTGTTTTACTCGACTGCAGTGGTCTGTCTCAGCGTCAGCTCAACGACACTCCCATCACAGCCATAACAGAACTGAAACATATGCTCTGTACTCCGTATGCCATCCGTTCCTCCCTTTGGCCCCCATCAAGCGCCACTTCTCCTAGCCCAATCTGGAATGGTCTGCTTCAGAAGAGTATCCACGTGATGACGCTAGTCCAATTTCAGGCAGGGCCCGATCTTGGCTTTTCCTTGCGGCCCTCAGACTGGAGACCGTCTGCTTTTTGCTTGCGCCCCATCTCAACAACCATCCTTCTTTTCTATCCGCAGGGAGTTGAGCAAGTCGCACGGTTTCTCGGAGGCTGAGAGTCGTTGGAAAGTTGTTGCGTGGGAAGTTGCGACATTCGTGAGTCTACCTCCGCGTGCATTGACCGTCACTTAATACCCCTCTGTCTTCTGCAAAATTCCCCCTCTCTGCACCTATCCGCAGCTTCACAGGGTCGGCGGCTAACCCTTCAGCCACAGGTGCGGGCCTTTAGGATATAGAAAGAGGCTCCAATTGAGCAGGTATGCCATCAGACATCTGTCCCCTTGTAATATGTTCCCTCCCGCCTTCTTGCTTCCGGTTTGGACCAGCCGGTCTCGATGATCTCAGATCGGCGTTGTCACTCGCCCGTTACTGTCTCAACTCGCGATCGCAGATGAGCACACAAAGCATAGTCTGACTTTTTGGCGCTAGCAATAACGAACAGCTGCGACAGAAAAATCAAGATGTCGTCTCTATCGCGTCGCGCATGCTACAAGTGTGGCAATGTCGGCCACTACGCAGAGGTCTGTACATCATCGGAGAGACTGTGTTACAACTGCAAGCAACCAGGTCACGAGTCGAACATGTGCCCCCGACCACGTACTACTGAGAGTACGTTCTACTTCTGCTTCGTTTCTACCATATTTACTAATATCTTTCAGCAAAACAATGCTATCATTGCCAGGGTCTAGGTCATGTCCAAGCCGACTGTCCAACCTTGCGTATTAGTGGTGGTCCCGCTGGTGGTCGCTGCTATTCCTGCGGCCTGATCGGCCATCTGGCTCGCAATTGTCCAACTCCAAACCCGAGCGGTCCTCCACGTGGTGCTGGGCGTGGTGGCTTCGCTCCATACCGCGGCGGCTACAATGTCACCAACAACCGCGCAGCCACATGCTACAAGTGTGGCGGTCCAAACCACTATGCTCGCGATTGTCAAGCCCAAGCAATGAAATGCTACGCTTGTGGGAAACTCGTAAGCTGCTCGTGGTCCTAGTTTGATTGTTCAACACTAAATCCTACCAGGGGCACATCTCTCGTGACTGTACTGCTCCCAATGGGGGCCCTCTCAATGCAGCTGGAAAGACCTGCTACAAATGCAGAGAACCAGGACATATCAGCAAGGACTGTACCAACGTTGAAGCAAATGGCATAGCCCCAGCTGTGCCCAATGGTACTGCTGCTGCTGATGTGGCCGCACCAGCTCCAGCGGCAGATGCTCAGGATATTGCCGTTGCAGCTGCGCCCTCAGCCGCTGTGGCATAAGTCATCTCAATCATCGTCATCAATCGTACCACCCCCATCAGCGGTGGTCTTTTTCTTTCTCTATCTTTTTTCCTTGATTCATGATTTTGCGTTGACCCCTTGATTCTTTTTGCAACGAGTCATCAACCTGCAGACAGTCTTTTCCGGTATCATCTCTAGCCTTCACTCGTCTTGCTCCCTCAAACATTGTTGACGACACCATCGGAGGCTATGCTCATTGCTTTTCTTCGAGCATGCATCGACGTCTTGACGCTTTTCATGATCCGCACAATATCTAACTCAAAAGTTCACCAAACGCCAAGGAACGCATCATTGAACGGGAAGTTGGACGAATATACGACCAATGTATTCAACGACGAACAACTTGGGAGTTCCCGATTGACTGAGAATATCCACCCTCTTCATTTTCATTACTTCTGGCATCCTCCATACGAAACGAAACGACACGAACCACCTTGCATTTCCATAAAACCAAATCTTACTTTTTGCCTTGCATTCTTCCTTATCCGAAAGAACCCGGGGCTCGGGGATCTGATGGAGTTGGGAGAGCAGGAATGACTCAGCACAGCGCTTCTATTTTTTTGGGACGAGACCCAAGTTCCAAAAGGATTCAAACACGGGGGAACGGACGAATATCGACGACGACCAAGCACCAATTTGAAGCTTGAAAACTGGAGACCGTCGTAGTGAGACAATGGAACCAACAAAGAAGTCAAGCAGACCAAAGCAGTAAGAGAGCAGTTAAACACTCGAATAGCGCGGGTGAGGAGAGTAGAGAATCAGAGCGAGCGAGAAAGGAGAGCAGAACGAATCGGTCTTGAAAGCGTGTGGACGACCAAAAACAATGCAGTGTGGTGCGGTGCGGTGCGGTGCAGTTTTTGATGAAGTCTGCGATGGATGCTTATCTCGTCTCCCGTGGGACCGACAGGTTGGAAGTTGTTTCTTTTCCACAAGACAACCTCTCAACCGAGTCCGCCCCGGAAAGATGTGCTATGGGCATCTGAAAAGTAGACAGAATCTTATGTCCCCTGTTCCCTCTATCCTACCAGGGGTTTTCCTTTTTCTTAATTTCTTCAAGTTTTCAAGCCTTCTGTCCAAAGCATTACACCCCTCCCCCCGGCGCCCCCGGCACTACTACGATGCATACGAGAAAAAAATGCAGACATGGTCCCCCCCCTTTTCCCCCAACTTGACAGCTCACCGTAGACATCCGCGCGTAATGTTTTCGGTCTCCCTATGTGAACGCATTTCTCGTCGTTCTTCGTGCTCGACCGGTCAGTCGGGTGCTGCATGGGTGTTGGGTCCCGGAGAATACCTTTTATTCCTAGATGTGGCCTGTAGACAATCCCACGATAACGCATGGTAGCAAGGCCGGCCATTCGATGCAAATCACGCCAGACGCGAACTTGCATGGCTACTGAAGGTCTCGAGTTTTCTTTTTATTTCTTCGCCTCGGGGCATTTCACTTGATTCACATAAATCGATGCGTAGAGCAAGTGAGCAATCGCAAACTGGAATGTACGCATTGTTTTTCGAATCATACAAAACATAAAATGACACCCCACGACGCCTTCGCGATCTGTAGATGCTGAATGCACTGGGGTACTGAATGACGCGTACGTACATACTAGGAAAAATTCACGTTGCCCTTCCTTGCTTCCCCCTTTGATTCCCATACCCTAAAATCAATGAAACCCTTCCGGTGTTTGCTTTGCGACGCCCCCCATTCCAACCTATTCCCACGACATGCTTTTCTTTCGTATCGCATCTCTTTGTTTCTCGCTCGTATTCCCGAGTCCCATGCCAGCTATTCTGACCCCATCTCTTGGAAAGAGAATTGAGCAAGCAATCAAGCACATTGAAGCGCGGTCGCATTTCGCCAATAAACCTCCAAATCCCAACGGTTTTCGGGTTTCTGTACCTTTGTTGACGCCCTGATCCATCATCAACAGAAAATGGGCATCAATTCATATCCATCCCATCCTCTTCGTCACCTTCTGTTTCTTCTGCTGCCTCACTCGGTCGATGGCTTCGGCGACGATATCGACTGCCACCAACGCCAAATGAGTCAACAGCGACATCGTCCAGTTCCTCACCGCCGACCACTCTGCCTTCCGTGTCAACCACTTCACACAGTTCCATCAAACTCTGTCGACTCAGGCTACGAAAACCCTCTGTGCGAACAATGCGACCCCAGTTCATCAGACAGAACCTTGCTGCTCGCGCTTTCAACCATTCCTCATCGGTCCGGCCTGCACGCTCCCAGATTACAGCTGCATGGTCAATGTCAATTTCCCGGGATAGGCGATTGACGCATAGAAGACGGAGTTTTGGCATATCATAGAGGTTCGCCATCACAAGCATACCAGCAACATCGGTGAGATCTCGACAGAAGGCCGGATGTGGAGCAATGCTGTCTGTATACAGGTAGTACAAGAATGCACGGACCACAGAGTATGGTTCTGGGATGTGTAGGCGAGATGTTTGGTATTCGATCATCTTGGATGCATAGAGGCGCTTGAAATGTGGCCACCTCGCATGGAGAATCATCTTGTGCACATGGATCGCCTGGCTGACATTGGAAGTGTCAGAAGGGAGAATTTGACTGCCAGTGGAATTGAGAGAGAATCGAGCTTGAGAGTCTGTATCTGAAATAGTGGACTCATAGTCCATGGGTTCATTGTTTGCAGTGATAGTGAAGTCCGTCATGCTATTAGATTCTGGCGGTTGATCGAACATTAAAGCAAGATCTGAGCCGAGGGCTGTTCCAACTCCACTGGGCCCACTGTAGTGGGTTTGGCGTTCAGTGGCTAGAATTCGAGACTGCTCCGAAGAGGATGACATGTCTTCACTCCCTAGAAGACCATATCTCCGCAAATCGACGGCTAGAATTTCGCTGAGTTGCAGCTCTTGGTTGGCTGCCGCGGACTCTTCAGCCGAAGATCCAAGCAACCAGACCTTGGTCCCATCTTCATTGATGGTGCAATAATGCCATTTGTAGCCTGGTTGGAAGAGTTCCGGTCCCTCGACCAAACGTTGCCATCTCAGAGAGTCCAGCTCCAGCGATGATAAATTGCATTCATTGTGACGAATTGTGGAAGAAGGAGTAACGAAGTCCAGAAGTGCGCCTGAGGAACACACATGGAAGTGAGTGCCGGCCGACTGCAGCGGGACATGTGGACCAGAGACAAATTTGAGGGACGAGATGGCGCCTGGAGCTGTTGGCTTCTCTCTTCTTGAGGATCGGATGTGTACACTGCCCGAGTTTGCGGCATACGTGTCGATGCGGTCTGCTCTGCCAGGGTGCTGCCATGGATCTTGCCTGCTCGAGGGAACTCGTCCCATAGTAGAAAATTGCCGTCCGGAGTCGGAAAGTGCAGGGCTACCTTTAAGGTCTAGCCACCAGATCTCGGACGGCCGCTCCATGTCTGCTCCTAGGCCTCCAAGAACCCACAACCGGCCGCCCCAGATCCAAGCACTGTGGTCAAATCTTTGTACAAAACTCCATGTCTTTGACCACGTCCAGGTTTTCAGGTCAAGATAACAAATATCATCAAGAATATAGTTCGCTTCGCCAGTGAGGCCTCCGATGACGAAGAGCTTGTCTTCATAAACTACAGCGGCATGTCGCGCTCGACCTTTGGGGATGGGACCTTGAACATCAGGCTGGGTCCAATGGTGATCTTTGAGATTGAGGATGACAACATCAGACAAATATTCTCTGTGTTCGTTCTCACCCCCGTACACGAGTAACTTGTCTCCTTCGTAGAGCGAGGCTGAGTGGCCCATGCGTACGCCAGGGATGTCTCCATAATTGTCGACTAGCGCCCAATTTAGCGTCTTCAAGTTCAGCCTCAGCACGTGATTGTAAACTTCGTCTGTAAATTGATCGAAACCACCAAATGCATAGATCTGGTCATTGCCACAGTAGGTCACTGAAGCATTGACTAGGCAGGCAGGTTTTTGGCCTGTTGTCTTGGAGATTTTGGGCGTTACTCCATCCTTGGGGCCAAGGCTGTTCTTAGCAGGACTGGTAGGCATTAAATAAGTCGAGCCAGTCGGCGTGCTGGTACCAGAGAGAGCTGATCTATTTGACGCAATGCCTGCCCATGCGGCAGCTGCGTTGGGAGGGAATAGACTGGTGATAGACGGCTGAGGCAGGGGCGTAGAAGGATGAGCCATCCTAGGCGACGATCCAGGTCAGAGTTGTAAGAGCAAGAGATCGGGAGTTTGAGGGCGGGAGAAGGGAGAATGGTCCATCCACAAGGACTCTATCGACAGGAAAGTAGGCTACCCGAAGGCCAGACATAAGATGTGCGTCTTCTCGATTGCTAATTGATGATTTTTGATGATTTCATGGCAGTCGAGATGGTTGAAGGGGAGTGAACCCAAGAGTTTGAAGAAAGCGAGAACGACCGGGGGTTAGAACAGAGACTAGGCCTGATTAGGTGGGTACCTAGCGCTAAATATTATTTTTCCGTCTGCCGGCTTGGCGTGTATCGAAGTGCAAGGAACAGGCAGCTGAGCCGAGGCCAAAACTTGTCGCCCAGCAACGGCAGGAGCCAAACAAAGAGTATTTCAGCAGCGTCACTCAACCAGCAGCTTCGAACCTTTCTTCCTACCACATACCGCTCCATCCACCTCCTTCAAACTACCTTCTACCTCATACATACTTGCATGTGCATAGCATACAGTCCACTAGATCTTACTTGCATCCGCTAGATTCGATCGACCCCCCGATTGCATTGGCTGCCTTGCATTAATCCTACACCTTGATCGGTTATTCAATCATCCAACAATTGCAGCGACAGAGAATAAGATACTAACAATACGACCAATAGCTTTTCTCAGGATCCATTCAGTTGAGACTCTTGAGATATCACTGGATTGCTAGACTCCAAGCACAGACTTCCATCGACAAGTTCTGAATGCATTAATCGACAACATTACTAACCACCGAGATCTTGATTGAATTTCGGATTAAAGGACCCTGATCGAAACATTGAATTGTCCATTCGATCATTAAATAGCACATCACATATCTATCATGGCTACCACCTCTGTATCCACCCCTCTCAAGAGCCATCATGGGCTATTCTCAGCAAAGACGGCTGGTGGCCGCATGCCTCTCACTCCATCTCCCAGAGCGAGAACGACAAGTGTAGCCACCAACGGCTCTTCAACCTCTCCGTTCACTCCTCCCCGAAAGGACCAATCTATTCACAAATCCGAAACCTCCACCTTATTCGCTCGATCCGTATCACGATCAGTTTCCAAATTCGCCTATGCCAATTCTCCCAAGTCTAATATTGCCAAGGGAAGAACGTCTCCCAAGCAACTCGACCTAGGTGTCTCGGAGTGGACACTGACTGGAACTGGGCCCGCATCGACCAGCACACCCTCAAGAGAAAAGTCAAGAAAGGACAACGCATTGAGATCAAGGGTGGGCAAGACTACTATCAGAATCCCTCACAACACTGCAGACCGTTTCATTCCCAACCGTACCGCCAGTACAGGTCTGAACACTACCGGGTCAGGTAAATCGGATGAGAATACTCGACCAAGAACTGCTGGTGCCGATGGCTCGACTGTGCTTGCTAATGCCGCCAGTGCCTTCGATATCTCTGCGCGAGGAGCGGACGCGGACATCACCACGGCGTTGGAAAGTCTTGGTTTGGAGGATGACAACATCAGCTCATCATATGCGCGACCCAACTCTGATTCATCAGCATACGAGTCTTCCTTAGCCTCAGCTTGTGGGATCTCGACAAGTCAACGCATCCTGGAGTTCAAGCCAGCACCCCCTGAGTCATCCAAGCCAATTGATCTCCGATCTCAATACAATCGTCCATTGAAGCAGGCCAACACTCAATCTGCTCAATTCCGTCGACGGATCCAGTCGGCACCTGAACGGGTGCTGGACGCACCTGGACTTGTCGATGACTACTATCTGAACTTGCTCGACTGGAGCTCTGGCAACCAGGTGGCAATTGGTCTGGAACGCAATGTGTACGTGTGGTCTGCCGAGAGTGGTACAGTCAGTTGTCTCTTGGAGACATCACCCGATACCTACATTAGCAGTGTCAAGTGGTCGGGGGATGGAGCATATGTTGGCGTTGGTCTCGGCTCCGGTGAGGTTCAAATCTGGGACGTGGAAGAGGGCACCAAGCTCCGAAGCATGTTCGGACATGACACTCGTGTGGGTGTGATGGGATGGAACAAGCACACATTGTCGACTGGAGCACGCAGTGGGTTGGTGTTCAACCATGACGTCCGGGTCCAGGAACACAAAATCGCGGAGCTTGTGTCGCACACATCCGAGGTGTGCGGATTAGAGTGGCGCTCGGATGGCGCTCAACTGGCTACTGGCGGAAATGATAACCTAGTGACCATCTGGGACGCCCGTTCCTTGGCCGCACCGAAATTTGCGAAGAAGAATCACAAAGCGGCCGTCAAAGCTCTTAGTTGGTGCCCTTGGCAGTTGAACCTCCTGGCGACTGGTGGAGGATCCAACGATCGAAACATTCACTTCTGGAACACGACGACAGGCGCTCGGATCAACAGCATTGACACTGGATCACAAGTGACGAGTCTGAAGTGGAGCAATCACTACCGTGAGTTGGTGAGCTCCAGCGGCTTCCCAGATAACTCACTGAGCATCTGGAGCTATCCTACGTTGGTGCGCAATGTGGAGATTCCGGCACACGAGTCGCGGGTTCTTCACAGCTGTCTGAGCCCAGACGGACAAATGCTCGCAACGGCTGGTAAGTGGACATGATTGCGATTTGATTACAAGCGAGGTACTAACGTGACATAGCTGCGGATGAAAGCTTGAAGTTTTGGAAGGTGTTCGAACGGAAAGCAGGCATGAGCGCGGCAGCGTCAAGGGAAGGCGGCGTAGGCAAAAACGGGCAGATGGCCAAGCAGATGACAATCCGATGATGCAGGTCACGGATATCTCCATCCTGTATGGAGAACTTGAGCCAGCATGCGACCATCGACCGGGGGCTTACGACTTCTTTTTGGCCTGGTGTTGGTGGAGACTTGACTTTGTTGCATTCTGGGGATGATGGAATGGAATGGAACGAGATTGGATGCTGACGAATGACATGCGAGGACACACTGGGAGGGCAGATGTGTGACTGACTATCAGATGATATGCTTGTTTGAATGTTTTATTAGCAGGTACAGACGTGGTAGTTAGTCGTTCAGCATGGACATGACATGCAGCGCTGCTGTACCTCGTATCTTGTACCTCGTTCGGGTGTCAGTGACTCGGTGTCCTTGCCGACCCCTCGGTACTGGACTAGCACCTGTAAAGAATAGCCGGGAACTCCTTAACCTCTACATGGGGACATGCTCTGTATCTACTACCGTTGACACTACATCTAAGTAACCACCTAAGTAACCACCTCCTTGATTTCTTGATTTCTGTCCGAGTCAACCTTGCTCACTGAAGTTGGCCTTTATCCTGTCCCCCTCGTGGGTGCTCATACGGTCAACCCTCAAGGCCACCCCGGCCTTGTCTTGGTTGGTCGGTCGGTCTGGCAACGGGCTCGAGGGCATGTCCCTTCTTACATAACCCATGTCCCCTTTCTTCTCCCTCCCTCCTTCCCAGCTCCCCACTCGTCCGCCTAGCCAAGCCCCATGTCCCATGTCCTATGGCTCTATTTTCCCCGGGCGCCTACGTGCAGCTGGTTCTGGCACGCCGTGTCTTTTCCCTCAATGTTATTCGTGGAAAAGGGCGGTCCCATTCTCCAGTGAGCCACTGCTATTCTTCCACTTCGCACCAGGTACTACTCGTCCTAGCTGCTCGGTATCCTTCAGCCCTTCTCCCTCCCGCACCCTCTCTTCCTCATTGTCGGCGCTTAACTCTCCTCTTCCGCCTATCACACCCCCGCCTCGTCGATTCGACCCGTGATCTTCTGCACGCTTAGGCAAGCCTCTGCCCTCTCCATGCACCTGGCTCGTCGTTCTATCACAATTAAAGCTCCCCTCCATTGAGGGACCAGGGCGGATCACCAGCTCGTGGCAGACCAGGGGCCTGCTGCTGGTTCTGCTGCCGGGCCCTGGCTCTTTGATACCGCTTTGGTCGTTCTGCCTCTCGCTGCCTCTCTTTGATGGATCCCAAATTCTCCGGCTCCCTTGCTGTACCGTCTCTGTGCCGTCTCGTATCTCGCTAGTCCATCTACCAGCCCAACTATCTCCCCCTCCATGTCTCCATGTCTCCATCCCTCTATCCCTCTATCCCTCGCTTCCCTTCATTTCCAGCCCAACTCGTAGCCCCACTAACCGTCTGTGCGTTTGCTTCTCACCACCATCCTGTCACCATCCCACCATTGAGCGGTCTCGCTCGACGCGCTGCCGATCCTGAAACCGCCGGGCCTTCGGTCCTCGAGCTTAGCATCACATATACACCTCCTGGCTGACAAGCTAGGCGCGGCGCGAGTCTACTGTAACTTCTGAAAACTTTCTGCCCACATACGAGTAATGTCCTCTTTCACACGGGCCACCGACTCGCTCGCTACATACTAACCCATCCGAGAAAAATAATCAGATGCACTGGTTCAGCCTATCCATGCACTCTCCCTCTCCAATGCCTCCCAACCCATGACTCCATGAGTGGTAAGCCCTCTGCCATCCTAGTTCGCTGTCGCGCATGCCATGCGTCTGTTGGCCAGCATGCAGGCAGAAGAGGCCGTCAGGCCTCCTGGAGACTAGCAGTATTCTCATTCTCCATTCTCCATCCACCGTCCACCGTCCACCAGCACCAGGATCAGGTCCTGTGTATTTGCTGCTATCTTCTGCCTCTCAATCTTTCCCCCTCCCTTCATTCTTCGAGCCTCTCTTTACCGGCGAATTCTATCGACTCGTTTTCTTCTCTTCCAATTACTGTCTACCACGTCCTTGCTCGGTCTTTCTGTCAGTAGCGATTGGGCATGTGCACCCCGACGCTTACTGACCCGTAGGCCGGGCGCGTGTGTTGTTACTGTTCCATCCCAGACGGAGACACCAACCTCCTCACCAACCCACCCACCCACTCACCTCCTTCACGGCCATCCTAGAAGCTCAGGACGCTCCCTGTGCCAGCCTGCATTGCCGCACGCGACCGTTTCGCTGGCCGCAACAAACTCTCGCCGATTTCCTGCGACTCCGCTGCCATCGCCGCAACCTTCAAGTGATCCATCCATTTCATTGATCGTTTGGAGCGTAGTCTGCCTTGCCGACTACTTGTATCCCAATAGTCATCCTCCCCGTCCACTGAGTGCGCAGACGCACTGAGAGGCAAGCGCAATCTTTCCTGTTGGCATCAATCGACCCTTCCCTTGATGGTCGATTGTGCCGCAGGACAGATAACATTTGCGCAAGATCATGATGGCTGTGCGGGCTTCTGTGGGACTCAGCCCATCTACAACCCCTCTCATCTCCGCCTTCTCTCCAGATTCGCCTCGCTATGTCAGTGCTATAGGGTCGAGGTCATCTATGTGGGCTAGGTCGTCCCCATCCGCGCCGACACCGTTGCTAACAACCCCAGGTCCATTCTCGAGAGGAGCAGTGTGACGAGTAACAGCCATCTCAGGGCTCCGCCTGCCAACTACATAACCTCACCTCAGGATCCAGTTGCTCCTTCGCCCATCTCATCCGACGTCACTCAGTTCGAAGACGTTGACGACGCCGTTGAAGAGGAGGAAGACGGTACCGAAAAGGGCTCTCTGGCAGGCGACGTCACAAACCCCAATGAAGAAAGCAGTTCATCCGTCAATCCGCCCCCCAAAGACGAGACTCATCGCTTGTCAAATGCACTAAGGGTATTCCATGCCATCCCAATGTCTGTCCTGTTCTCTATGCTTAACTCTGGCAGGTTGACATTGGTCCCGCTCTGGAGCAACGTCTTCGCGATAAGACCGAAACAGACAACGAGCCACAGTCGGTAATACACATCCCAACGGGTTTTGGAAAATTCGTAAGTCCACCAGAGGTGAAGCTTGGTAATGCCCATCTGACGTGCCTGCCCCGCAGCCACATGGTCCTACTGTCGAACATAAAAAGCTCGATTCGACCCCAGAGAGCCCCGAGAACGAGTCGTCAGAAGAGTCGGTGGAGGTTGAAAGAGCAAGGGCTGGCTCAGTCGAGTCCAAGGTATCTGAAGCCACTGTGAGCACCGTCACCACGGTAAAGAAAGACCCGCCACCGGAGAAAGACACCAACCCAGATGAGAAGAGGAATACCAAGGTCGGTCAGAACTCCACCGCCAGTTGACTATGCTAACTTCAGGACATCAGCCGCCCAATGAAGTACCGATGCCTCCGTCGCCTCTACAAACCTCGCTTCCTACACTCACTCTGCATGATTGGTCTACCACCCCCAGGGCTCAGACGAGGCAGGACTTCGCTCCTGTAAGCCGTCCTGGCTCTAGTTTAGCTAGTAAGCGCCTCCCTACCTTGCCTTCTCCTACTTGCTGATTGAAGACAGGCATCGAAGAGACCGACGACACAGACCATCCCAGCACAGAGGATGCCAGAGAAGAAGCTAATGTCAGACAAACCTTCCTTCGCAATGCCGAGGCTGAAATCGCCGCCCTTCGAAATGCGCTATCGGAGTGTTGGACGCTCTGCAACACCTTGGCCAGTCTAAGTCATATCCATCGAACACGAATGTTTAGCTTTTCCGGCCGTGGGGACATGCAGGAGCAGGCCTGGAAGTCTTGCTGGAAGCTGTGCCAAAATCTTTACAACACTCGAGATGATCACCTGACCGGATCATACTCCCACAACTCATCAAGACCAACGCTGGACCTCTGTCGAGAGTTCTGTGCCGCTCTCTTTGAAGTAAGAGTTCGCGACAATGAAGCCGCTGACTCGGTGTTGAGAGTCAGTTTTGAGTTGAACAATCATCTCTTCAATACCCACGACAGGAGTCTCCCCGAGGCTTTTCGTGAGAGGACTCTCGACTTTTACATCACACTGTGCCATCGACTGATGAAACAAAAGGCCAAATCCGCAGAAGAAACTGACTCCTTACTCAAAGCTTGCTGGTCTCTCGCCGAAATGCTGTTCAGTTTGCGCCAAAATCGGCGAGAAGGAAAGAAGGCTGATGAAGAGCTCCTTGGCTCCGCAATTCAAGCGTGTTGGGAGCTTTGCGACCTCTTCAGAGAAGGATGGACTCAGATCCGTCCAGAAAGAGGGACACCTAGACCAAGTCAAACGTCTTTCACACAGGCCTTCAATCAAGCAAAAAGATCCGGATTTGTCCCCCTAGACGAAAATGGCAATCCACGAATGCTTCCAGAAACACCAACGACCATCTTCGAAGACACCATCACCACAATCTCACCCGACGAAGCACCAATCCCCAACATCCTCATCCTTGGCGCTGAAGAAGCCTCCCGCATCTCCAGTTCGTCCAACACCTCGGCAGCATCGGCAGCTATGCCGACACAAAGGACCAATCTAACACCTTCGGCCATGCGAATCAACAACCCCTTCTCCCCTCATCCTGTCCCTCCAGCACCTACCTCCGCTAACCCAGGACACCGGTGGGCATCTTCTGCATCCGTCATGTCCGGGCCACCATCAGCCATCTCAGAGGGTGGGCCCAACCCGATGTCCGCAACAACCGTCTCCACGGTGCGTACACCCTCCGACGACCCCACGTTGATCCTGCTAAAAACCCTGTTCGTGAAAGCTGCCATCATGACGAACAGGGGCTACACGCGGGCCTCGTCCGACTCCAACCTGAACTCCTTGCCCAACTTCGTCAAGAACCTACCAGACAATGCCTTTGGCACCCAGAGCTGGCAGATCGCGGTGCTGGAGAACTACCGCAAAGCTGTTGCCAACGATTCCGGTTTCCGTAACCTCGGCGTTGCAGGCACAATCGGCGAACGTGGAAGAATAAACGCTGTCGAGGTCGCCCGTGCCGTCAGGGGCATGACCAATTGTGTGTACGGATTTGGATGGTTGAGGGACCTCTACCGCTTCGTCTTCGGATACTATGTCGAGGAGGCACTCAAGGCAGGCGATGGCAGCCATACTTCGAGGCGCGGTGGAAGACCTCCAGGACCCGCGGCAAGTCTTGCTGCCGCTGTCATGGGAAATGTGAGCGCGACCACGACGACACCAGGAGGCTCTGTGAGTAACGGCGCTCCTGGTGGAAATGGAGCTGGCGGGAAAGCAAGACGCACGGTGAGTCAGTAATTACTTGGGAGGAAAGGACGTTATGATGATCGTGGTGACGAGTTTACTGTTTCCTCCCCCGTCTGTCATTTCTGCCCTCCCTTTCCCCTTGTCCCAATTGGTGCTGCGGCAGCAAGCGTTGAAAAAGTACACAATTCAACCCCATATGGACAAATAAGGCTGTCATTTGTGTCGACGGTCGATCGACCATGAATCCAAGACTTGAACCATGTTCCCCACTCCACATGGAACTCGGACGAGAACTCGAATTTCTGGAACCGCATGCCGATAAACTTGAGAAGGACCTAGAAGAGCAATATTCATCCTGGAGAAATCGCCTCGTGCGGACATCTCCAATAGGTTAAAGTTTAAAGGACCAACGGGATTCACAGACTACATTGCTATGCAGGCGTCCTAGGATCGAACCAAGAACGTTACTGCACCAATATCGTCATCACCAGAACAACCCAAAATTTCCCACAAGTGACACAATACGAAGAGATTTTCACACCGTCGTCCATATGTTCCCAAACCATACCACGAGTTGATAGAAAACATCGTCATTCCCCATTTATATACCCCCACGCCCCCCTTTATCCTGGAACAACAATACCATCATTCTCCTAGTCACCAACAAATCAACAACGGGGAACGAACGACGCAGACAGTTCCAAAGCTGAGGAGGGGCAAAGCAGAATCTATGCAAAAGGTCGAATTGGGTTCCTGAGAACAGAGGGGAGAAGAGCCAGAGCCAGAGCAGAGCCTAAAAAGAGGAAGAAAAGACGAGGGAAGCACAAGGAATGCTTGAAGAGACGAGCTAAGGGCGTTGGCCACGGGGGAAGAATTTTGCCATTGCATGGCTCATGGTTCATGATGATGCCATCGGCCACACGCCACAGGATAGGAATCAGGATATGATCGGGAATAGGAAAGGGAAAGGTTTTGATAGGACAGGATGGGATGGGATGTCCTTTTCAGCGCTCCAAGTGATATCTCTTAGTAGCTTAAGCACCACCGCTGCTGTTGCTGTTACTTTACTACATACATACCCCCTCACTAATGACGTTACGGCGGAAAAGAATCAAATATTGCTTTTGTCCCTTCCCTGTTCCCTCCTGTCTCCCCTTCCTTCCGCCAGACTGCTGGTCCTGGGCGACCTGAGGAACCTCGACCTCTGACACCAACTAGTCATCGAAGCCTCGATCGCCTGGGATTCCGGTAACGCGGTGGAATTCCCAACTCTCATTTGTAGATATGGACATCGCGTCAGAGAATGCGTGATTTATTCTGCTCATGCGGCGGCCGTGGTCGGCTGATCTCCCCGCTGCCAGGTTTCTGTTGATCCTGCGAGAATTTACGATGATTGATCGTGTATCGGTGCTCACCGATGCATCGTCATTAACGTACTCCCCGGCCACGCCGCTGCCTCCTTGTCGGTCTTCTAGGATTATAGAAGGCGGGGGAGATCGAGAGCGATCTCGACGTGTGGGTCGTTGCCCAACCCATTCCTTCACCAGTTGAGTTGCAAGATTACGATTGACAGTCGTATAGGTCCCAGAGCCCGCTTCTTGGATTGTACTGCCTCTAAGTCGCAAATTTGTCAGATAGTTGGATGGCAGATCCCTCGGGATATCCACCATGAGGGTAGACGCGCAGATAGCAAAAAGGAAGATGGATAAAGATTCTTGGTCCTTGCTAGAATTTACTTTGGAAAGTGGTGTCATAGACCTCAAGCATTCGGCCTGCTTGACTAACAAGTTGGAATATTGACACACGAAAAACGGTGATTGGCATATGCACGTTGTGTTGCAAGAAAGGGTAACAGGTTGTCGCATATGAGTCCAGAAGAGTATCTTTTCCAACTCTTCCGCCGACTTCGATTGGAATCCCACTGCGCTAGAGATAAGTGCCCGGTGTCCGGAGATGTGGTCTTGCGGCAGTCCACATAGTTCTCGATGCATATATATCTGCTGCCTGATGTCGTCGAAAATACTGGCTAAGCGTGTTTCAGCGGCCAAATTTGATTCCGAGCTCCTTTTTTTGGTGTAGAGCTAGTGAAAACAAAAATTGTGCTTCTCTCAATCTGATAGCAGGGTGTAACGACCCGAAAAACTCAGGCCAGCTGTCCAATCGCAGCAAGTTGCTGATCGGAACTATGTCCACGGGTTGTCCCTTCAAACGCGTTTGATAAGTCATGAGCAAGGTACGTGTCCCGACATCACTATATATGTTCTGGATCTGTGGATTTGTAAAACAAGTTAGGCATATTGCCGCGAGTTCGGTGCTTGTCTTTCCATAGCAAGTTGTGCATAGGCCAATGGTCCCCCAGAGCAGGAATTGTAGTACTTTTTCGCTCTTGACCGTGGGCCACAGTCTCCGAATCCGGAGAGTATCTGCTATGGACATATAGTACAGATGAAATGCGTCCTTAGGCTCGTGAACAACGGTAAAACAGTCTGCGAGTTCGTAGCAACGGCGGACTGCGCGCAAGGCAATTGATTCTTCATCACTCCATATATGCTCGGGACATATGTTGTCATGTAGTATGATTGAAGACTTGCGGCTCTGGTATTCAAACTGCGATGAATCATGGTCTCCTTCCTGAGTCTGATTTGGACCTCTGAGAGGCACATGAGATCTACGAATGATTGCGTTCAAAGCAGCAAACAGATTTTGTAGAGCAGACCTTGAAGCCGCTTGGTCGCCAGACCCTGCAGCAATGCTTGCCTCATGTCGAGCCTCTTCGTTTATGACTTGATTGATATTACTGCCCAGTGTGTCATCAAGCATAACATGGTCCTGCACCGAGGGCTGCACGGTGTTATCACCATCTTCGTAATGAGGGTTGGATTGGTCGTTCTGTTTGGCAACTCGAGCAGCAAGTTGTGAGTAGCTTAGGGGGAGCAAGTTAGCTTCGCCTTGAGTCTGTGGGTACTTTCTCAAGATAGATACGAGATGATGAAGCCGTGCTCTTCCCGAAGCAGTTCCACAATCTCCTTCAAAGCATGACCATTCTGCCGGTAAACTTGGACCTGAGGCTCGTATTGCAGCCACTCTTCTTGCGGGAGATTCTTTGCCTTGCGTGGATTCTTGGGATCCCAAACCTTTATGGAGACCATGTCGAATCTTTGATTCCGGTCGGGAGACAACAAGGGAGAACACAAGATTGAGAACACGGCTGTCGATGTCTCCGGCGCTTTGAAAGTGAGCAAGTTATTGAAAGTCAAGTCAAGAAAAGATGTTTCCGTCTGTATGGGAGTGCAGCTGCAGGCTTTGAGCGGTCACTCTCTAGATTTAAGGAGAAGGAAGGAACCATGGTGAGATGTGGTGAGCCCATGAGGCTGACAACCTTGACCGATGCCACTTTTTATTTCCGCATGAGGACTAGTTTGGGCGGCGTTTGCAGGACGCGGTCAAGGGCTTCCCGGAATCCTCTTGTGAACTTGGTGAAGGCAGGTAGACGGGCATCATTCACTGGGTACACTTAGTACTGATCATTGAAATCAGGCTAGTACAAGATTTCCTGGTCGCAGAAGCGCTTGTTACCATTATTCGTAGGCTGTCCGCGTCCGATGTTCAAGCTGCCCGTTGCTAGTCCCCCCCTGGTGTCACAACTGGACATTCTTTGCGCAATGATCAAGCCAATTGCGATGACAAACCGCCGGCGATCGAAACGGGACTTTGAAGGCTCAAGCAAGGGTGGAGATAGGTGGGGAATGAACATCGATTTCAGAGGGTATACTGTCAAGCACGGTTGTGACATGTCACATACGAATGCTCATGGTCAAGACCCAAAGTCCCTGGTGGGACTTTGTGGGCGCCATTTCTTTTGCCCTGGGTATAACAACGAACGTGTGGTGTCGGACTGGGTGTGTACTCAAGGCAAAAAGGACAGCAGGAAAGATCTGCATTGCAATCGGCATGGCCCATTGCGCGTCTGAGGCCATGGCAACGTACAGCACGTACCGTACGAGATCCAGAATCCAAACCAGTCCCCCACTGCTTGAAAGAGGTAAAAGATGCTGACAAGGAGGCCTCCATTGGCACGTGGAGAACTTTCCGTCATGCATACTGAAAGGTCGCAGCACAAAATGCCCATCGCAAGGCCAATGATGAACATAGCCTATTAGCCAGCCTGGTCATATACTAGATGCCAACAGTCATTGCGCCCAGGCTCGACTAAGATCCAATAAGTCAAGGCAAGTTGGGGAAGCCAGCCTTGCCAAGAAGGGTGGTTTTTCGGTCTCTTTCATCCAGTCACCGATGGATTACAATTGAGAGGCTGTTTTATAGTGATTGGTGAAATGTTGATCACAAACAGTCGAGTTGAATGGCTTTCGACCATGATGGATGCGGATCAAAGACTCGAAGAGTGATACTCTACATTATTCGCCAGGCCCGTGGAACCTGCTCTTGACGCATGGATTGACTTGTTGCAGCAGTCTGCTTGGTCTGTCAGTTTCTAATACCCTACTCCATTATTCGTTTATGACTGGATGGTTACTGAAGCCCTTTGTCATGGAGAAGGGGAAGACGAGAGGCTGGAGTGTTTGGCAAGTAGTGCGGATAACCAAGAAGGCCAGAAGTGATACGTACTATAGCAACGCGGCTCAAGCGAAGACAGCATCACGTGTACTAAGGGAGTAATCACGTGTACGGCTTCTCTAGTTCCGTACCTCGGTCGCGGCTCGTGGCCCGTGACTCGTGACGCAATGGCGAAGGAAAGGGGTGTCCCTTCCGCCGAGAAAGTGAGCGAGCTACGCGGTACTAGTGCGTACTAGCACCCCCTAGCTACAGAGTACTTGGAGCCGTACTCGTAAGTTGACGGTGGACAATGCCTTTGGATGCGAGGTACTTACTGGACGCATGGCTGGGTAGGTCAGGTGCCCCAGGTGGGTGCCTTACGAGTAGTTTCTTAGTACCTTCGAGTATTATGTACTCTTCTTACTTGGCACCTCGCACCCCAACAACCAGAGAGACCACAGATACAATTCCATGCTTTTTCATGCCGGAGACAAACATTTATCCCCATGACCCTGCTTATCCTTCTCTTCCATCTGGCTAGATCCATCGTGTAATCTTTTGGGTCGATCCTTTTTTCATCCATGTCAATGAACGCATCCCTTACCTAAGCCCTCCGGATTTGGAGTGGGTGAGTGGCACCCAGGTGGGCATCTCATACTCTGCATGGGGAAATTGGGAAAATGCCATTGCACTGGGGTGTTTGCCCGTCTCTGGTCCCGGGGGGGCCCATCTGGCCAGCCACAGGCCCCGGAACAAGCCCAAAGGGCCCACTAAACCATGGATCCGAGCCACTCAAGGCCCGCGGGGGCCTCAAAGCACGCAACTCCTGGGCTCCGAGCTTGGCGGACTGCAACAGTCGTTCTCGAGGCTCTTCCTCACGATGCCATCACTACCAGCAACACGGAGTGGTGCTCATCCACTCAGACGCAGCCGGCATCCTACAAGTACCACCCTCAATGCGCGTTACGATCCGATGTTCCCTAGAAACGACTACAATTACAAGCCGGTCTCTATTTCGCTCGGCCTATTCGTAGGCCAATTCAGTCATCGCTCGATTCCGTGCCATCGCTCAAACTCTTCCTGATGCCCCGCTGAAAACCTTCCTGTGCTTGTCAACCTCTTATCTTACGTGTCCTCCACTCCGCTCCCGTCTGAAGCCTTCGTCCACCTCTTTTCCTCTGCGCACTACGGTTTATCCCTGTACGCAGTTGCAGGTTGTTGGAAACGACCATTGCGAGATGCTTCTTCTTGATGAACATCGATATAACACCTTCCCAGAGTCGCCCAACGACCTCAAATCAACCCGCTGCTGCGGCATCGTCTGAGAAACCTACGCTCAATTCAAAGCGCCCTCCTGGCTCTCCGTCCCTGCAACCCCTTCCCATCAAGCAATTCAAGCACAGTTTATTTGGCTCCGGCCAAGGTCCCTTTCCTGATGCCTTAGCCGCGACACACCAAGGTCGATCCGATCGACAAGGTTTGGTTGCAGACACTGAGAGCTTGTCAGAAACAAGCCACATTCCCTGCGTTGCGGGCAGTGTATCATTCCTCGAGGCTGCTGCGACTGTGGTCGCGCGCCCGGACCGTATGGCTAACCCAAGGTCTCCTATACCTGGCCGAGGTGTGCCTACAAGTTCAATACCAATTCGGACCTCACCGCACGCACACCATCAGGGAGGAGAGCAGAATCTGGTGGGAAGAACAAGGGCACAGTCGGATCCCCGAAAGCCTCCTGGCTTGCAACTGTTGAGTTCCATTGGGCTTACCGAGTATCTCCAATCTGACGATCGGCCTACTTTTGTCGTGGATATTTTAGACTTGGTCAATACAGCCGCTCCGGGACTACGTTTGCTTTTCGAGAATCCGGCACTCAAGGCGCAATCTTCTATGTTAGACCACGTGCAAGGTAGATCCGAAGACCCTACTTTACTCCTTGACCTCGGTACGCCATTCGCCGACTTTAAAGCTTGGGTACTTAGTCCACTTACAGATCCTGACATTGTCACAACATTCCCTTTTGGTGGCTACGTCTGGCACACATGCCTCATCCGAAAGCGACTACGGGTAATTCACGGTCGCCAGCATGTAACTTCATCATCGACCTCCAACAAAACACAGATTCGACCTGGCATGCAACAATATAAAGGCCTCGGCTCCGTTTTGTCCTCCGTTGTTCCCGTGCGCAGCGATCTTGCCTCGCCCAGCTATTTCGATATTCCTGCACGGCCAAACCAAGATTTGCCCCAGACCCTCCAGAGCTTAGTTACTTCAGATATCTCGCCACGGTCGCAAGCGGATCCTTCACCTGCCTCACACGATGCGACGGAATATAGAGACCTAATCTCAGGCCATATTTCTTCAAGCCCCGAGGAGATCATGCTACCATCGCATATCAGCCTGAATAGAGATATTGGCATGGTCAAAGACCTGCCTCAGCCTGGATTTTTCGATTGGACAAGATTACCCATCTCGCCCTCCTTGCCTCCTCATGTTCAGTTCGCCAGAAGCATTGACTGGGCCGCGACAAGTCTGGGCTCAATTGAAGAATGGCCTGTGGAGCTTCGTGGAATGTGCAATTTGATCATGGCAAGTCCTCACCCGTCCGCAATGTATTGGGGCCGAGAACATGTCGCCATCTACAACGAAGCCTACGTGCTACTTGCAGGGCAGAAGCACCCTGAACTAATGGGGAGTCGCTATCGAGACGCTTGGTCTGAGATATGGCATGCTTTGGAAGACGTGTTTGACAATGCATTCGAAAATGCTCAAGCGACAATGAAGGACGATGACTGCCTTTTCCTCTTTCGCAATGGCTTTCTAGAGGAAACATACTTTTCATGGTCGATTATTCCCTTGATTGGCGACAATGGAGGCGTTGTTGGCCTGTACAACCCTGCCTTCGAGAAAACTCGTCGTAAGATCGCAGAAAGGCGCATGTTGACTCTGCGAGAGATAGGTGAGCGCACCGCCGATGCTCGGCAGGTTGCCCAGTTTTGGGATTTGCTGTTGAAAGGTCTTGAATACAACGAGCTGGATGCTCCTTTGGTATTGGTGTACTCGTTAAACGAAGATCTTGCAGATAATGATACTGGATCTTCGGTCTCGAGTGGAGCAGCATCAAACAAGGTCTGTTACTTGGAGGGCTCCTTAGGGATTCCAGCAGGTCACGCGGCTGCGCCTCCTGTGATAGACATGAAGACGAGTACCACTGGCTTTGCATCTTCCTTCAGGCAAGCATTGACTACGGACCGTCCTATTGTTCTTCGCATTGACGACGGCACTCTTGATGACAAGTTGCTGGACGGTATTGACTGGCGTGGTTTTGGCGATCCTTCAAGGATTGTTGTCATCGCTCCAATCCATCCCACAACCGGGGAGTCGACCTTGGGGTTTCTTGTCATGGGCACCAACCCCAGGCGACCGTACGATGAAGACTACGACCTTTTTATTCAATTACTGGGTCGACAGCTGGCGACCTCAATTGCATCGGTTGTTCTATTTGAGGAGGAGATCCGGAAGGGCGAGCGCGCTGCTAAACTTGCAGCTCAAGACCGAATAGAGCTGAACAATCAGTTAGTCGCGAGGACTCAACAGGCAGTTGAGGCTGAGAACAAATTCACAAGGATGGCGGAACTGGCACCGGTCGGCATGTTCATAGCCAACATTGACGGCCAGATTACTTTTGTCAACAATGCCTGGTATGACATCTCATCCTATCCCCGAGATGTTCAAGTCCGTGATGAGTGGATCAAATATATCGTGGAGGAGGATCAATCAAAGGTCGTGGAGATGTGGAACACCATGTTGCTGAAAAGACGACCTGTATCTTTGGAATTCCGATTCAAGACTCCATGGCGTGACAGGCTTGGGAATAAAGGACCTATGTGGGTTCTGACCAGCATATCTCCCGAGCGCAACGATGATGGCAATCTCGAGCGAATCTTCGGCTCCATGACCGACATTAGTGTCCAAAAATTCGCCGAGAATTTACAGACAAAACGAATGGAAGAAGCTGTCGAACTTAAACGACAACAAGAGCGGTACATAGACACGACATCCCATGAAATGCGCAATCCGCTGTCTGCCATCCTCCAATGTGCAGATTCAATTACGGCTTCGCTGGCCGAGTTACAGATTTTCGACGGTGTAACCGACGATCAGAAAATTATTCTTGACACTGCGGTAGACTCGGCACAAACAATCACTCTCTGTGCCCAACATCAAAAGCGAATTGTAGACGATGTCCTGACACTGTCGAAACTTGATTCGGCTATGATGGCTGTCGCCCCTGTCGACACAAATCCGATCGCTGTTGTTCATAAAGTTCTCAAGATGTTTGAGGCCGAGCTCAAAACTGCCGACATCACGTTCGAATTGAAGTTCGACTCGTCGTTCTCTTCTTTGCGCATAGACTGGGTCCGATTGGACCCTCATCGTTTGTCACAAGTATTGATCAATCTAATGACGAATGCAATCAAGTTCACAACAACTCAGGATATTCGAATAATACGAATGCATATTGCGGCCTCCGGCGAGAAACCATCCAAAGAGGATAAATGGAAGCTTACGTATATCCCATCTCGATCCTCCAAGAACAACGATGTAACAGCAGCCGCTGAATGGGGCCTAGGTGAACCGCTGTACCTCCATTTCGCTGTGCAAGATACTGGACGGGGCTTGGATGAACTTGAAAAGAAACAACTATTCCAACGCTTTTCTCAAGCTAGTCCTCGCACTCACGTAACTTATGGTGGCTCTGGTCTAGGCCTTTTCATTTCAAGAGAGCTGGTTGAACTCCAGGGTGGAGAAATCGGCGTAGCCTCCGAAAGTGAAAAGGGCAGTGTCTTCGCTTTCTATGTGAAGGCCCGAAGAAGTTCAAACGGACCTGTGGAGATCTATGAAGATCCACTGACTTCACCGTCTCAAAGCATGAAAAGCTCAAAAGCATCCGGGCTAGTCGGGACCAATTCCAACATCCCCGCTGCAACTTTGAAAGGCTTATCCTCCTCAGAGTCGACCCGACCCTCGGAATCTACGACTACCCAGACGAAAACCCTCCACGTTCTTGTGGTGGAAGACAATTTAATTAATCAGAAAGTACTTGCCGCTCAACTTCGGAAAATCGGCTGTGTAGTCTATGTCGCCAACCATGGAGGCGAAGCCATTGATCAAATCCGACTCTCAAAGTTCAGTCGCGACAGAGTCAAGGACGGTGCCGAGATCGATGTGGTTCTTATGGACCTGGAGATGCCCGTTATGGATGGCCAAACTTGCGCCAGAACCCTTCGGGAGATGCAGAACCGCGGAGAACTCGTTGCGCATATTCCTGTCATCGCGGTCACCGCCAATGCACGAGCAGAACAGATAGAAATGACCTTGAAGAGTGGGATTGACGATGTTGTCAGCAAGCCATTTCGGATTCCTGAGCTGCTGCCCAAAATGCAGGACAACATTGCAAAGTTTGCGGGCCAGTGGGAAAAGCTACGCTAGGCTTGCCTAGAGCCAGGTTCATTGATGATGATGGATTTACGCCTAGTGAATGGATGCGGCCAAGGCTATATAGATGGATATAGAGGGCCTCATCCTCTGCGAAGTATATACATATATAACACCCAGCCGTGCAACGCAGGGACGACACGGTCACGAACCAGATACCCATTCATAGTTTAAAGCCCCTATATGAGCAAACGTCATTGATGCGATCACCATCATAATGATCAAAGGGATTGGTAATCAGCTCTGATGCCTCCTTCTAGATCCACCACATCTGTACATCCATCGTACATGTTGGAATTGAGCCAACGCTGTGGCGGTAAAGGGGTGAACCTCGTCCTACGGTGGCGTACAAATGGACTTAGTGGAATTGCTACAGGGGGTCAAATGGTATGCCGTACTTCTGTTGACAGTGATGTTGGCCAGCCAGGCCAGTGCCTGGCTTGACAACAGTTGGATAGCCATATCAGATACTTTTTGTACTCGCATTGGCTGGTTTGCCTGCCAAGAGGCACAGTCCAGCTGAGAAATCTATCAGCAGAGTTCAGAAGATGAAGAGGTGAAAATGGCTAAAGGTTCAGCAGTCTTGCGTCTCAGCGGCCATAGTGGAAGAGAATTCCTTTCAGTTCCGCTGGCTTTCACAGGACCACCTCGTCGGAGGATCTACAGCGGGTCACGCCTCATTTCAGAAGCTCTGAGCACCAGAACCCAGCGTCGTGCTTTCCGCAACGACACGATAAGATTCCAAAGACCATCCTTCTCCACCAGTACAAGCTGTCGTCTCAGACTCTCATCATCAAACGAACAGCTCGTGGCAGACCCGGCCCTGGAGGCAGGCGAGACGCAGCGCAAGGCGAACAACAACAAGATCTCATGCGCACTGTTCGACCACGACGGCACCTTGTTGTCCGGACACAAGGAACTCACCAAGACACAAATCGCCGAACAGTTCGACCTCCGGTACCGCGACTTGCGGGATATCGACCTGCGCTCCGAAGGGATCACGCGGATCCTGGTCCGGCCCAAGACGATCCTGCTGCAGTTCTTCGACCTGTGCATGATCATCCAGGCGGACGAGGCGCTCCTCGTCAACCCGGTGCGCGGGATCGCGGGAACATCGGTAGTGGCGCTGGACCACGACTTCGAGAAGCGGCTGTCGTCGAGCGCGAACGAAGCCGCCGACGTGCCGCCGCTGCCGTACGAGCTGCGGGCCGTCGAAGCCGCGCTGGTGGCGGTGCTCTCGATCCTCCGCGAAGAGCTCCTGGCGGCGCGCGACTCGGCCGTCGAGAGCGCTGAGCAGCTGAAGCTGGAGTCGGGGCTTGCGGCCGCCGAGCTCGACCGCGTGTTCGAACACTCGCGGCGCCTGGCCAAGATCGAGTCCAAAGCGCGCCTCGTCCGCGAGACGATCCGCGAGCTCCTTGACACGGATGAAGACCTCGCTGCCATGTACCTCACTGACAGCCTGGCTGGCCGCCCGCACGACATCAGTGACCACCAGGAAGCCGAGTACATGCTAGAGGCGTACCACAAGGCCGCCGATGCACTGGCGGAATCCGCGGCGAGTGCGATCGATGTGCTTCGTCGGAGGGAGAACACGTTCCGCTCGAGCCTTGCGGTGCAGCGCAACCAGATCATGTTCCTCGAGGCGCGCATCGCCATCCACACGCTGGGGCTTGCGGCGGGCACCCTTGTTGCCGGCCTGTTTGGGATGAATCTCGTGAATTACGCCGAGGATGCCACGTGGGGATTTCCTGTCGTCACCGCTGCGTGTGTCGTGCTGAGTACGATCTTGTCCGTCTATGGTGCCAGGAGGCTGCGACGCATTCAGAGCCTGAAGAGTCTGGAGAGCGGCCCTGGCGGTTTGGGGCTGGAGTTGCGCATGAGGTCAAAGAGGTCACATCATAAACGATAATGGTGATGATGATGATGATGATGACGATGATGATGATGACGATGATGATGATGATGATGATGATGATGATGATGATGTTACTGTTGTTGATAGAGCAGATTGGCAATATTAAAACCTTGTTTCTACTTGCGGAAAGTCTTGCATTAGGCTCTTTTATTTTCGGGCGCCTTGCCTTGCGCCCGCTCGGGTCGCTTCCAATGCAAGTACACATAGGAGACATTGTATCGGCTTTAGCGGGGAGCGGAGGGCGTAAGAAGGAACTTTGTCGTGTGATGCGTGTGAGAACTTGAGCGAGGAAATACAGTTAGTAGCAGCGTTCTTAAACCTTTGGAAGTCATTTCAATATCAATGATTTGAGAAGCTACATAGTATTGGAACAATTTGTATCTCGGTGTATCTCGGTCAGGCCTGTAAATCTGAAGCAACCAAAACCGCCAAGCCAATACTGCGCTCATTCTGTTTGCGCCTGTGTCGTGGGAGAAGAACAATGCTTTGGGGGGATATCTCGAAGGGTCATCATGGGAGACTGGGTCATGTAGAATCTTACAAAAAGCCGTCGCAACGCTGTTTGGGAAATCACACCTTTTAAGAGCAATGGAAACATTGTGACATGACCGGCCACAGAGCTTAAGTTGGGACAGCTTTGCGCTCCATGCTCTTGCGGTGGTGCTGGTATCGGCTGTCTGAGCCGACTACGGGTGCTGGGTTGGTGACATAGCCATCATTATGACCGGACATGGCTGTGTGGTGATATCCATGGGTGCCGGCGTGATTTCCGTTGGTAGTTGGCAGTGCGGCGTTATGCTCGACGTCGCCGTCTCTCCTGCCACCGAGAACACCATTGTGGTGGTGGCTGTCGTGCGCGTGGGTACCGGTACCTGAAGCAAACGTATTGAAGCCGGTTGCCGCGCCTCGCAGGCCGTATGCCGCGTCGAAGGGAGCGCCGCCGTATGCTTCCACGTAGCCCCAACCTGCTTTGCGGGTGAAGACCGCAGTCTCGAAGCCACCCGCGCCTGCGGCGCCAGCACCGTAGGAGAAGGGAGTGTGTCGAGTGAGTGGGATGTGGTTGAAACGGAAGTCCCAGACAGAAGCGTAGACCATGCGATACGCGGAAATGGCGAACGTAGAACCGATGACTGCTCCGGCAACGCAGTCGTACCAGTTGTGAAACTCGTCGATGGTCAGCGCGCCAGTGATGAGTGTAGCTGCGAGTACTGGAGCGTACAGGGCAATCAATTTCCACATCGCCGGGTGGTGGTTGCTGAAGACCTTCATCTTCGCATTGAGGTAGAAGTACAGGTAGAGAAAGCCTGCCCATGCAGCTGTGCTGTGACCCGAGGGCATGGATTCAAGAGAGTCATTGATCTGGTTCTTGTCGCCGCGGCAGATGTCGCTCTTGAACATCAGCCCTTGGTATCCTTGGCCGCCTTGCGCTTCCATCAGGGCTGGATCCGGATCGCAGACCGACAGGAAATGGGGCCGCAAGCCGCCGATGAGCCATTTGACGAACACCTGGAAGACGGCCGCGCCGATCAACGAGTACAGCAGCCCGATGATGGCATTATTTACATCCCAGAAGGAACGGATGCGGATTTGCATGACCAAAAAGACGAATATAGGGACAAGTGCAGCCAGTAAAGCAGCAGCCCAAATGGGGACGATCTCTTTGCGGAGAGGATAGGCAAATCCAGGATAGACGATCTCCCCATCCCTGAAGTTGACTGGGAATGAACGGCTCGGGGCTGGGTCGGCCATGTAGACACCCAGGCCAATAGCACCCATGATGGCCATGGTGACAATATCAAGCCAGGTGAATTTCAGCCTGAGACAGGTGTTAGCATTGAACTGAGTCGGTGTATATTCTCGCGATATTGCTCACCATTGCCCAAAACTGGGTCTCCGGTTGAAGTGGCCCGAGTCCAGGTCAAAAAGGGGTCTTCTGGTGCCTCCATCTCTCCGGGCCCGACGTTTCTCGGCCCGATGCCTATGGCCATTGGTCGCAGGATCATGAGTTCTTCTAGTGAAGAGACCCATAACGGCGATGGTCAACTAAGGCACCCGAGCTTGTAGAGTGCAAATGAAAAGAAGCAAGAGGTACTGCTCTCAAGTGCCTGCGACCAGGAGGCAACTTTACTTGGAAAGGATGGATGGAGGGATGGATGGAGGGATGGATGGGAAAACAAATTCCCATGGGAACAAACGCGAGTCTACTTACATACTACTTTACCTCGATTTCCCAGCTGCAAGAAATGCACCGATCTCCCATGACGCAAAGGCTGTGGTCTGGCATGGCATGGGTGTGGGGATGCGACAAGCTCATGCCTTGTATTTTTGTGGCGCACGGTTGTTAGGCGATTCATCGTCCTCCTTTGCACGAAATCAGTGTCAAAAGAAGGGCGGCTTATTGGACGGATGCTCGAAGATCATATCCAGCTTGCATCTCCTAGTTGGGCGGCCAGATGCCAAGTGACGTGTGTGTGGCTAGTGACCCCTCTCGCTGCGTCACCTCATGTAGTCCTTTTTGATAGAGAAGTAACAGCTGTGGTCCGAGGACACGGTCAATCATGAGTTCAAAAATCACTTAATGTGGTCGGCTCTAGGAGTGATGTGATGAAACCTCTTCCACTGAACGTCCTACATGGTAAAGCCTCTACTAATCAATTGTTGAGGACGCCGTAGAAGGAGAGCAAACAAGCATTTGGTCAAGCATTCTGAAGCCAAAACTTGGCAACAGAAGACATGGGGCTGCTGTGGCGTCGACGCCACACTTCTGCTTGCGGTCGTTCTAGGCTTTTCTGGATGCGCGCTGCTTCTAATCTGGAAGAGGAAGGAGCTGAGTGGTGGAGACACAGCTCATATATATACTGTAGATATAAACGTAAGAGGAGATCTAGGCAGGGGAGCTCGAATCATACAAGATCAAATTATTCTTATTCATGCTCAGCGGTATGTATACCTAGGCCCGATGGTTGGTGAACGTGGTAAATGATCGCAGCATATATCCACAAGTAAGAACATCTGACAAAGCAATGAGTCGTGATGTATTCCTGGCTACATAGAAAGTCGAGTAGACACATATCTGGATCCGTTTTCGCGAATGTACATGGTATTTGCCTCCCAGTAACGAGCTCAAGCGCCGTGCCACAGGACACTTCCTACTTCTTCCGAAGAATGCGCGAGCACCGATCGCCGCTTGCCAAATGGTCCATCTTCCTCAGCAGTGACGGGTCAAGCATAGTTGGACCAATCCGGTCGTCCAGTTCCTTTTGGATGCCTTCATTGCTACGAGTCGAAGCTTGAGCTGATCCCGTTCCCGTTGAGTCGAAAAGTCCATGTCTTCCTCCCCCAGATGATCTCTTTGGTCGAAGCCCCAGAGTGATAACGCCAGTTCATGGTCAAATTGTCGTCTAGAGTATCCGCCACCCATCTATTCCAGTGAATCAATCCAGTTCATGCCCTCGAACACCTCCATCATCTTGTAGCAAAGGCTTATGTCGTCGCCGGGTTCGCCACCAAAAAGTTTGATCTGCTCAGCTTCGATCTTGACAGCTTCCTTCCTTTGAGCCAGTTCGCGGGTTTGCCAGGCTGCATATCGATTATGCCATTGCTTGGAAGCAAGGGTTGTGTTGGAAGGATTGCGAAATATCGAGGGCATTGGAGTCTGTTTTCGACTAATTGATGTCGTGGAGGAAGGAAAAGGAGCGCTCGGGTGAAACGGTGGTGACAGACTATCTGCAATGTCGTAGTTCAGGACAAGTGTAGTATGGTTGCGGCCTCGCGGGCGCACCCTTCTACGATTGTGTTTATGTGCCATCTTCCTTTTTGGTATGATTTGTATTGTATTGAGATTCAGGTGTGGTGTGTGGTGTGCGCTGTTGGGAGGTCAAGTGAGTGCCAGCTGGAATGGAAGTTCCATGGAAGGAGAAGAACACGGGAATGCTCAGAGGGAGTGAGGTATAAATGTTATCCTACCAGGGATGAGTCTTGGGTAGGCAGCATAGGCAGCGTGGAGTCACATGAGACCAGGCGTGAGAACTCTGCCAGGCAGGTTGATTGCGAATGAGTAGTAGTATGACGAGAATTGGGTATGCCCGCGTTGGGAGATGGGTCAAGGCACAATGATGCTGTGTGGTGTGAGAGTCATGGACGGGGTGGCGTGGACGAGCACGCCGTGAACGGCGACCAGCAGAAATGAGTCACGACACCTTTTTGCCGTCGTGGTATGAGCCATACCACTCGACTGTATTGCGTGACTCGCCAATCTTGGGTCATAGCCAGAGTTGAAACATCGAATGAATCAGGGCGGATTCAGCAGTTGGCCTGACTGCTCCTGCTGCTGATAATCCTATTCCCCTGTGGGTTCATAGTAATCTTTGGTCTGCCATTTTTTGTATGTCGCGTGTTTTCAAGCTCAACATCTGATTTCAGGCAGAAACCGGCCGAAATCTTGGCGAAACCAACGGTGCATCATTGATTCTTGAAACGCATATCTATTGGGGCCGCTATACTTGCCTCTGTACTCTACCGTATTGGAGAGGTTGGACTCGAACAGCTTCCTCCTCGGTATTCTAATGTTCGAAGGCGCTGTCTGATGATTAGTGAAGCAAACGTGTGTATTGATCTGGCGACGGTCCTACGGGCCTGTCAGGTACCTAGAAGACCTTAAAAGTATATGTTGCTCCTGACATGATCGAAATGCCCCTACAGCACCGAAAAACAAAGCCAATCTTCGCGCTTTCGCTGCTACATTTGGCTCCAACACGAGAGCCCCTAACCTGGTGATCGATGGGCGCCCTCCTTTTCAGAATGGTGAAGCGAGTAGGATGAGCCTGGTTAGGCTTAAATTGACTGGGTTTTGGAAAATTGGTGTGAGGTTGAAGCAACGAACTCGGGTGCATCGCTTGAGTTGAATATAAATACTGAGAACCCAATTTGAACAGAGATGCTTTGGTCTTGAGACGGTATTTTCTACATGCTAAATACGCCAAACATCCCAAGCCTAATATTCACTGAGCAACCCTCCTCACTCATGCAAAGTTTGCTGGTGATGATCCAGGCATAACAAACAACAGCCTCTCACTGATGAAAACTTCCCATCTGACATTCTAGGTGTCGAAGCACCCACTCCCGAACTTCACTAGTGATTCTCTAAACAGAGGGCCTCGCCTTTCAAACGAAAGATCGGCGCTTACCGAGCCATCTTCCAACCCAGTCCGTTAGTCCCGAGGGAGCATAGACGATATAATTCTACATCCCAGCCCTGGAGTTCGCTCGGAGCTTGATGCCGCCGGTCGTTATTTATAGGGCCCTCGGCCTCTTGGGGAAATAGTGGAGAAGTGGCCCAGCTAAGAAAACAGCCGAGGTTCCCAAACATTACTATCCAGGTCCGGACTATGATCGATGAGCCAAGGGAAAACATTGTTATCCGCGGTTATAATTCATACTCAGACTTCCCACCAAGTTAGCTACCCAGCAAAGAAGGCTACTTGTCTTTGGTTTTCTAAATCTGCCCGTGAAGCGGTACCACAGCTGGACATCATGACTTCAGAAAGCGATCTTCGAGTGTCAACACTGTTCGATTTCCGCGACTATGTCGTGCTTGTCACTGGTGGAGCGAGCGGATTGGGAGAGATGGCATCACAGGGTTTCGTTCAAAATGGAGCCAGAGTCATCATCGCAAGCCGGAAAGAAGCCGAATTGAGGAATACTGCCGACAGGTTGAATAAAATCGGCCCAGGCAAAGCCGAGTACATTGTCGCCGACCTCAAGGACAAAGCCGGAGTTGAACATCTGGTCGAAGAAGTCAAGAAACGGACAGATCGAGTGACAGTCCTGGTCAACAATACTGGCGTAACGTGGGGAGCTCCGTATGATGACTTTCCAGAAAGTGGATGGGACAAAATCATGGCCTTGAATGTCAAGTCGATTTTCTACACGACTCAAGGACTACAGCCACTCCTTTCGAAAGGAACCAACGCCGATAAGCCCTCAAGGGTAATCAATATTGCGTCGATGGCTGGTATCGCAACCTCAGATGTCACGTCAGGCGACGATGGTGGGCTTGCGGCGCCAGGACATGGAACTTTTAGCTGTACGTCCACCTCAATCAAAAATGATCAAAAGGAAGCTAGAAGGCGGCTAACATGGTGATTCCAGATGGGCCTTCGAAAGCAGCTTGCATTCACTTGAGCAAGATCCAAGCATCGAAACTTGCCCCGTTGAACATCATGGTGAACTGCGTGTGCCCGTGAGTATTTCATCTGTGGAGTTGGGTTTGTCCAAGCGATGCTAACAAACTATCCCAGTGGCGTATTTCCATCACGAATGACAGCTTTCGGCATCGATAAATTCATCGATACGATCTTGGAAAGACAGCCTACTGGACGAGTAGGCAAACCGTCTGATTTTGCAGGATTGATTCTCTTCCTCAGCAGCTCGGGGTCTGCCCACATGACAGGCAACGTGCTTGAGATCGATGGAGGAAGTACACTTAGCGGATGGAGAAGCAGCAAGAAAGGAAGCAACCTATAGACTTGGTTGGCCATCTGACATGGAAAGTGTTCTATATAGTGCAAGTCTTCAATCGATGCCCCTACTAGTACTGGGAGAATGCATCCTTATTTATGATACATCAAGTGTGTGATAGACAACTAAAATAGTTTGGGTTATTGCGATCTATGCGTCTGACGGGATGAATTAGACATGCACCAAAGGCCAGCTTACTGATGATCACAGCTCTCTACCAAGCACAAGACTCTTCCTTCTGCACCACCGTGGTAGTCTCCCTTGAAGACCTCTGTCCTCTATTTACTTCGTCTTCCCCACGTGATTGAGCCGTCGCCTCTTTACCCACCTTGGCTCACCTGGTCCCGGAGCCCTCCTTAGGGAGGGGAGGGAGAAGGAAGGGCGGTTCCCTAATCCGAACGACTTCCCAATTCTTCTGCACTGCTTAGTTGGGCTCCTCCTTTGGTAGTGCATTTGTTCGAATCCTCAGCTGGTAAATCATCAGACGGCTGGAAAGAGTGATGCGATGTGTAGCCAATGTAGCTTTGCCGTAAGGCGATAGGCGATAAGCGACAAGGCAATCACTGTCTGGAAGTCTGGAAGCTCCCTGGGGGCCTAAGGCTGAAGTATGAGCAAGATATGACAGCGACTATGGGCTTGAAGCCGGAATCAGTGTCGTGTTTGCGCTCTCTGTGCGACAAGGAAACGTCCCTGCATGCCAAGGGTGATAACGACAACACATCTCATCCGGGACACTCTATGAATATACATAAACCAGACCCAGCTATCTTCGCTATGTCAGGCTTACGTGGTATTGGCCTTTTCAATCAGGTATACCAAAAGCAAGCCTGGTATTGTAGCACCCCTTACCGATGGGGGGTAGAGGATGCAGTACATTCAGATGTGATTCTCACACTTCAACTCATCTTGAAATAATCACCTGTGAGTATCTAGGAAGAAACCCGTCTCTGCCGCCCGTCCCTGCACAAGCAGTGCCACTCAGACATTTCCGAACAGCAATTTCCCATCTACTCATCGTCGTTGATATCGACGACCGTCTGCTTCCACTTGCGAGCTGGGACATGACGCTGGAACAAAATGTCGATCTCACGGAAGGACCGGTGCTTCATCTCTGGAATCCAGATCCAAGCCATGGCGGTGCAGATGAAGGCAGTGCCAGCCCAAACGTAACCGCTCTTGCCGCCCAGGTCCCACTTATCAGTATTGAGCATGTAGCTGGAAAGGAAGATACAAGGAATATTGACCAGGTAGTAGGCACCACGTCCGACACCGGTTGTCAGTGGCCTGAGACGAACGGAAGATGTTTCGCCAATGATGACCCATGAGGCAGGGGCGGGTCCCAAGCAGAATAGGACGGAGACAATCAAACCGAGTGATGCTTGCGCATTACTAGCCGCCTTACTGGCGCCAACTGAAGCCGCAATACCGAGCACGATTAAGAATCCACAGTTGATAAATTGACCATAGACATAAATTGTGCGTCGGCCGAGGTATGTGGTGAGGATCCAAGACAGCATGACCATTATCCACTGGAGCGCAGAAGTAATGAGACCAAGTGCAAATGCGGTGTTGTCTGCCATGCCGGCCTCTAAGCTGGTGTTAGTCTACTATGAGGTTGTAGGAGATGGTTAAACTCACGTTTGAAGAAAAAAACCGCTTGATTGGCGATCAGATTGCCCGTCAGATTTTGAGAGGCGTACACACCGCACACAATCAATGTACGGTAAAGATCGGTGCCTTTCCACAGTTCAACAAGACTAGGCTTCTTCTCGGTCTTCTCAAGCTCGATCGTGCGACGCATCATTGCAACTGCGTCGGCGGGATTATCATTTGCACTCGAGCGTCCAAGGCGTCTAACCGCCTTCTCTGCCGCAGCCAGATGACCCTTTCGTACGAGCCACCAGGGTGATTCAGGCGCAATGAAGAGTAGGATGGCGAGAGGAGTAGGAAACATCCACTGGAGTGCAATGGGAACCCTGGTATGACTGTCAGTATAGGGCTCCTCGAGGCATCGGAGCGACGAACCTATATGCTGAAGGGTCATCCCTAGACTGGTAGTGGTACGTGATACCGCCGACAATAATCGACCCTATAGCCCAGAACATCTGCAACATCTGCGTCGCCGGAGCTCTCAGTCTCAGCGGCACAATTTCGGCACAATAGGCGGGTGCATTGGCGATAAAAATGCCCCACGGGATGCCTTCCAGGATCTGGGCCGCTAGAAACATCCCCTGGCTGTTGCCGAAATAGAAGATGAAGATGAAGGCGTTCAAGAACATGAGACCGCCAATGGTTGCCCATCGATACCCAATCCAACTGGTAATGGGACCTGCCATGAAGACACCGATGAAGGCACCGACTGGTCCGCTACACTGGAATGCCGACTGCCATGAAGCTTCGATAATGAAGCCTCCCTCCTTGTCGCTGTATACACCAAAATCGTCGGCGAATCGTTTTGTGGCTATGAACTGTCCCATCAAGAAAACACAGTATGACTCCATGATCTATCGCAGCGTTAGAGACAAGATCTGCCTATCATGGGGCAAGAGCTTAGCTTACAATGGTGCACGACATGACGAATGCCCACCAACTGGCAGCGGGATAGGCCTTGACAGCCTGGAGCACAGTCATGTCATGTTCGATCTTCTCGGCATCGATGGCGCCGGTTCTGTCATAGGTGACCTTCTCGCCGACATTGTAGACAGGCCCGCCCTTGGAGGAGGACTGCGCCTCGACCTCCGGCACCGAGTTCGGCGTTTCTGTGATGACGTTATTCATGTTGACGACTTCTGAGAGAAACGTGAGGGACGATGAGAACGAAAGAGAGGTAGGCAGGACGGGGTTTCTAGATCTTTATGCCTGCGACAACACGCTCGTGATGGTAAAATCCCGATCTTAGCTCAATCGAATGAAGCTTGCTCCGGACGTTGGCCTCCACAATCCAACATCTCCACTAGATAGGGTCATTTTCCGGTGCACCACGGTACGTAGTAGCAGCATCGCATTCACAACGTCGCATTCGGCTCGCCATCACTTCGATCAAGCTCTCTTATTAGCTATAGTGGACACCGGTGCATCTTGCCCCGAGTCGCCCTAGGGCCTGCGTGTAACGATGCAATTTTAGTGATGGGGGCACCCCGGGGTGGGCTCTTGTCAAGCGGAGTAATCTGATAGCGGTCGGGGGGAGATGCACCGGTCCCATAGGCCATACTTCTCCGCAGTGTCAGTTGCGGGGCGTTAGCCTGTCGGCTTATTGCCTCACTCAGTTAGTTCGCCAGTGTGGGCAGCGTGAAGTGATCCGGACCCCCTTGGGCGACCCCGCATTAGCCCGCGATGGAGGTGCACGGCCCTGCCTTCGAAGGACGCGGCTACACTGTCTGTCATATGCCGGGCTGAAAGGAGGAAAGACCAGCGGCAACGCCTTGCGTCTTCTCCGCTTCCTCTTCCTCTGGGCTTCTGGAGACCCCAGCCTCGTTCGTGTCCTATCCTGTCCTATCTTATTGTATCCGCCTCTCAGGTCCAAGCCCGATATAGCTATCCTTTGTATGCTTGATGGCATCGCCAGCAGCGCTGCCTCTTGACCCTGACTCTACCTTGGCCATAATCCTGCCTTTCTAACTGACGTTGCAGGAGGACCTAAGGACAGCTATATGTGCTGTAGTGCAAGTGGTGTGATGTCTTGTCATGATGATGTCTTGTACAGGAATGAGGTCGCCCGCGCCCTCATATAGCTCCGCGCCTGCTCCCGCGCCCGCGCCCGCGACAAGCCGCTAATATATGTCGATGACTTCTGCCAGTGTTCTAGAACAAGGCGGCAGGCTCTAATACTCCCAAATTTTGGTCCTCAATCAATGAGACCAAGCGAAACTACCGAGTACAGGATGCTAACTGCTGAACCACGTGGCGACTTGACACCGCTGACCAGAGCAACGTGGGCGGGCCATGGCCATGCTAAGAGCAGAAGTACAGTACCTGGTGTCGATTTCACCACGCGGGGTATTTCCCGATTAGTTGCGAAGGTTCCATGCACCGTCTTTACAGAGAGCCTAGTTTCAAGACCTCAAGATCCTTAAATTGGTGCCCTGTACGGATACTCCGTAGACGGCTGTGTACTGTAAGGTGAATATATTCTTCGAGAAGACATACCCACGTCTAGGGTGTGAGCATCTAATAAGAGCAGGGCGGCGAAAATCGGTTGAGCAAGGCTGATGTAATAATCAGCAACCAAGGAGGTTGCCAGCCACCATGAACGGCAGTACTCCGTATACCCCGAGTATAAGGAAAGGTAGATACACTTAAAGATCCATACTATTCTATTTCGCGTCTTCTTTATGCGCTCGCATCTACATCAACCCCTAAACCGAGCACTTGTCACTAAGGCGTAGCCAGCCTGAGGAGCTCAAGCCGGATGGAGCCGAGGTTGAGCCCGGTCACAAAATAGGTGTGGCTCGTGTTGTCGGCCCTCGAGGCCCCGGAAGACACGGCAAGGCGACCTATGTCTGATAGATAGAATAAGCAGCGCAGAGCTCTCCGAAGCGATCAATCTCATGTACGAGTACTCGTAATGTTAATAGCAGGCTCTAGAGTAGATAGTAAGGTTTAGGCGGCAGCGTAAGGGTAGGGAATCTGCCAGGTTCCCTGACACCGCTCTGAAATAGGTGTCTAGCCGAAGGGCAAGAAGATGTAGCTGAGTTCTAGGGGACCAGATTGGGTAACGGCGTGTCGCTCGGGGAGTGCTCAGGGAGCACTCAGTGGTGTGCAGTTGATGGCTCAATTAGAGCCCCGCTTAAAGCAGCGCTCACCCACCCTCTAGGATTACACCGGACATGGTAAATAGATTTTCCGGTCTCACGACAATCCGCCAGTGGGGTTTGACCTGACATGACCTGACCGGTTTAATTATTTCGAACGACCTACCTCGTGAAATGCTCCTGCGTAAAAAACAAGTATACTTCGGTACCTCGTGTCTGTAGAGCACGACAGACAAAGCGTTGTTACAGGATGTAAAGTACTGACTGAATACGAGGCTTGGCACTAATCGTCAGTGGCTGGAGTCGCTCAGGGTGACGACGGCCTGGGAAAGGGTAAGCAGTCCTGTCGCCTCGTTGCCACAGAGGAATGACGCGTGGTAGCCCCAGTAGTCAATCTGGTCCCCGTCCAACCCCCCAGGTGGTCCTCCTTTAACTAAATTGGTGCCTGTTGGGAAAGCTTCTAGGGCATCCACGAGCCATGGTAAGCTGTGGCAGTGGGGACATGTCGCCCCGTAGGTTGTGGCTTGACACCTCTCAAACTGGTTTCAGCTCCCCCAATCTGGTCTTCTCTCACACCTTCTCGCCTACGGACCACCAGCTAAATCCCCTAATCCTTTAACCTTCAAACACTCGGTCCGTCAGTGCCATCCCTCAGCTTCCTACCCATCGTTACCACCCACTGCAAAATCCATCCTCCATCCTGCACAAATCACCATGGTGGTATCTTGTCCTTTGTCCTTTCCAAGGAGGCATTCGACCTGATTGAACATCCGTATTGACATCCTTTCCGATTGCTAGACATTCCAACTGCGGCCATCTTCAATTGCAATCCTCCATCGTCACTTGGCCCAACCCCGCCTGCGCCATTTCTCAATACTAACTGCGACTGCATCACTACTTTGCCACCATCCGAACCCATCCATCCTTCTGCCTTAGTTCAGCTATATCCTGTGAGCGATGCAGCCCGGTGCTGACCAGATCCAACATGAGCGAAATGCGATGACCTTCCACACTTCCATCCGATCCTTTTACCCACCGCATCACTCCTTTACGACCTCGATGCCTTCACTCCCCGGCAGTCACGGCTGGCATCCAGGTCGATTTCGACCGGAGACAGACGCAGCACAAACATCAATCGTCATAAACATCAATGATGGCGGATCGACAAGTCGTGGGTTCCTTATCGGTATATTATCTGCTTTTGGTTCAGCTGGTGTTGCCGTTCTCGTCCTTGCTATTTTCTTTTTCTTCAAGTACACGAGTCGAGGTCGCATTCTGCTGGATCGGATAGGTCGGCCTGGCGAGTTTGATGATGAACAAGCGTTCGCGCACGAGGAAGCGGAGGCTTTGGAGTCGATGGATGAATTACAACGGGCTGAATATCTCCGGGCAAAAGGTATGATCTTACGAAGACTCAGTTTCCTGATAGCATCAAATTAATATGCCCCAGCTTTCACTCAGGCAAACCCCCCTGAATCTGTACAGACCGATATCTCCCTGTCGCAGTTCCTTGCCATACAAGAAAAAGGTGTCTCAGCTTGGGAATTCGAACCTGAGTTGGAGATCGCCAACTGCTTTGTTGAGGCCAGGACTGAAATTGAGTTTTTTGATTCCGAGTGTAGCGTTCAAAGCAATCTGCCAGTTCCAAAACAAAACGAGGTGTACTATTGGGAGGCGAAGATATATGATAAACCAGAGTCCAGTCTGATCAGCATTGGGATGACGACCAAACCATACCCTCTATTCCGTCTTCCTGGTATGTTCTACCGTCATCGGTTGCATTATCAGGTCACTAATGTTGAAAGGCTATCATAAAACGTCAGTCGCATACGTTTCATCCGGACACCGCAGATATAACCAGCCATTCGCCGCGACTCTTTACGGACCGACATACGTGCAGGGCGACGTAATTGGGGTGGGCTACCGTCCGAGAACTGGAAGTATTTTCTTCACGCGCAATGGAAAGAAGCTGGATGAGATTGCACACAATTTGAAGAGCCAAAACTTCTTCCCAACCGTTGGCGCCAATGGGCCATGCACAGTGCATGTCAACTTTGGTCAGATGGGATTCGTCTTCATCGAAGCCAACGTGAAGAAATGGGGATTGGCTCCTATGACGGGAAGCTTAGCTCCACCACCGCCTTATGGCAGTGAGCAAGGCAGTATACTTCTCGAGACTGGGAGGGAAGGCACCAGACAGTCCGCCTACGAGCCAGGCCACTCAAGGTCACGCAGCGGCCTTGCTAGGATCACTGGATTTCCAGGCGGCAGCCCAGGACCTATTCGATCCCCCACCGACATATCGTTAGCACAACTTGCCCACGTATCCACGCAAGATCTGCCCAGTCAGGGGACGTTGGAAGCAGGAGATATACAACATCAGCCAGTGGAGAACACCCCACAGGGTCAGCAAATCATACCGCCCCCGGAATATAGCAGTCCTGTCGGTAGTCGACGGAGTAGTGGTGGAGGCGATGAAGAGGAACGTCGAGGACTGCTGGAGGATCGAGCACGACAGCCCCCAATTCCGACGTACGATGCTGCAGTTGGCGAGGCGGCTGGCCCTAGCCATACATGAGATACCCCTTACTTAGTTTGAAACGAAATGAACAGTACAGTCCTTTATGACTAGCGATTTAGCCTCAATTGGGCATGCCTTTGGTCCATGAGTATTGGAAACAGATGAAATAGATACGGTCACACGTCAATGTCACCATTCCTTGATGCTGGTATTTTATCCCAGGACGAGTTCACCGATCCTTGCATGGAACTTCTAGGCGATGGTTTCGATCACCTGATCTCCATCCTCGTGCAACGATAGCCCTGCCATCTCATGCGTACCAGCCTATCGCTACCAGGATGAGGGGATGATTTGATCCTTGTCATCAACGGTAATCGGGAGACCCCCGTACAGGGAGCAATGAATGTGTGTTCAATGAATGCGTGTTTCCTCCGGCTTCAGACACGATTCGTGCACATCAAGAATGGAACCTATAAAGTAACTGCTTATTGCTTCTGTGACCTTCTCGGTTTATGATGCTAGATTGAAACCTTGAAACCTCCTACTCACCTTCGGTATACAGTATTCATGAAGTGACTAAGGTATCAAGAATAATGAAGTGGATTCGTCCCCCGTAAGTGGCTCAAGCATAGTGGCTCCGAACCTCTACGGCTCCGAGCACTTTCAAGTCGCCAATGATGCACCTAAATTACCGGGATCCAGGCATGACGCACTGACTCTGGGCAGTGGGCAGTGGGCACTGCTGAGTGACAGAGCCTGACAGACGCCGGACTGCACCTGTAAGTGAGATCCATACTACTACAGACTCCAGACTCCATACACCATCCAACCAGAACTGCCCAGTGGTTGCTTGTCAGCCGCGAACTCTGGCCCAAAGCTTCAACACTTTCCATTAAAGCTCATTCATTACGGCTGGTTCCCCTGCTCCTGGTCCTCCCTTTTTGTTGACAGGTGGTTCTTGAGCTCTGGCCTTGTTCCCTTGACAATGACCCTGGTGCTCTCGTCCCTGTACATTTCAGCCCTCTCATTGTCCACCGCCCTGTTATGAATCACCCCAATGTGACAGCCTGCCTTTCCTATTAACCTGACCTCGCCCATCAAGACATCTTGGTCGAACTTGATAGCTCACGCAGCCAGCCTGCCACAAGCCCAACTTCACCGGATGGCAAGTGCGCACAGAATCCCCGGAACGCACGAGATCAACGGCGCTCCCTTTCCCTTCCAGTAGCTGTGCGTGCTCGGCTCCGAAGACGCCATTGTCGGTTGTATTAAAGCAGTTGGAACATCTGTGTGGGGAAGAGACAAAGAATCTCCATTGTGCAACGGCCCGCGGGAGTACAAAGGCAAAGAGCCTTCCGATAAGGAGCCCGGGAGTCACAATCACAACCACAGCCAGGCCGAGGAAGATCACTGCGGCACGCACGAGTGCGCAGTGCACACATCCCATCCATGCGAGAGCATCATGCTCGCCGCTCTGCTGCCTCAGAGCTTCCTGTCCATGGCGAGAAGGAGGGCGCCTCGTTCCAGGTGATAGTGCTGGTAAGTTGACTTGATAAAAGCATGCGCAGGGGATCTCGTCTGCCGAAATGGTGTCGATGGTTCCTGTGTGGTTGCGGTGCGTGTTGCTTCTGGGCCATCTCTTCCCGATGGACTCGCCTCAGCGTTGTTGTATGGCGTTGATACCGGTTGTGCTTCACTGTCGAGTCGTATGCTGATACCCCCTCCCCATAGGGACATTCTGGTGGGCCGCGTGAAGACACTGTGACGGGCATGCTCGTGAGAGCCGCTCAGACAGAATGGCGCAAGAGTTCCATGATTGCCGTCGATGCTGGCGCTCATCTCGCCAACATCATCCACATCCTCGAACGAGAAATGCCGCCTACCTCGGAGAAAGTGCCGCCCAAGGGTTATTCCCATTTACTGGAGCATGGCCCGTTTGCCGGCATTAGCTTCCCCTGTATTTCTGCAAAGGCGAATGCGCTGTACATTTTCCGAGATATCCTTCATGCCTTTCTCATCACCCATCCTCACTTGGACCATCTCTCAGCCATGGCCATCAACACCCCGGCGCTGGAGTACGGCCGAGAGGCCAAAGCAATTGTTGCTCTACCGTCGACCATCGAGGCCATCAAGAACCATATCTTCAATGACTGGCTTTGGCCGAACCTGTCTGACGAGGGACATGGCGTTGGATTCGTCACATATCGGCGACTGATCGAAGGCGGGAATCCAAGGCTAGGCTCGGGCGACTCGCGAGGATATGTCAATGTTTGTGACGGCCTTGCAACAAAGTGCTGGAGTGTGAGCCATGGAAAATGCCACAGGCGAGCCCACAGCGTATCACACCAGCATTCCGATTCCTTTGGCTGGAATCAGCCCGATTACAATTTCTCCTCTAGGAGGCTGTCCCGAATATCCGACGACCATGGCTATTTTGCTGCCGTCGCTCACCAGCAGTCCCAAGCTCCCTCGCAACTCCCACCTGCTCCCATGACGCCTGGTGTTGCCGGAGCACCAGCTCATTTCGACCCCAATCACATGTTCGAACCAGTAGCGAGTTCTGCCTTCTTTATCCGGAATGATGCGACTGGCAACGAATTGCTGATCTTCGGTGACATTGAACCCGATAGTGTGAGTATGTCACCCCGGAACTACATTGTTTGGGACGACGCGGCCGGGAAGTTCGCCAGTGACAGTCTCAAAGCGATCTTCATCGAATGTTCTTATGACGATAGTGTGCGCAACGAAGATCTCTACGGGCACCTCTGTCCGAGGCACCTGATTGCTGAACTGACCTTCCTTGCACACAGCGTTCTGTACAGACGTAAACAACTAGCTAATGAAGAAGCGACTTCTCCGATCGACGATTTTACCGACGGCCAGGGCCAGGACAAGCTGCTTGATGCGTCTGCTTCATCGTCAGCTGAACCCGGCATGAGCATGCGCCAACCACCCACACCCAGCGAACTGAAGCGCAAACGCAAACGGGCCACCGTTAACGGCGACTTGCAGACGACGCCAGAACTCGCACCTACGAGCTTCGACACCGTACCCTCCCCCTCACAGCCTCTACCCGGTGCATATGTCGGCAATCGAGCCGTTTCCTCGTCGAGACGCAAGACATCGCATCCCCACCACACCTCTGACACCATCGTCGCGGCACCAATCATCGCACCCATGCCGGCTGGTGGGCGCGGCCGCTCTGTCCAGTTCCAGCCTCCGACATTGCCAGGAGCGCCTAGTGCTACTCCAGGGGCAGCAGTGGCAGGAGCAGGAGCAACAGCTGTAGTCCCTCCTCCCGTGCTGAGGGAGAAGCTCCATGAGCCCCTGAAGGGACTGACGGTCCATATTATACACGTGAAAGACACGTTGATGGACGGGCCCGACCCTGGGGATGTCATCGTTGGACAATGCCGGGCTCTCTCAGAGGAGGCAGGCCTGGGCTGCGAGTTCAATGTCACCAAGGGTGGGCAGAGTATTTGGGTCTGATCTATGCGATTTATATGACCATTCTTGTGTTACAATTGGGGAGTGTGTAAAACATATTCTGGTGTTTCTCTAGGGGGATCATGTCTACGCTTGCTTTCTCTCTCTTGGTTTTCTGGGCGAGGCCTTTTGGATTTCAGTTGAGATTGTAAGTCTGAGTGCAGCCTGATGTTGCTAGGCGTCTGTTCAAGGGGCCAATAGCTAGCTAGGCTCACGAGGAGGCAAGTTTGTCTTGATCTGCTTTTTTCCCCACGTACTTTGTTCTCCCTATCTCCTCCCATCATGATCAGACAATGCCGCTATCTTTATGACGCTGGCCTTCCTGTCTTTCTTCGCACTTTTTTCAGCCATAGTGTCACTCGCGCAGAAGGGGGCGCCTCTTTCTGTCAAGTCAGGAATGATCACTCGACGATCGCCGAAGCCGGCCAACATTCTCTTCTGTTGTTTCCCCCATGGGTCCTTCCGCCTCCCCCCCCCCTTGGGCCTCGCAGTCACCGCCTTCTGCAGCCTGTGCCCGCGAGTGGATCTCGAAAAGACATCGACAGATAATGTTTGGGCGGTGGCCCGCAAATTTGCCACCTCGATCGTAGGGCCGTTATCCTTCGAATTGCAGCCACTGCCCAGAGTGGCTCTTCTCGGGAGATCTGGATCAGGCGATCACATCCACACAAGTCGGACGCAATGAGCGCCCCAACAACTCCTTGACTTGCGTCAGGAGTTCGAGCTTCAGGCAGTCATGTTCCGACTCGCACTTCCTCTTACTGTAGAGCCCGCCGCGGCTCTGCTCTTGAGACGATCTCGAAAAGGCAACGGAGGATACAGGTTGCTCGGGCTGAGGTTCCCACTGATGCAGCTTTAATGCTCTACCAAAATCATGCAGGTGACCGCTGCTCCATTTGTCGGCACCAGGCAGGCCCGTTGAGCGTGGACGAAGATGAAGATCGCATCCAAAGTATACTGGAATGGACACGCTGTTGACGCGTCTGTCTGAGGTCAGTGTGGCTCGGGTGGGTACTGTGGTTGCCTCTGCAAGTATGGTTATGGAGCTTGAAAGATGCCGAGAAGCAGTAACAAGGGGGGACCAGGCAGCACCAGGCAGTCCTCTGACTCATCCGCCTGAGGTCAATGTGGTTGGGAAGAGCCACCATTGTCCCCTGCGTAACTATGTCCGATGGAAGATGCCGGTGATAGGAAGGTGACTGGTCAGGGGCTTGTTCCTGCTAGTTGAACCTTGCGTGTTCATTGCTCAAGCTATCTGCCATCTGCCATCTGCCATCTGCCCCCCAGCGCTGTCTAGATCTACACCTACACCTACATCTACAGCAATACATACTCCAGCCCCCGGCAGTTGCTCCAGGTGGCGTCGATGGCCTGCATTAACATTGCATTCAGCGTGTGTTTGTGGCAGTAGACCGTTGCCAATGGTTCATTGGGGGCCTCGATGGTGGATCTGAATGACTGGAGAATTAAGCCTTTCCAGAAGTGGGCCTTCAACGCCTCTCCCGACGATCGACCAGCCAGTCTCGTCCGCATCCAAACAAATGCAGATCTGTTTCAGCCTTGTTCGCCCATCCAATATCAGAATCGACGTGCACTGCATTCCGAACTCCCACTTCATCGCGTTTGGCTTCCCTTGAACCAAAGTGAATTGTGAATTGACTTTCTATGGTCCTCCCCCGTCGCTGCTGTAGAGAATTCACTCGCCAGCTGCCTTGAACCGCCCAAGATCATGCCCGGGCCCCCCGGGCTGGCCAGTCGCGATGCTTCGTTCTGCCAGGGAACTTCACTTCATGTTGTATTGTTCTCGCCCAGCCACTCGCGAGGGAGCTTTCTGCCATATAACTTCACTGCATCTAAAGTTACCCAGATCTCCTTCACTGTCCGCCTGCTCTTGAACAGGCAGTCCGGCTGATCTGGCTGCTCCGTCACAATTATAAAAGCCCCCATCTCCCACCTCCCCAATCTTCCCTTCTTTCCTCTTCATACATTGTTGCTAGGTAGGTCTTCCGAGGCACCTTGCAAGCCCAAAGACATCTCAACACTGCCAGCTGAGGTGTCTGCAACACTTGCAAGGTGGGTGGTTGGAGTGTCACCTTTCTCCCTTTCGTAGCCCTTTCTCACTGCTGAGCGTCTTTGTCTGCCAGCTTGAGCCTTCTTCGCCCTCTCTTTTGGTGATCGGGTACCTCGGTTGCTCTCATCATCATACACCGCCCCCTTTTCCCATCCTTTCTCACCTCCCCTTCCCTCCATGTCCTTTGTGATGTTGCTGACACTGAACAGAATTGTCTTCTTTCTTTCTTTGTTGTTTTTTTTGGCTTCTTTCATCACATCATACCCTGGTCAGTATCCTCGATCACCTTTTGTGCAGCTACTAACCATGAACAGTTTGGTCTGTCTTTTTTCTTTGTGGTCTCGAACTCATCTTGATGGGTCGCTCTGTAAGGTCAAAACTGAGGCGCCTTGCAAGCTTATGAACCTCTTCAACACTGCCCGTTGAATGTTTGCGGCCACTTGCAAGGCGGGTTGGAGGCGTGCCACCTTTCCCCCCTTTTTCCAAAGCTGTGCGTCTTTGTCTGCCAGCGACTTCTTATCCGTTGTTTGTACTTTGTACAGCAACACTTCTTTCAAGGCCGGGTTCTCAGTTCAACATTGTAAGTCCAATTCCCTCCGTTCGTTTTGCTGACAGTGAAATAGAATGTATTTCATTTTCTGCTCACAGTAGCACTCACTCATCTTGATGGGTCGCTATTGTAAGTTCAAAACTGAGGCGCCTTGCAGGCTCAGTGACCTCTCTCAATACCGCCAGTTGAGATATACGCGGCCACCTGCAAGGTGGGAATGGAGGTGTGCCACGTTTGAATTTTGAATTCTTTTTAAACAATAAGGTGTGCGTCTTTGTCTGCCACCGTTGCGCTTACTCGTTACTTGCAATTTGTGTAAGTAACACTTTGTTCAAGGCCGGGTCCTCAGTTGAAAGATGTAAGTCCTCCCTTCTGTTGTCTAGCTAACAGTGAACAGCATGTTTCTTCTGCTCATAGTAGTACTCATCTTGATGGGTCGCCATTGTGAGTTCAAAACTGAGAGCGCCTTACAGACTCAGTGACCTCTTGCAACACTGCCCGTTGCAATGTCCGCGGCCATCTGTAAGGCGGGTTGGAGGAGCGCCACCTACCCCATTCTCAAAAAGCTGTGCGTCTTTGTCTGCCAGCGCCTCTTACCCGTTGATTGCACTTTGTGCAATCAACACTTCTTTCAAGGCCGGGTCTCAGTTGAGCATTCGTAAGTTCTCTTCCCCTTATTGTGCTGCTAACTGTCAGTAGCCTTGACAATTCATCATCACTTTTCATCAACCATCAAGCGTCATGCTTGTCTTTGGAGAAGAGTCTCATCGTAGCACTACCTAGGCTGGTGCAACGTGTCGTAATGGTGTTCTCCTCAGGCAGCATCAGTCCCTGCCACGAGTTATTCAGCCACTCCTCTGCGCTCATAGACTGCCTCGGGTTCAAGTTCAACCCCGAGGCGCCCAGTATTCACCGTAGAACTGCACCACAGCGTTCTTTAATAATGTACTGAATGCCGCATGCTGATCAAGATGTATAGAACATGTAGCCATTCGAAACATCAGCAAATCGCGTGTCAACGTGCAGAACATGAAGACTCAAGCTTGGGTCGAATTCTAGGGCCCGTAGGACCAGCCCAGTTAGATCACACCATTGCCATTTTCCTGTCTCAAGGCGCTTCACAACGTCTTTGACTTACGGTTTTCGCCCTGGCTCGACTCTTCCTCATTCACAGTGCTGCTGGGTCTAGGTGCCTCCTAGTTTGTGATCTGGTGGAAGCTGTCCAACTCGATTGTGGTCCTTTCTTTTCCCTCTACCCGGCACGGAAAAACTAAACTGCCGTACTTCGACCTTTCCCGTCTGCCCTCTCTCGGATTCTTCAGTATCCCCCCATCGTCACCGTTGTTTTTCCGCCCATCTCTCTCAAAGGCTTCGAGTGGATTTCGTATTCACCATCCACCTGGTTCTTAGCACATTGGACATGGTTATGGACGGCCAAGAGTCTCCGGTATCCGTGGACAACAACAGACCGTCGCCATTGAAACGCAAAAGAGCCCGCGAGAGATCCAGGGTGACGCGTGCATGTGATCGGTGCAAAAAGTGAGAATACACTTTCTGGACATATTTGCTGAGGAGCACCGACTTACTGACAGTTGGAAACAATTTTAGGAGGAAGATCAAATGCAATGGCAGTCAGCCGTGTGATTTTTGCTCTAGGGCAAATATCAGCTGCACTTTTGACTCCACCTATGCCAGGGGCCGCATGCCTCTGATCCCCCGGGTGTCCGATGTGGGAACAAGGAGCATATCATTCGCAGTAGAGGATGAAATGATACCTAGCAAGAGTCCTTCGGTCTCGGGGCAGCACCCAGACGCGATGACATTCACGGAACCAACGCCGCAACGTCCCATGGATTCAAGCAATCATGATCCCTCGTCAAGATATCAAGCACCATCTGCTCTAGCCTACGTGTCCGCATCATCACGAAACTCTCCAGAGCCTTCTCAGACTGATCAGCAAGGCCACTATATTGGGCCAGCGTCCGGGGTTTCTTTCCTTCTCAGAGTTCAGAAGCGCCTGGTTCAAGCGATTTCGTTTTCCCACTCCAGTAGTATCTTTACCTTCGGTGATGCTCCTCTCCATCCTCCAGAATTTGATCCTTCTTTTTGTATGATGCTCCCTCGAGATGACGCTCAGCGCCTAGTTGATCGATACTTCGATTTTGCGATGCCGACCTACCGCTTTCTTCATCGGCCTACTATTCAGGAGTGGTTTAAAGAGTTTTATGATACTCTTGGGCTAATGCACGACCAGCAGAGTGCTCCAGCGAAAGTCGCATTGCTGTTCATGATATTTGCTCAGGGCAGGGTTTACATGCCTGACAACGATAGGCCGGGTCCATCAGATCTGAGGTGAGAACATCATTTGAAGGAGGTTGTAAGGCCCGTCAAGATTAACCTGGGACAGTGCTCGGTATTATCTAGCAGCTGAACATCAGCTCACAAAGGAAAGGGGCTCGATACGCCTAACGAGTGTTCAAGCTCGCTTGCTGCAATGCTATTATCTTCTTACTCAATCTCGTATTAACCATTGTTGGAGTCTATTCGGCACAATGGCGCATTTGGGCCTGGCTATTGGCCTCAACAGAGACCGACATCCTGATGCAATGAATGGATTGAGTCGCGTGGAGGCAGAATGCCGCCGGCGAACATTCTGGTGTGCATACACTTTAGATGCTTACCTGAGTGCTGCCCTCGGCCGGCCGAGGTCTTTTCACGACGAAGACATCGATACCGAGCTTCCTGCATGTGTTGAGGATGAAGATCTTGCGACAGAGCATCTTGACACTTCTGCCGTCAACAGAGGGCAATCAATCATGCTTGCCCCCGTTGCACACATTAGGTAAGACCGTCCTCCCTGAACTTCGAACGCTATCTAACGAAATAGGATCGCTCGGATAATCAGCAGAATTTTGCGGGATCTTTACTCTATCAAGCCAATCTCAGCTAGTCGCCGGGTCGTTTTGACGAAACAAATCTCAGAAGACCTCAGTGCCTGGAGAGCAGATTTGTCCCGTTTTCTGGATGCTGACTACTTCAGCACCTCTCTTCTTGTTCCGATCTACCAGCGTCAACGGAATGTTCTCAATCTCACTTATTGGCATTCGATAATTCTCACCCATCGATCCTATATTCTCAGAGACCTAATGCCGTATCCTCATCACACTAGAGGTGCGGGCAACAGAGACCGACAGACTGAGGAAAGTGTCCAGCAATGTTTAATGGCTGCCATCAAAACCGTGAACACAATTGATGACCTCACGCTAAACCGTCAGATGTTTCGTGCATTTTGGGCATGTGCTCGCTCAATCCTTGACTTCAACAGAAGGCTGACTGGTCCTAGATAACGGCATACTTTGCATTCACCGCAAGCATTGTGCTCTACATCTACGTAATTCAGCAACGAGCGTCTCCACCAGAGACCTACAGAGAATACTTGTCGGCTGCTACAAGATGCCAATCTCATATTTTGGCAATCGCCGAGAAAGGATCACTATCAGAACGTTATTGTCTAGTTTTGGAGGAGCTACGACTCGAGGTACTGCGCCAAACTGAACGTACACACGTTCCCATGACAAACCTGGGTGAGATGAATAGCAATCCACATGAGAACAGCCTCCAAGCATCGTCCATTCCCATGGGTGGCGATACAATGACCGCCACAAACTACACAGATCTAATGGGCGACCCTCCGATTGATTTCAATGACATGCCAGCTACTGGCCTCTCCGACTACTCGGGGTGGGGACAATTTGCTTCCATGGTTTCGTCAGGACTTGGAAATCTTGACGCTTTCCTCAATGACGATCCTTTCAAGCTCTGAATGCTAGCGTCAACATTGCTCGATTATTGACAAGATAGGCAAAACGACTCAGGACTCCTTCGGGCCCATGTCTCCGAATGATGAAGGTTCTCGTCTCCGAGGTAGCCTAGCCACATACAGCGCACCTAGAGATTAAACCCCACGGAATGGTAGAGACGGGCACGTGTCCCACTAATCTAAAGACTGGTGCTGTCACCGATCCGACGGAAAAGTGGTGGTAATCGTATTACGCATCCGGGCTTGGCACGGGAACCAGCTCCGCCTTTGAGCACCAGTTGGATATCAGCCAATCATTTACAGCGAAGGGAGACGTGGGACAGAGTATGGTCGGCAATTATCCGACATATATCATGCACACTTCAAGGAGTTGCTTACATGGTCGGCTCGAGATCTGATATCAGCTTAAGACTCTTGTTTCGCGATCAAACCACTCTTCGCAATTTAGACGCCTCGTATCGAAAGCCACATGATGATATCAGCAATGTCCAAGCGTCTCGAAGGGAAAACAGTAGTCATCACCGGCGCATCGTCAGGCATTGGACGGTCTACAGCCTTCGAATTTGCACGCACGTGCTCTCAGAATCTCAAGCTAATTCTTACCGCTCGCCGTGTTGACAATCTCAACCAGATCGCAGCAGAAATTACCAAGGAAGTCGGTGATGGCGTCAAAGTGCTGCCGGTTCAGCTGGACATCAACAATGCGAGCGAGGTGAGGAGCTTCGTTGAAAAACTGCCACTCGAATTCCAGCAGGTCGATGTGTTGGTCAACAATGCGTAAGTAATGTCCTGGTTTTCTCACTAGAGTTCAAATCTTCTGTAGCGTCGAGAAGGACACTCTGCGAGACTGTTCCATATTCAGAGTCCAGACTTGACTAACGACATTAACAACAACAGTGGTTTGGTGAAAGGTGTCGCCAGAGCCCCGAACATTGCAGAAGAAGACATGAATGTCATGTTTGCGACCAACGTGACGGGCTTAGTGAACATGACCCAAGCTATTCTACCCATAATGCTCAAGCGGAACAACGGAGAAGGGGCAGGTGATATCATCAACATTGGTTCGATCGCAGGTCGCGAGGGCTATGTCGGCGGTAGCATCTACTGCGCAACCAAGGCTGCTGTTAGAGCATTTACCGAGAGCTTACGCAAAGAACTGATCTCGAAGAGAATACGAGTCATCGGAATTGATCCTGGACAAGTTGAGACAGAATTCTCCGTAGTTCGATTCTATGGTGACAAAGAAAAGGCCAATGCCGTTTATTCGTGAGTACCATGACCATCGGATTTTCTGCAAGATAGCAGTGCTAACCAATGACAGGGGATGTGAGCCATTGACACCTGATGACATCGCTGAGACGATAGTCTTTGCGGCAGGAAGGAGGGACAACGTGGTCATTGCTGACACCCTAATCTTTCCCAACCACCAGGCCAGTGCGACGGTCATGCACAGAAAATCGTCCTAGAATAATGAAAGCCAATCGCAGAGGAGATGGAACCGAACCAAAATCAAGGACAGATTACGCCTGACAAAGGGCGAGACAATCGGCATAGAGTTTGAACAACATAGACATGGTACATGGTTGTAAGACACGGCGGCAGACCAGCTTAGACTTGGAGACAACCCATTTTCCAGACGGTTGAAAAAGGCTTGGCTCCTTCCTCGTTCTCCAATGATTGTTCTTATCCGTCGGCAATTGGCCTTTGCGTTTCCGAGCCGTGTCGTTTTCCGTCATATTTGGCTTGGGAGCATATGCATCCTGCAATACCTGCAGGACCACTTGTAACAGAGCAGATTGCGGGTATATCGTACCACCTCTGCTTACTGGCTTAATAGTAATCTTCAAGCCTGTTGACTTGTCAATGCTAGAACATCGGCTTTTATCTTTGCAGGAGGGTTAACTCATATATCATCAGTCCACCAAGATATTTTGCATCATGACTGCTACTGAGGTTATCACTGCCCTTGCCGAGCACCAGGCACTGACGAATGGCGCTTCCAAGTATGTCAATGGAGTCTCATCAAACGACTGTTCTGCGTCCCTGAAAGAGGCCAATGTTTCGGAAGGATCTGCCATCGTCCAGACCACCACTGATGAAAAAACAACATCCAACCCAAACCTCACACCGGATGCAGCGACTGTATCCGTACCCAGAGTGCCACCAAGCGGAGTTTGGGCTCCCGCAATCACATTCTTCGACCACAGCACCGACACGCTAGACACCGACTCCCAAGCGAAGTACTACAAGTATCTATCGAACAGCGGTCTTGCCGGGCTGGTCGTCCTGGGCACCAACGCTGAGACGTTTCTACTGACCCGCGAGGAGCGGAAGACACTGGTCGAAACGGCGCGTAAAGCATGCGGGCCGTCGTACCCCCTCATGGCCGGGGTTGGTGGGCACTCGACGAAGCAAGTCCTGGAATTCATCGTGGACGCCGCCGATGCAGGAGCAAACTACGTTTTACTGCTACCACCAGCGTACTTCGGCAAACAGACAACTCCGGCGGTAATCGACAGCTTCTTCAACGACGTTGCAAAGGAAAGCAGTCTGCCCATCGTGATCTACAACTTCCCGACCGTCTGCAACGGAATCGACCTCGACTCAGCGACCATCTCGCGCCTGGCCAAGACACACCCCAACATCGTCGGCGTGAAACTGACGTGCGGTGCCGTCGCGAAAATCACGCGTCTGTCCGCAGAGCTGCCCGCCGACCGCTTCGCCACGTTCGGCGGCCAGTCGGACTTCCTCATCGGCGGGCTCGCCGCCGGGTCCGCGGGGACTATTGCTGGCTTTGCGAACGTGTTTCCCAAGACGCTCGTGCGGATCTACGATCTGTACCAAGAGGGGAAGTTCAAGGAGGCGATGGACTTGCACAAGTTGGCTGCGCTGGCGGAACAGCCTTGCAAGGCGGGCATCGCGTCGGTCAAGTATGCTGCTGCGCTGAACACGGCCAAGGCGGCGGGGATTGACGGTGCGCTCGAGAAGTTGAGGCCGAGAAGGCCGTACGTCGAAGCGAGCGAGGCGGAGAAGGCGAATATTGAGACTCAGATTGCGGCACTGGTGGGCATTGAGGCATGTCTCTAGTTAGACTCTAGATGGAGAACTTGTAAGTCATGCATTAGTGGGTACGAGGTTTGCTATGCGGATCAGAAGATTCTGAACTAGAAAGTGATTGAAAGACGGGCATCGAGATAGATAAGGTGGCATCATAGAGACTCTCTAAACTTGCGAAAATTCACCTCAGGAACTAAGCCCCTTCCGCCCCTCTGTCGTCTCTTTGGTCAATCTGACATTGCAGATCTCTAGTCAGCCGGTCACTCTGCTTTCGCACCCCACACCTTTTCGAGGAATTCCTCGACCCGAGTAAATCGATGATCTGGGAATAATGCGCTCATCTCATCGGATACATCCCAAGCACCCTTGGTACTACTCAGTAGAATCCCAATGGACACAATTTTCAGCATCGCCGCGGCCTCGGCCGGGGAGACTGCGGCGTGCACCGCTTCAAGCGTCCATGACGTCTTGAGCTCTCCGGCTTCGAGGTCGGAGAGTTGAGCCTTCTCAACGATGAAGGGCTGCCCTAGATGTTATTGTGTCGGGTCAGTGTCTGGGAAATCTTCTCCCCTCTTCAACGAACTATTGGGTCCCCAGGCGACACTCTGGGAAGGAAAGAATGCTACATACCTCGAACTCTCCCTCCGATCTCAATGATCTGCGAGAAAGTGCACCGGTTGCCCCGGATCCCACCATATATAGGCCATTTCCCCTCATAGTCGACTGCTCGAGCAACAATGGCAGCCAGGTCTGCGGCCGTGGTCAGAGTCATGATGGCGTCTTCGTGACCAGCGACGACGATGGCTCGTTTGTTCTGGATGTCGAAGAAGGTTTGGAGTGGGTCGATGTACTTAGATGTCTTGTGCGGGAAGGCAAGGTAGTCTAGGAATATGCCGGGTTGGAATAATGTGTATTCAATGACCTGTTTTATGGTCAGAATGCGGCAAGCAGAGGCTCGATAGATGAGAGGGGAAACTTTACATTTTCTTTCTCGTTCACCTTCTGAAGATACTCCCTGATCTTCTCTTTTCCTTCCATGAATGGCATGTTGACCGTTTTCTTGCTTTATCCATGGTCAGCGTCGCGACGAGTTGTAGAGTGGTTCTGTCCACTATGTTTGGTAACTACCTTCCATATTCGCTTGGTGCGAATCGTTTCACACCAGCTACGATGGCCGCATCGATCAGATTCTTTTGTGCTTTTTGCTCGGGGTCCGACAGCAGCTGAATGAAAGACAGGAGCGTGTGGATTCCTTGAAGTGCCTCCACGAGGCTCTCTTTGTCGTTGTAATCCACAATGCGCCAGCTAACCTCCGATGGGATCTTGCTGCTGCTGCTGGGAGCTTTCTAGCCGGACGTTAGTATCTGATAGATTGGCCATGGAGCTAGTTCATGGATATTCCTCACATTCCTGCTCAGGATCGTAATCTCATGCTTCTTCGCTGCGACGAGGGCGTCAATCACTTCTCGAGACACTTCTGTAAAGCATATCAGCCCTTAATCCAGTGTAACTTTTGACAAAATTTGCTGCATACGGCCTGAGCCACCTGCTACAGCGATCTTTACCATCGTTATGCTTTTCAAAACATATCTCCCAACTTGGCAGATACTTGAATAAGGAAAGAGCTTACTGTGCCACAAACGCTCTTATGAAATGCAAAACCTAATGCCGATATATATGTGACTCCATATAGGCCGGGTGAGCCTTTCGCCCGCGGATCTGTAAAGGGAGAGGTGTCGGAATTCGTACCATATTGGCCAATTACGGAAAACGTCAACTTGGTGCAATTTGGCATTTGCAGTTTCGATATTGTTTGAATCCCGCGGAGTATAGAGTTTTTTGACGCCCCTTTATGTGGAGAGGTTGACCATGCTCCACACAAGGCTTCCAAGTGGTGGCCAACCTTTCTCCGCCGCGGCGGAGGAGTTCGCCTTCCGGCTCTCCAGGTTACAACTTATCACTTCACTTCCTAGTTAATCTGAGAGGGCGAAGATTATCTTGTCGTATTCTCAATTTGCCATTGCAGAAAGTTATATTACGCACCGCGGAGCTAGATCATGTAATCTGGACTTAGATTGTTGACCTCCGATATTTAGTCTCTTGGAAAGGCCGGCATCAGCTTTACGCTGCCAAGATGCAAGAGTGGTAGGATGGACATTTCAGTCAGGCACCATCCGTCCGATCCGCGACCATGGAAAGATCGGGCACTCCGAAAAGACGGAAGATCCGCAAAGGTACGCAAAGTTGCTGGGAATGCAAGCGACGTAAGATCCGATGTACCTTCAATGCCCCTACCGAGGCAATCTGCGATGGCTGCAGAAGTCGGCAGACCAGGTGCATCAGCCAGGAGTTCTGCGAGGAGAGAATACCGATAAGTAAAGAGGTCAACAGGCTCAACCAAGCGGAAGACTCGTTCGAGCAACCGCACAAGCGAAACATCAATGGCGAGGGCGATACGCAAACTGCGCAGATATATTCTCAAGAACCGCCTCGCAGAGCTGGCAGTGACAATGGCAACCGTAGAGAGGTGCTATCTCCTCGGCCTTTGCCACTGACTGATGTGAACCTGGAGAGGCAGGCCACCAGCAGCATCGACCAAATATCTGCGGCACTCACGGCGTTGTGGCCCAGTCAGCATGACCTTGATATCATCTTGAGTGTCCCGGTTGGAGTTTCAGTACTATATCACGGTGTGGTGTGCATCCCATACTCTACTTTCTTCGCCAAGCAGATACCTCCGCCACAGAACGAGCTTCAGCTACCTCCACCAGGGTCACATCCTGTCATCATAGCAAGGAAACTCCTGATGCTCAGTACCTTCTTACAAGCCATCCCGCCATGTTTTACAGAGAAGCTAGTCAAACTGACTTGTAACCACCGCATCCTGATGTCGAGTATCGTTGATATTGTTGGGAGACTGGTGACCAGCAATGACGAACTAGTCAACTCACTGGAGGGGATCGAGTGTATCATGGTCGAAAGTATGTACCGGAACAATGGCGGCAACCTTCGGCGTGCGTGGTTGACAAACCGAAGAGCGATGGCTATTTCGCAGATGATGGGACTCGATGCAGGAAATATTGCCATCCTTCCGAGTATGGTCCTTGAAGAGGACACTCGATCTCGCATCGACCCCAATCACATGTGGTTTCGTCTTGTCTGCTCAGATCGATATCTGTCGTTGGTCCTTGGACTTCCACAGTGCTCAGTGGAAAATGTGTTCGCTACTCCAAAGGCACTTAAGGGTTGTACTCCCTTGGAGCGTTTAGAACGCTTGGAGTCGTTCGCTGGTGGGCTTATTCTCCAACGCAACAGCGCCGAGCGGCCCAATCTTGCAGCAACCCAGAGAATTGATAAAGTACTCCAGGAAGCGGGGGCATTGATGTCGCCACAATGGTGGATGATGACTCCCGATCTTGCGGTGCTCGCCAGTAACACTGCAAAGGCTTTTGAAGAGACAACTCGCCTCACCTACCAATTCACACATAACAACCTCTTAGTACAGCTTCATCTGCCCTACATGTTACAACCACCTTCCACCTACCCAGATTACGAATACAACAAAATGACCGCGACAAACGCCAGTCGTACGATTCTGACACAATTTCTACACTTCCGTGGGTCTACTTCGTTTGTTTCGTACTGTCGTGGCATTGATTTCATTGTTTTCATTGCGAGTACGACGTTGTGTCTTGCACACATCGAAGCCCGACGTCAAAAAAGGCTCGTGGCTGGGGGTGGTCTTACTCCTTTCCAAACTCTTCAACACCAGCGGCAGAGCGATCGTGGCTTGTTGGAATGTGTCTTGGATACAATGAAAACAATGACCCAAATGAACAAAGATCCTGTTGCATCTGAGATCGCTAGAATCCTCCAACCGCTCTTAGATATCGAGTCGGATTCCGCCAAGGGCCAATATTACCAGACAAGTGCTTCATTAGGGACTGGTAAGCACGAGCCTAAAGGTAGTATATGTATGGAAGAGGTACAAAACCTACTCCGCATTCATATACCTCATTTCGGAACAATCAAGATAGAACGTCATCATCTCCCACAAAGTAACGAACAGGCGTGGTCGCTCTCTGGAGAGCGGCTGGAGCCTGTCTCTCAAATTGGCCGAATGAATCCTCCGATAATGATGGGCTCCGAAGCTGTAATGCAGAATAGAATGCAAAACCTCCCTCACCAGAGGGGAGATCACTCTGACAACTACTACCAATCAGACCAAGAAGAACTCGATGCTGGGCGCCCCAAAGATATTGACTGGCAAGCTGTGCTGTCAAATTTTGAACCAGCGTGTCTCCCACACCAATCCCAGACCGAATACACCGGCCAAAATCATTCGACTTTGGATACAACGAGTTGCACACAAAACATTGATTTCCTCGCCGACTTTGACCACAGCATAGAAGAATGGCCTTTGCAAAATGTCGATACTGCTCTGTTCAACAGCCTTCTCCAAGGCTGCGTGAACTCAAGTGAAGGAGGCTAATCAGGTCATTAAGATGAACAGAATAATTCAAATTTCACAACACGCCAATCGGTGATATGTTTGGTTTCATTTTCATTGCAACCATTATGATCTCAGCTCAGTCTAATTCTACTCGTTTCTCCTGACAGAATTCAATCCGAGATTTCGTGGCTATCATTTCGTCCAGAGACACATTGCCCGGAAAGTGCTTTACAAGCTCGTCCCGGCAGCAGAGTGGACGCTGTCTCCTTTCAGCGCTTTACAATACATGCTTGAACAAAGGGGACTTGTCTCCCATGTCAAACAACTCTTCCTCGGTATACTTGGTCTTGGCCTCCTCAGCGACCAGAGCCTTCCTTGCATTTGCGAACTTGTAGCTCCACTCCAATAAGAAGGCGACAACCATCCCAGAGGCGCCAAATGCCAAAGAGAGGCCGAAACCAGTATAGTACTTTGGCTTTTCACTCTCGAGGTACATAAAGCTGCCCACGATGCCGCCGACGTTGCCGACACAGTTCATCAGCGCAATACCGATGGCTCGTCGAGAAGATGGCGCGATGTTGTTTGCATTCCACGATGCAGCTGCGGCTTGGATGGGGTAGATGCCGACCACAGCCAGGACGACCGAGAAGTATGCAACGCCCTTCTTCGCTTGGAGCTCTCCATGCAGTGAAATAATGACTGAATAGGCAATGGTGACAATTCCCATGGGAATGACAACGAATGGCATTCGCCAGTAGAAGCGGTCAGAAAGTCGTGCAAATATGATGGCCGAGATAGCTGCCGCGACATAGGGAGGTGCAGATGTGAGCTGTGCGTTGGTGGAGCTGAATCCCATGGCCTTGGTGATGCTGGGCAGTGTGAACTTGGTACCTGTTATGCAGATTAGCTATTCATCCAGACATATTGTGGAAGCGGCAGGGAAAGGAGGGAGAGGCCTTACCATAAGAAAGAGCCGACTGGCAGATCAAGAAATAAGCCTGCACGTAAACCCTCCAGTTCGTGAGCACGATTCTGAGATCTCTCCACTTGAAGCCGGATTCCTCCTCACGGAATTTTCCTCCTTGCTTGATGAACATGGAAAGTTCCAGGTATTGGATCTCCTCGGGATCCAGCCAGCGTGTTGAGAGAGCCGGAGTGTCGATCAGGAGGAAGAAGCACGCAATGCCCAAGACCACGGTGGCAATGCCCTCGAGCAGGAAAATCCATCGCCATCCCTGATATCCGGCGACACCGTCCATTTGCGCGATCGCTGCAGCCAACAGGCCCGAAAAGGCTCCGGAGAGAGCGCTAGCGCAGTAGAAGTACGATATCCGCGTGGCGAGGTCCTTGGGCATGTACCAATAAGAACAGAGATATATGGCGCCAGGAAAGAAACCCGCTCTATCGCATCGCAAAAGTTCGATTAGTATAGAAACATCAAACCCTGGTTCTCGTGTAGGTGCTTAATGCGAGAAGGGGTGAAGACTCACTCAAAGATACCGAGAAGGACTCGCACAGCCATTATTCCCGAAAAGTTCTTGACGACGCCCGTCAACGTCATCACGATCCCCCAGCTCACAACCAGGATAGCGAGATATGTAGATGGCCGCTTGAATTTCTTGAGTAAGATGTTGCTCGGGATTTCGAAGAGAACGTAGGGGATGAAGACTTCAGAAGATGTTAGAACGCGTGCGAAAACTGCCAAGGATCCGGGGACCCGAGTCCTTGATCGTGCTCACAGATAGATAGAACAGTGTTGTACTGCACGCCAGTCATGTTTAGGTCTTCGATCATGCCCTCGATCTTCGCGTTGCCGATGTTCGCGCGATCGATATGCGCGGCCAGATACAATAGTGCGAGCATTGGGATGAGTCTGATATCGACCTTTGCGCAGAACGTGTTAGCATGAATGACGGCGAAATAAATTCCGGCCCTGCGAAGGAAGCACCACTGGCGGAGTAGCTCACCTTTCGAAAGATCCTCTTCCGCTTCTCTTCCGGGAAGTTTGTATAGAAGTCGGCATCTTCGGCGGTTAAGCCCAAGACGCGGAAGGTGTCGATCTCAATGATGTGAGGAATACCCTCGACATCGTTCTGCTTGCCTTCGATGAACTCGACCTCATCCTTTTGGAACGACTTTCTAGCAGCCATATCTTTTCTTTGAGAAGTGCTGGTGTGGACCTTGCAGCTTGCTTGCTTGCTTGCTGAGTTTGGTTCGAATCAAGCTCCAGAGGGTGAGGGGTTTCTCGCTCCTTATGTTTTCAGATTTACTGGTCCAGCTAGACGGCAGGTTGGCATTCATAAATAAGCAGTGGTCGCAGCGGAAAAGCCCTGCTCGGTCCTGCATGGCGTTGACAAGACTGGGCAGTAGCGTCATGGCAGTCCCCCCACGGGGCTCCCAGCCTGATCCAGTCCTTGCTTGAATGGCGGGGAATGCTGGGGTCCCTGTGTCTGGGCAACACGGAAAAGGAGCCTTGGCTGCTTCAATATGCTTATCCGCCCTGTTTAAGCGGAGGGGTAGCCTACTTTCCGGGACACCGTCCCGACGGTAAGCATCTTTCTCGATGTATGTGGTTCCGACGGGAAGCTGAACCTCGGATCAGGCAATCATTCACACCACCGTGCTAATCTTCCCCGCTTGGCGGCCCTCATATCGTGCAGATCACGCGGAAACCGTTATCCAAATGACGGAAAAACTTGATCAGATCCCGAGACTTTACTGCTTTGCCGAGCTGATGAGTTGATGCACACCAAGACAGGAATATTCATCGGCAATAGTGCTGCTTAAAAGGTAGGTGACAAAAATTCCCACTGATAGTGTTATTAGTTGTTCGGAGCGTCGCAGTGGACGGTTTCGGTGTGAAGGCAACATTCTCGAGTCTTGGAATTGACACTCGATGTCTAAGCATTTCCAAATTAAAGATGTCATTGTCACGCCGGTGGCATTTCATGACATGCCCTTGCTGAACACCGTTGGCGTGCATGAGCCGTTTGCACTGCGTAGCATCATTGAGATTGTGACGGAGGGTACGTATGGACTGGGTGAGTCGTACGGGGACTCCATACACTTGGGCCGACTGCAAAAGGTAGCCGATGAACTCAAAGGACTGTCAGTGTACGATACCAACTCCATATATAAAATATGCTCGGACTCTCTAGCAAGCGACACCAGCACTGGTGGAGATGGTATGGCCGGCATGGTCACGACTGCGTCTGCCACTGACAAAGTCTTCTCTCCATTCGAAGTTGCTTGCATTGATATTCAAGGGAAGCTAGCAGGCATTCCTGTGAGTGAATTGCTCGGCGGCCGGGTTAGAGACAGTGTCCAATACTCAGCATATCTCTTTTACAAATGGGGAGGTCACCCTGGCGAGCCGGATGATGAGTATGGCCCAGCACTTGATCCTGCGGGTGTGGTGAAACAAGCCCAGAAGATCATAGATGAGTATGGGTTCAAAGCAATCAAACTCAAGGGAGGAGTTTTCCCACCGGCTCAGGAGGTTGAAGCCATTAAAGCACTACATGCTGCATATCCAGGCGTGCCACTGAGGCTTGATCCAAATGCTGCATGGACAGTTGAGACTTCGAAATGGGTTGCAAAGGAGTTGGAAGGGATTGTCGAATACTTGGAGGATCCGGCTGGAGAGATCGAAGGGATGGCAGCCGTGGCCAAGGAAGCATCAATGCCCCTGGCTACGAATATGGCCGTGGTAGCCTTTGCTCATCTCCCACCCAGCATCTTGCAGAATGCTGTCCAGGTCGTCCTGTCTGATCACCATTTCTGGGGTGGCCTGCGGAAGTCTCAGACGCTGGCCGCTATCTGTGCAACTTGGGGAATGCGGTTGTCGATGCATTCAAACAGCCACCTGGGAATCTCCCTCGCTGCCATGACGCATCTTGCCTCTGCAACTGTGAACGTCGACTACGCCTGCGACACACATTGGCCGTGGAAGCGTCGCGATGAGGATGTTATTGTTGATGGGGCGTTGAAGTGGGCCGACGGTGGAGTGGTTGTGCCAACTGCGCCTGGTTTGGGGATTGAGCTCGATAGAGAGAAATTGGCAAAACTCCATCAACAGTATCTCGACTGTGGGCTTCGAAAGCGAGATGACACAACCTACATGAAGAAGTTTCAACCAGAATTTTCTGCTAGTATACCGAGATGGTGAGGTGGGGCTTTAGTGTGAGTGGTTCAAGGTTGATTCTTCCGCAGTTACAGTCTAGCGGGGAGCTGGTGGCGCTGGGAGTGTATGCGGTATAGACGCCCAATCTTGACTTAAGGCTCTCGGCCCCCAGAAGGTGGAGAGTTGAAGCATTGAAGCTACCTGGACCAGGGCAAGACCACCGTGAGGAGCATCAAGCGAGGAGGTGGCACAAGGCATGAAGGCTGAGGCGCAGATAGAGGACTGCGTCAAGAGCCTTGGGCCTGTCACGAGGGGAATTGAGGCATATAGTCGCACGGAAGACCAAGCCTTATCTGTCCAGTTCCGCAGAATATGATAAGAAGAATGATATATTTATGTCACAAGGAGTTGGGAGAACATTCATCGACTTCCAGAGTCACCCCGTTGACGCCATCCAGGCACAAGGTTGACTCCCTATAATAATCGTAATCAGTACTGTATCAACCCAATAGGCACCACAAGGCTCCAGCCAGCCATATCAAAGACCTTGAGGCATGTACACGGGCGGCTTTCCTACCGACACCGTTCGCCTCCGATCCATTTCCTGCGACGTGCCCGGTGACGAGAGCATCCGCAACGGGCGTCAAAGCGCCGGCTAGGATGACAATCCCCAGAGACTTTTGTACCGTTGAACTTGCAACCGCCGACGTCCGACAGTATGGTGAGAACTGCCAGAATGCTGTAAGACCCAGGATCGACAGACCTGTGGAGAAATTTCGAATGCCGTGGGCGTAGATGTATGCAACGTGATGCAAGATATTATTTGGCTGTGACTGATCCGCAAGAACTGATTCTTTGGTGCTGTGCTTGGTTTCGTGGACAGTCTGGCTTAGCATTGGAAGGTCGACGCCATACACGCGAGCAGCCTGGACTGGTGATAAGAAGCTGTAGATGCCTACAATGAAGCCGCCACTACCAATGAGGGCTGTCAATGTAGGAAGAGCCCATGTTGGAGGTTGGAACGGCGACATTACCAAAGTTACACACCTCAGTGCTGCAGCAGTATATAGCGTCTCTGAAGATGTTTATCCTTGTCCTCCCTATGTGATGGTCGATTGAAGTCGAAGCAAAACTCAGGCTGATTTGGCTAGAGCATCCTCGAGAAGAAGATGGAGAGACGTGGTTTAGGGTGGAGTCTAACGTCACTCATGCACCGCTGGAGCCTACTTCGCAGCCTGAGCAGCCCGCCCGGAATGCTCGCCTCGGAATGAGGCTTACCTCATATTTCTGAATTTTTGGTCCCATTACTTATCCGAAATCAGAGATTGAATCCCGTCGCCTTCGATTTCCGTCTCTAGATTCCTCTCAACCAGAGTATTCAATCATGGTACATTTAGAGTATCCTTACCAAGAAAGGCCGCTTTAAGGCAGCCTGCCAAGCCGCCCGCATGCCTTGGCATTGACGGTTAAGGCGGCATCATCCACGATCCCGATCTGGGTAATGGGCCATCAAACGTCACTCAGTTTGGCAAAAATTCAAGTTGCTACTTTTGGTGACGGATGTAACTAAATAGTCACATTTCTTTGGTCACACTCGTTTTGGCACACTGCCCAGTGAATCCGAGCCAATCTAGCAGGAGATCCCACTGTGCTTCCGGTGTTGTGCATTTGGGTGTCTTTGACGCCACCAAGTCCACACAAGTCATGGCCGAAAATTCTACACAGGAGGCTCAGGTGAAAGTCACTGATGATGTCAACTCCCATCAGTCAACCATGCCACCTCAATCAACTGCAATTAAGCGCAAAGCAGAAGAAGAAGAACCTTCCAGCCAGTTGCGGGATAATAGGAATGACAAGCGACGAAGAGGAGCTGCTCCGGTCAAAGAGGAATTCTTGATCAAATCTGATGACACAGTCCAGTCCTTGTCGCCTCAAGATGAAGCTGACGATGATGCCGCCGAGGCTTTCCATCACCAGGATCGTCAGCCCACAGGTCAGAACGCAAAGGGCAAGCGTCGTCAAAACAAGGCTGGTCAGAACAAGGCACGTGACTACGGTAGTTCAAGGGATGCCATTGGCCTGTGTTCATCCAGGACTCTCAAACCTGAGTTCTCACCAGATCCTTGTCGCTTCGAAGAAAAGTGTAAATTTGCGCATGACATACGAGAGTACCTGCAACAGAAAAGAGAGGATCTCACGACTTTCAATGGTTCGTGCCCAGTGTGGGAGACGAAAGGTCGTTGTCCAGCTGGGTGGAAATGTCGATTTGTGGGCTCCCACTCCAAAGAAATTGAACACGAAGATGGTCGCAAAGAGCTTGTACTCGTTGAGGATCCCGCCAAGATTGCAATTTATGCCCGAACCTCAGAGGAGGAGGATGAAGTTGGTGTCACGAACACGCTCAGCTATCAACAGCGAATGACGTTGGCGAAACGACAGATAGAAACACCTAAATCGCAATCGTTCTTGGATTGGCTAGAACGCACCACGCAAAACCCAGCAGATCAAGACCGAAGACAAGGCAGGACAAACGGGTCACTTCGCAATTCCTCGTCACCAGAGCCAGAAAACGGAGACGCCTCCAAGGAGTTACGTAAGGCCGATTCAAGAGCATCTTTTACGGATTCGCCCTTGAGACCCTCAGAGAAGCGAAAGTTGTATTTTGGTGCTGAGACACCCATTATGGCACCATTGACAACACAAGGCAACCTCCCCTACCGGCGACTGTGCACATCACTAGGGGCCACGTTCACATACTCGGAGATGGCCATGTCTTTGCCACTTTTGCAGGGGCAGAAATCTGAATGGGCCCTGATGAAGACACATGAAGCAGACGTGCTGCCACCCACCTTCACCGCCAAGGGAAATATTGTGTATGACTATGATCAGAGTCGAGACATTAGTTTTGGTGCGCAGATTGCAGCCAACAAGCCTTGGATTGCTGTCAAGACCACAGAGGTGCTAACGGCAATGCTTCCAAAGGGGTTGAGAGTAGTTGACCTGAATGTCGGCTGTCCAATTGACCTTGTGTATCGAGAAGGAGCTGGCTCAGCATTGATGGATGCACCTCAAAAGTTGGATAAGATGCTTCGAGGCATGAGCTTGGTTTCTGGCGAGACCCCTGTAACGGTGAAGATCCGCATGGGTACGAAGGATAAGCAGCCTACGGCACAAAAGTTGGTGGACCGGCTTGTTCTTGGAAGCCCCCAAAATCGGGGCGATCCCTGCGGCGTGGCAGCAATCACTCTTCATGGACGTTCAAGACAACAACGATACACTCGGTCAGCAGACTGGGAATACATTGCAGACACAGCGGCATTGATCAAGAGCTTAAACGAGAAATCCGATGCATTTGCCGATACCGTCGGCGAGGTTGATGAGCGAGACTTATCGAACGGCTCCCAGACAGCGAAGAATGGCAAAGTCTTCTTTCTTGGGAACGGTGATGTGTTCTCCCATGAACACTACTACGAGCACTGCGCACATGCAGGAGTGGATGGGGTCATGGCTGGGCGAGGGGCACTGATCAAGCCATGGCTTTTCGAGGAAATACAAGCTGGCCAATATCTCGACAAATCATCCTCGGAGCGACTTTCAATCATCGAACGGTTCTGCAGATACGGGTTGGAAGCATGGGGAAGTGACGAGATCGGGGTGGGACAGACTCGGCGTTTCCTATTGGAATGGCTTAGTTTCGCGTGTCGCTACGTGCCGATAGGACTGCTGGAATATCTCCCACCGAACATCCAGGATCGACCACCACGGTTCCGAGGCCGCGATGAATTGGAGACTCTGATGGCAAGTGACAATTATCAGGATTGGATCCAAATCAGGTAAGTACTGGCGAAGGGTATTACGTTGGGGGAGAAGAACGTTTTCTAACAGCTGCATAAAAAAACAGTGAAATGTTCCTCGGCAAAGCACACAAAGACTTCCGCTTCCAACCCAAGCACAAGTCCAACAGTTACGAGATTCAGGCCGAGGGATGAATGCTTCTTGACAGGAGATGGGGACATGCACATGCCACGTGTCAATTATCGAACCAAACCGAATGTGTCGACGAGCAAATGACTGAATAGACCTGGTTCTAGCCACGGCAATCCAGAGATTACATGGTTTCAAGGCATTCATTAGCAGTCAGCATGGTGTAGCGTCTGGCAGACTTCTTCTATAAATATCAATCCTTCCTGGCGCATGAAATCGATAATCCTTGTTCAAACCGCGATACGCCTCCCCAGCCCCCATATCAGACACGCTCGGCTCCCGCAGGCCCTTGGCACCAGCACCTTGGGCTCGTGTTTTTCGGCTGTAGCAGACTAGCAGTACTCCGTACTCGGTACTCTGTTCGGAGCACAACTTCGTAGGCGGGCGCGGCGCCTATCCGTACGAGCTTACCGACTATTGATAATTGAGCCTTGAATAAGGAAAAGGAAGGGATCTTGCCGAGTGCCTCGTACTGAGGGCATCCACATCTCTCGTCCCTCGTGTCTCCCAAGCTTCTTACCCGAATCCGGCGGCTTGGTGTAAGCTACTACTACCAGTCTACTAAGTGAATTATCTACTCCGTCCTCTGCAAGCCTGCGTAGTGAGTGTATCACCCCGTGGATCAGAATCCTGTTGCTCGTTCTGCTGGCCTTGACCTACAGAAGCCAGCCACCCACAATACACGGACCGAGCCAGGTTGGGAAGTCGGAACCTCCGCAACCCTGAGATCCTTCTCTCTGGCCATCTGACCACCGGGGCACCTGAGACTTTGACGAATTGCCTGATTCCTGCGTAAGCGTTGATAAAGCCGTGGGCGGTCTCTTGCAAGCCTCGTCTCGCGATCAAAAACTACGACCTTTTTATGCATACGCGTATGGTGGTGCTCTTTTGCTTGGTAACAATACAACCTGAAATTCAATCACGATGTCTCAACACGACGTGATAGCCAGTCTGGCATCGCTCCCCTCGCCCATTCCCGAACCACCGCCAGGTCAAGTCTTCACGTCAGAGCAATGGGATGTACTATTTTCCATCATGGAGGTATTCTTTCCCGAGCTCTCGACGGCGGCTCAAGATGCAGACTCATCCATCTCCACCGCTCAACTGGATGAGGCAATGGCCGAGCTCAGGCGCTACCTTCCAGAAGGAGCATCTGACGAGGTCGCAAAGAGATATCTCTCTGAACGGACTGTCTCTGACCCTGCATTCATTGCAGCTCTCAAGCGCAAGCTCAGTCTCTATGTGCCCAAATCAGATACACAGGGACTAGGCTTCGTCTTCAGCGCCCTCAACACCCACGCAGGATCTTATCTGCTGACTGGATACACCACCCCTATACATTTACAGCCACTGGCTAAACGCACGGAAATCGTCTGCGGTTGGGCGACCGCTCGTCTCCCAGTTTTCCGCAAAATCCATCGTTCCATGGGCAGCCTTGCCAAGATCACATGGGTCAACACGTCCACCGCTCTCCTTCGAATGGTCGATTATCCCGATGTTCCCAAACATATCGAGCGGAATCCAAGCTATGACTACAAATTTCATGACTTCACCTCTTCATCTGCGCCGACCACGGTCTCAGCGGACGTAATCATCATCGGCTCTGGCTGTGGCGCCGGCGTCGCAGCGTCACACCTCTCCCGAGCTGGTCTCAACGTCCTGGTGCTGGAACGCGCGTATCATTTCCCGTCCACACACTTTCCCATGCGATCGCAGGATGCAGGAGAGCATCTGTTCCTCAATGGTGGTGTGATCGCTTCCGACGATGGTTCAACGGGTATCATCGCAGGCAGCACGTTCGGTGGCGGAGGCACAGTCAACTGGTCCGCATCCCTACAGCCCCAGCATAGCGTCAGGAAAGAATGGGCCGACATGGGTCTTCCTCATTTCCTCGGCACCGAGTTCCAAGACTGTCTTGACACGGTATGCAGCCGGATGGGCGCCGCGCGAGCCAACGACCGTGCAGCACTGAGCAAAGTCGAACTTAACTTCGCCAACGCCACCTTATTAGAAGGTGCCCGCCGCTTGGGCATGCACGGCCACATCGTGCCGCAGAACACGGCCTCGAAGCGGCACTTCTGCGGCTCTTGTATCTACGGGTGTGCAAGTACCGACAAACAAGGTCCCGCGAACTGCTGGTTCCCAGATGCTGCCGCACACGGAACCGGGTTCGTTGAAGGCTGTCTCGTGGATGAGATCACTTTCGCGAGCGACCGGACCACCGCTACAGGCGTCAAGGCGATATGGACATCTCGCGATCGCAAGACCACACGAACGCTGAACATCACGGCGAAGCGAGTCATCGTCGCCGCCGGCGCTTTGCATTCCCCATTGGTGCTGCTGCGCAGTGGGCTGACAAATCCACAAATCGGGGCCAATCTTTACCTCCACCCGACCACCACGACCTGGGGCGTGTGGAAGCAAAGAACCGACCCATGGGACGGACCGATTCTGACCACGGCTGTGGACGCCCTCGAAGACCAAGACGGGCGACACCCCGGCGGTGTCAAGCTCGAAGTCACCTGCTCACACCCTGGAATCGGCCTACTCACATACCCATGGCGCGCGGCCGAGACACTCAACGCCGACAAGGGCGGCAAAGGCAACCTGCATTCCGCGCTACGCTTCAAAATCAACGCAGCCAAGCATGGACACGGGACAGGATTCCTCGCCCTGACGCGCGACCAGGACCCCGGCCGGGTATACATCGACCCGAAAGACCCGATGCGACAAACCCTGCGCGTGGCATACACGACCTCAGCACGCGACCGGGCCAAAATCCTCGAAGGCACGCTGGCCAACGCACGCATCATGTTCATCATGGGCGCACTGGAGATCGACACGGGGAACACTTCGACGCGCCGCTGGGTGCGGCCCAGCGCGCGCGACGCGGCCAAGACGGCGCAGGACGACGAGGCTGAGTTCGAGGCATGGTTGGCCGAGATCAAGACCGCTGGCGTGACGAGTCCGGATCCGATGACAATGGGCTCCGCGCATCAGATGGGCACGTGTCGGATGAGCAGTGGGCCGAAGACGGGCGTGGTTGACTCACTGGGGAGAGTGTGGGGCTCGAAGGCGTTGTATGTGGCCGATGCGAGTTGCTTCCCGACCGCGAGTGGTGTCAATCCCATGGTTACGACTATGGCGATCGCTGAGTGGGTGAGTAGAGGGATTGTGCGCGAGTTGGGTCCGACTTGAGAGCGAGGGCCGTGTGGTTGAGGGACGTTGTACATGTTCTGGATCGTGGAGAAGGGAAGAGAAGAGAGGCGAGGCGAGGAGGTATTGGTCAATCTAACATTCCGAGCTTATGACGGGGCACGCAACGGGCAGACTGTAGTGCGAGGCATCAGCGCAGCTTTGCTTTGGGATGGAGTGTATTATCCACGGTCGCCACTCTGACGGACCAGGGAAGAGAGGGGGAATTGGAAGAGTAGAGTCGACAGAGGACTTCGGTTCCGTTATGTTCGACAAGAGCCCGCCTATCTGTCAATTCCCTTCTTATACATCCAGAGAGTTCTTCATCGGTCCCAAGGACCGCTTTTGACGGGTTCGTTCAGCTTGCATTCGTGTGGCTTATCCAACACCCAGATTCAATCCAAACCAGTCCAAGCCGTAGCTTAGTCAGCCGTGTAAAACTATTCATGTTGCCTGCACTGTTCACTATGCCCAACAGACACTTGGAGGCCTCCAAGGGTCCAAAGTGAGACAACAGCCAGCGACTACCGCCTGTCCGTCGATTCAATCAGCTCCAAGCAGAAGGAGAGGAAAATCAAACAACCTGCTCAGCATTTATTTCAAGAAGGGAATTTTCGTTATCATAAAGGCGCTCGCTCACAGTGCCTGTAAGTAGTGGATTTCAACTTGTGAAGCTCGTCACACATCCAAGTCATCGCTAAACCCTTTCATCATCTCCCAGGTCCAGACGTCTTTTTGGCGACCCCAATCTTTGTCCTCGACACCTTATCGGCGAACTTCAAGCTCGTGATAGTCTCACTAAGACATTTCTTCTCTGGGGCAACCATGACAAACATGAGGGTTTTGCTGTTTCCTCCAAGACTGAACTGGAGAAGATAGGTGAGCTTGCTGTTGCGGTACGGTATATGAGATCCAGCGGAGGATGAGCTTGTCGATGTGGCGCCATTGACACTGTCTCGCGGGTTGAATGCGCCGGCCGCCTGTTGCTGACCAAGAGCTCCAATCACATCGCCGAGGCAGGAGAGCGACTTGTTGATATTCTGGGTTTCCTTCAATCTGGCACCTTCAACCTTCGAGTGAGAGAGCCGTTCTGATCCTGCAAGATCAACCAGATTCAGGGTTCCCTTGCTCTTCTGGCCGGTAATTGAATTATAACCTGCAAGTTTAAGAATGAAGACAGAGTGACTTCGACTGCTTCGTTCGTTGGCTTTCGTGGCCGCGACCGACCTTCTCGACATTGCTTGGGCCAGGATCCCTTCCACCTGCTCCTGGCTGTCGAGGTTCAGTGTGGTGACATCCGTAATGGTTGTCTCACACGAAGCCATATCATGTCGAATTTCGTGCTTCTTGTTTGCTCTATCGTTCTCTCCTTCTTTGCCCAGGAGATCGCGCAATTCTTCGTTATAGACTTCGACAAAGCTGCCCTCCATGGTGTACTTCCAGCCTCTGTTTTCGAGTTCTTTACTCGTACTGTAAATCTGGCGCAGTGCCTGGGGAATCATTCCATCGTCTGAAGACATTGTGTAGGTCTTGCCAGAGCCGGTCTGACCATATGCAAAGATGCATACGTTATAGCCATCGAGTGCCGATTGGATGAGTTGACTGATTTCCTCGAAGATTTCAGCATTGTTCGAAGTGGTGTCGAAGACACGGTCAAACGAGAATTGATGTGTTTTGGTCGTGACTTTTCCGAGACTGTTCGTTTCCTCCGGACCTTTGACTTCGATGTCAGTCGGCTCGTCGTCGGCTTCCGGTACGGTTATTTTTGCTGGCTCTTCCGCCTCATCGCCTGTGATAGGCCGCACGCGGCAGAAAACTCTGATGTTACCTTTTAGTTCTTGCACTTGATTGTGCAGTTTTCGTCGCAGCATTTCTTCCTTCCTAAGTTTGTCTTCACACTCTCGTGCCTTCTCGATCGCGGCGTTCATTCTTCTCTCCATCGTCGCATATGATTCTGACTGCGATTTGCTGTCCGACTCGAGATACTCCACTTTCGCCTGCAGTGCTTGTCTGGCGCTCTCCATATTGGCGGCATTTAAACCCGCATTCGACAGGCTTGTCCGCAAATCATCATTGAGGAGTTTCTCTCTTTCCAGGTCCGCTTGGAGCCTGTCAACCTCCGTCTTCATGGACTTTATCTCTTGAGCCTTGATCTCGAGGTCCATTTGATATTGTTGTTTTTCAACAATACCTCGGGTTGAAGCTTGTGCAAGAGCCTCCATCCGTTGGCTTCGCTCTTTGTCAATGTCCTCATCAAGACGCCTCCTCAACTCTCGTAATTCCTCACGATGATCTGCTTTGAGACGATCCAGATCATCTCGATGAGACTGTCGATGACTTTCTATTTCAACCCGGTGATGACTTTTGAGTTCTTCAATCTCAATTTCCAGATCGCGCTTGTCTTCTTGTCCAGCTCGTTCGGTGGCTTCGAGGCGATATTTTGTGGTTTCTAGTTCGCACCTCAACTCGATGATGGATTCGGTCGTGGATTTACGTTGTTCTTCGAGACTCACGATAGCATCTTTGTATGTGTTGTTTACCTGTTTAGCTTCTATATTTTCGTCCATTGCCTGCTTGTAGTGCTTGCAGACATCCTCGTACATTCGCTCCATGTTGCCATACTGTTCCTCGGGATCCCATGATTCTAAAGTTGAGAATTTAGTCAGAAAACGATTCGCTTGGCTCTTTTGAGGTGATTGGGTTTTGACTTTAGGAAACTTTGGGGGTACAAATATCACAGGAGCAGTTGTACTGGCATGAGGAGAAGGCAGAGGGATCTTGGCAGGGCTTCCGGGTTGCTTTCGGTGCGGCCGGGGAGTCTCTGGACGCAGTGACATCCCTGCCAACCTCGCGGTGATGGAAGACGTACTACTATCCCTTTGTAGTTTGCTCAGCAAAGGGGATCGCTGGGCCTCTGCTGGGGATATCCGATTGTCCTTCTTGGGAACATGCACAGATCCGGTCCTCTTTGAGGCAAGAGAAACAGCACGAATCGGGGGAATGGGTATCATACGTTTGGGTCCTTCTTGTACTCCTCCACGGGTTCCTAAGGCGGTGGCGGGTCTCGAGCCAGCCTGCTTCCCTCTATCTCTTGCGAATGATGATTTTGGTCGTGCCAGGCTCGTCGCTGTGGGCGGTCGTACACCACTGCCTACGCTTGAAGAAAAGAAGTTGGGGGCGGTTGCTGCGGATACACTTTTGGAGAAATTGATGTTGGTTCGGCTTGACTGCGATGATGGATTGCGCGAGAGGCTGCCAGATGGCGCGGCGGGAATGGTTGACGTATAGGACTTTGGGATGGGGAGGACAGATTTCGCCGGTTCGCCAGCGCGCTCTATCAGTGTTTTCCTCTTTGCGGCAGGTTCTGGTACTATTGCTCGTGAGTGTCATTGCCCGTCTGTGCCGAGATATACTAACAGTTCGATCCTTGACGTTTGTGGCCGGTCATGGTAGGAGGAGGCATAACAATTCGAGAGTTCGTTGCCGAGGAACTCATCTCGACAAGGTGTTTCTGTGGAGAGGGGATGCCGTGTCGAGCAGGCTGAGGCAGTTGCGATACAAACTGTTGATGCATGTCAATCTGGGGGTGTCGGGTGTACTCAGACGTGGTGGTCATACATTCTCTGTATCGGCCATTGTGAGGCAATGTCGGTATCTCCTGTCATACAACTTTGCAGTCCTATGGAGACTCGACGGCCATAACTGGTAGAGGGTGGATCGATACAAGACAGTGAAGTGGTTGGTAAGACGATGATGGGAGGCATAAGCCATCGTCCAGAAGGGTTGTGAAAACATTGTTCCTATTTGGGGTTAGCCGAGTTATGGCTTGGCAACGGGAGCGCATCGGGGGCGCGGCGCCATCACGTGCTAGTCAGGGAATACTGGGACAAGGCGAGGGACTCCTCGAGAACTCCTCCGCTACCATCATCAAACTTGGGCCTGTGGACAATACTAGAATGGTGTCGCAAGATCTTGTGACGCCGATTGCGATCTTTGTTGAAAATAGCCATTTGATGTGAGAGCTCGCACTTTTATCGGCGCAATCAGACATTTGTTGTTGTGGCTGCGCACAAAGCCCAAGCGGACAGCTGCCATTGATACTCTTGTTGCCCCTATTCTGTGCGACCTGGGCGCTGTGGCCTCATCGAATGCCCATTTTCCCACCTTTGTGCTTGAAACACAGCTGAGGCAGAGCAAGTCGATGAATGAATATTTCCACCATGATGCTGGACCATGTCCCTAACACTCAAGCCGAGGAGGACCCTTCCCATAGACTGAGCGGTCACTCCACCGGGTATGGCCTTATATAATCACCTGACATTTTCACCACCACTCCAGTTGCTGCCAACCCGGCGTAATGGACCACTTGATCCCTTTGTCATACTGCCGTCTTACCAGTTCGAAACATCCTTCTTGTCTGGATCCACAGCTTGCTTCCCTTCTCCTTCTTTGATAACCCGATCCAGGACCTTGACCAGTCCTTCAACTTCCTCAACGGTGTTGTAATGGAGCAGAGAGCATCTCACTATCCCATCGTCAGGATCAGGTACTCCCAGGACCTCTTCAATCAACCGCTTGCTGTAGAAGTGCCCAGCGCGACAACCGTACGGCGATCTTGCCTCGATTGCATCAGTAATCCCAAATGAGCTCCTCCCTTTGACCCTGAAGCTAATCACAGGTACACGGAGATTCCTGTCCGACGATGGCTCGCCATATATCTTGATCTGACCAGGCTTCGAGCGCAGGTAAGCGAGCAAGACCTCCTGGATCCTCTCTTCTTGGACATGGATTGTATCCCAGCCGACTTGATCGAGATAAGAGACGATGTGGGGGACGGACTGGACCGATTCGTAATTCCCAGCAGCCAGGCCTAGAAGTTCCTCCAGTGTGTCACCGTGTTTGAAATAATGACCTAGGCTTTCTATCGCCTTCTGCCCCCTCTCACTAACATACGCCAGCGCAATATGGGGGCCGTACACTTTGTACCAGGAGAAAGAGTAGAAGTCTACGCCGAAGGCCTTGACATCGACCGCGGCATGAGGCGCATATGCTACAGCGTCCACCGCGAACAAAGTATCAGGGTTGTTCTCACGAATCACCTTAGACAAAGCTGCCACGTCAGTAACTGTGCCGAGGATATTCGAAGTGTGTGTGCAGGCGACTAGCCTTGTCTTTGGACTGAGTAATTTCTTCAAGTCGTCGGGCTCCAACTTTGGGTTGGAGTTTGTGTTCTTAGATGGAACCCACCACTTTACGGTGATGCCCTTCCACTTCGCCACCTGAACCCATGCAGCTATATTGGCTTCATGATCAAGCTTTGATAAGACAAACTCTGAGTCAGGCTCAACCTTCAATGCGGTGGCCAGGTTGCGGAACAGCTGGGTTGTGGATGCGCCGAACACGATGTCTTTGGGGCTCGCATTGACATATCTTGCCGCTGCGATGTATCCGTCATCGAACTTGCTTGTGGAAGTCTGAGAAACTGGGTATGAAGCCCCAAGCTGGACGTTTGTTTTGGTGAGATAATCGGTGATGGCCGTGATCACCGACTGCAGAACTTGAGCACCACCAGCATTGTCCATGAAAACCTGCTTCTGTGCAAGGGCGGGGAACTGGGCCCGAACCGCCTGCTCATCAAATGCTGAAGATGCCATCTTGAGGGTGCTAGTACCCAGGAAACTCAAATGTGTAGACGACGCGGCGACGACACCAAATCCCTTTTAGTCTGCCTATTCACTCTGGCGAGAAAATCCCCCCTGAAGAGATGGAATAATTGAGAAGAAGTAGGCCATGATGCCATGGACTCCTGCTCTGCGCCTTTCCGGTCGACAGAAGAGGAAGGTGGGCAAGTCCGTCGTTGCGTGGCGGGTTGCGTGTATTCAATATGCGTTGCTGGTCGGTAAACTAAACAGACGTCAGCGTTGCAATATTCGAGATCCGGAGCACGCCTCGCAAGTTGGACCCCTACCTGGAAGGCCGGGTCAATTGAGGAGGACTTGCTATCCTGAGCATCTCCTGTTTCTTGACTGAAGGTTCTAACGTCCTTGGCTTGGGCCGTGCAGCCAACGGCAAACATACGCCGTTACGTCGGCCAACTTTGTTTCCAGTTGAGCGACCGGGCGCATTACATATTCAGTGTGCTGTCTCCACCAACTGTCCTAAATGGACAACAATATGATATTGCGTGAGGCACAATTTGCTCGTGCATCGCAATGCAAGGCCTCGTGGTGACAGACCTCTTGCACTGGGCCCCAAATCCCTCGTGGACTTCACTGACTTGAAGAGAAGCCTCTCCCTCCACAAGGGAGACGAGGATCGCAAAAATCACCTCGGCGATTTTCAACGCACCGCCGCTGACAAAGCGAGCGGCTCCCTCCTGGCACACGTTCAAGGTCTTGTCACTTGTCACCCATCACTGGGTTCAGGGACACTATCACGAACGAGAGTCTATCTTCCAGACATGGAGATGCAGCCGCTTCTATCAGGTAAGCCACTGCTTTGGCATGGAGGAGGACAAACCACCTGAGAACGAATGCCAATGAGGTATAAATTCCGATCTCTGCACGAGCATCATATTGCAAGAAAGCAGCGAGGCCACACTACAACCTCTTTGTCCTATTGGTCCTACTCCCTTACCGCTTATCCCTCCTCTTCCTCCTCTCCGAGGTGCCACAAACAAGCCACAACAATGGCCACCCCGTCCCAACTCTTCAACCCAGTGGCCCAAACAACACTACTGGTAACTATCTACATTTCACCAACGGACCTCCCAGCCTTCCTGACCGCAATGCGACCATGCTGGCAAGCATGCTCACGCGAGCCGGAATGCATCTTCTTCGACGTGCACCACTCAGCGAGCGAACCTGGGACGATTCAACTCGTGGAGGTCTGGACAAAGGATGAAAAGTGGTTTCAGGAGCATCAGTTGACCAAGAGCTACTATGAGCCGTACCTAAAGATCACGGAGCCAATGTGGGTCAAGCCTCGGAAGATGGAGTACTTTGAGCGGTTGGGTGGGTGGTGTTATGTGGATGGGAAGTACTTGGAGGGTGTGCAGGTGACGTGAGGATGGGCGGGCACGAGGCAGGTCAACTGATTCACCTTTCGGGGCCTTGTTCAGGCGTGTTGCATCATCTTGGCCCAATTTCCAGCATTGATGATTGATGATGGCCGTTTGATGTCAGTGCTTGTCCAGCGTGAACTGTCTTGTTGTGCTGCAGCCTTGCCCAGCCTTCACAGCTGTCCAGACTCGGTCCCTGCACGGAATTCAGGTGTTAACAAGTCATGGCCTTGGGCCAAATGAATATACTACAAGATAACCACGCGAGACCATGACAGCCTCTGTGAAGACTTCTTGTATTTGAAATGGGCTGGGAGCTCGTCGGCTTACAGTTTGTTCCTCATCATTTTATTTTACTTCTTTCTCAGTCTGGTACTGACTTCACCGAGCGAATCACCCACCAAACAGGACCTCCAAATCATAAGGCGGGAGCAAACCTCTGCATCACCTCCCTCAATTTAAGCCTCAAAACTTCCTTACGCTCCTCGCTGCACCAGCTTCCCTCTATCGCGTTCCAACTTATCGTCGACCACTCCACCGCACTGAGAGCAAATGCATTCTGCACCGCGCAGAAATTATCCAGAATATATCCGCCGAAGTAAGCCGGGTCGTCGCTGTTAATGCTGAATTTCACGCCGTTCTGCAGGTAGACTTTGATGGGCAGCTCAGCGACCGATTTGACACATCGCAGCTCCACGTTCGACAGGGGACACATCGTCACCAGGATGTCCTTTTGCGCGAATTCCACCATGACGGCTGGGTCATCGGGGAGCTTGATCCCGTGGTCCACGCGTGTGATGTGCAGGTCATGCAGAGCTGAGGCCATGTAGTCGACGCCGCCCTCCTCGCCGGCGTGCGCGGTGAGTTTGAAGCCGCGTTTCTCCGCATCGCCGAAGGTCTCCTTGTACAGGAACGGCATGTTTCCCAGCTCTGTGCTCGATAGCCCTAGACCTCGGATCACACCGGTTTCGAGGTCCGGAATTGCCTCGCGGTACATCATCTCGCCGTCTTGGACTGGCAGATGCCGTAGAATACACACGATGAGTTCGGATGAGATCTCGAAGTCGGCTTCCGCCCGCTTTTGGGCTTTCTTGAAGCCTTTGACAACGGTGCCATGCGCGACACCCCGTTCCGTATGCGCTTGTGGGTCGAAGAAGACTTCCGCGTGCAGGACACCGTCGGCATGAGCGCGACTGAAATACTCATAGGCAAGAGCCTCGAAATCTGCAGCCGTGATCAGGACTGACATCCCGATAAAGTAGTAGTGGAGAAAGTCATCGAGGGAGGTGAATTTGCGATACCGTTGGAGGAGTGTCTCTGGGGAGGCAAAGGCAGCATCTTCGGAGGAGGGCAGTGTGATGTTGTTGCGTTGTGCGAGGGTGAAGAGCAACTCTGGGGTGAGTGAACCTAGGCATAGTATAGAGTTAGTATGCCTTGTGTAGATCGTACAGACGAGTACAAGTAGCTGTTGAGCTCAAGGCTCGCATTTAAAGAAGATTGCTAGTTAGTGCATTCACGTAGGTGGCAAGTAACGTTTCCCCCTTCCTTCTCATTCCTTTATCCCCATATCTGAGCAGCAAAGATGGCTGTGACCGCTCAACAGGACATTTGCGTGTTCCCTTGGCATCTCAAGGGACGGACTGACGAACTTACCTTCCAAATGCATATGATGCTCGCACTTTGGCAGGGCCTCGAGGAACTGGTGCATGGATCCTTGACACATATTCGAAATTGCCAGAGCCAGACTATTGCCGCCTAGTCTGTGCTTATTCCAATGCTGCCAGAGATCCGGTCAAAGCACCTAGCAACTTCTGCGGTGTATGCGGTAAGTTTCTAACTGAAGTTTGGTGAAAAGGTGTTTCTGATGGAGAACAACTCATGCCCCTTGCTCTGAGTAGGCTTTTGTTGATATATAGAACGCAGAGGCAAAGAGATAACAACCACCGATAGGAGCCACAGGTAACTTTTGCTCAAAAGTCTGTTTGCTGACTCATCAGCCGCCATGTTCTATCTCGGGTGTCTCTGGATGCCTCCCTCCGAACGATTGGGAATTGTCGATGAACGACAGGGATTTTAACTCTAGCATTCTGGGCTTCTAACGATATCCCCCCCCTGTTTTAGGTCCAAGGGCTGTAACAAGTGCTCGATGCTTTGCTGTTGGTTCAATCTGTCCCACTCGATGATGTAGATATAGAATTCACCGTCACGCACGGATCAGTAGCTGTCATTACGAGCAAACTGCTTTCCTAGGCCGACTCCTTTACTTCTGGCATTCACCACCGCTTCTATACACCTGCCCACTCCCTCCAGGTCTCCCAGAAGTCCTACATGGCCTCGATCAGTCTCGACTCTTCCTCCCTTGACGCATCTATAGCCTTCTGGCAACTGCGCTGCACTTGCAAGGACAACGCCATCTCCGGCTGCAAACGCGAGATCGTCAAATGCATCGTTGTACTTAATTGCTTCAAGGCTCGCCACTCTTGCCCCATACACAGTTGGTACTGTTTTCCCAAACATATATGCGAGTGGTGGGTAAAGGTTGTTTTCCTGATGACTGGGTATGAACCTCAGTTGTTGCCTGAAGACTTGCACTTCTGCCAGCGTTCGATCTAGATATTCTCGGGCAACATCTTTTGGGATGGTGACAGTGGTGGCAATGTTGGGACGATGTTGATTCTGCTTCATTGACGGCCCTACCATTTCTTCTGCATTCTCCTCCAGGCCGTTGCGAGCATCATGAGCTCTATCCTCGGCAGCCTGAGCAACAGCGGCAACGTTCTGTCTAGGTTCTGATCTTTCGGAGGATTGACCACCGAGCCATGATCCTATTTTGTTGGATGAGTTGATCGAATCCGAAAGTGCGCCAATAATGGACTTTCTGCGTTCGATGTCCTTGTTCGCGGCATAGAGAGGTGGGCTGATACATGGAGACAACCGATACTCATCCCAGGTGTGAGGATCGAAGAAATCCAGATCGTATCTTTCGTTCGTATGTTTGTGTATGAAACATCGGCCGTCGTCAGGGAGAAGTGCAAAACTTGTCCTGATTGTGAACGTCACCTGCGCCGTCAACACTCTGGAGCTAAGCAACACATCATCACCATTTCGGAGAGGGCCCAGAATGTTGACACAGTTCTGCGGTGTCCCGGCGTATATGACTCCAGCAAAGAGTTCGGGCCGTTGATTGACAGCGTGCCGTGTTATCATCCCACCCAAACTATGTGCAACTACTGTTGCCCCACGCATTTCTGGCGGTGTTTCAGGATGATTGCACTCGAGTGATTCCAGAAACTTGATGAGTCTTTCACTCAAAAGGTCGGGGCTCAGCCGCCAGTCATAGCCCCAGTCATGTACGCGGAGTTTGTTTTCACGGGTATTGGGACACTTGTTCAAGTGCTTGAGTAATCTTCGGCAGATATCAATCGGGCCAATATGCGACAAGACCCCAGATGGGATGATAGACTGTTCCATTTTCTCTTCGTCTTCCCTTGTTAAACCGACTTCAAGGTCAACTTTGCGAAGATTCAACCCCACCTTTATAGGCACCCAGAGCTGACGGTGCGGTGGCTGCGCCGATCTCAAAATGGAGCCACGATAGCCCCCCAAGATGACGACGTCGCCGGTTAACTTTGATAGAGCTTGTGACAAGATTGGGTGAGCTCGTTGTTGCGAAGTTTCGACTTCCATTCCTTTTTGAGAATTGCGTAAATCTTTCAGGGTCGTATATTGGTGGTGACGATTACGGTTGTCGGAGTCTTGGAGACCAGTCTGACTCTGACTCTGACTCTGGCCTTGGATCTTGTCAGGACTAATCCGACGCTTTGGCGATGGGCGGATGAGGGGCATTTTTGGAAGTCTCAAAGTCGAATTCTGAAAACTATCGGTTATAGCTTTGAATCGAGAGTTTGCCATTTCTGCCACATTAGCAAAAGCGCTGATATCGTCATATGCTGATACACCAGATATCCGTCGTTGAATGTAAATGGAGCTCTCTGAATTCGAACGAGGACGGCTTCGTAGCGAAGATGTTCTAGAAGGCTCAAGCAGTGACTCTACATTGCCATCAAGCTGATTGAATCTTGCATCTGAGCCGATCCTACGGAAGGGTGGAGCTTGTTGGCTACCGTCGTCTTCGAGTGGCTCCCGTAAGGACCACCTAAACCGAGACTTCTCTATGGGGCTGTTCTGTGATGTATTTGGATCGGAGCCAGTGGTTTTAGTTGCTGAAAGAACCAGAGACATTGAGCTCATGTTGAAGGAGGCTGATGGAAGGTCCGGTAACAATTTTCGTAAGTTAGACAAAATAGCCGTTGGGCCTGAGGAGGAGCGGCGCCTTCCCTCGCCACCGGCAGCGCTGAGGAAGGACCTTGTCAATGATTGTCTGATCGTGGCCGGAGCTTCGATTTGCTCTTGAGGGGAGTCCTCCCGCTTCAGGACGTTCTCCGATCGCCATTTCTGTGGTGGAAACTTGTATTCCCAAGGTGAAGGAGGCTTTTGTGTTGAGTCATCTGGTGGTCGAATTTGCGACGGGTATGATCGGTCGAAGGAGAGATCTGGAGAATCGAGTTGATCGTAGTATCTCATAGGATGTTCTGTAAAGGATGGAGTTCGCGACAAGGCTGGCTCGGCAGGCCTTTCATTAGAAGCAACAGTTTTCCTGCGGAGTACATGTCGAGGCGGTGGTTTTATAACGGAAGGCGGGATGCCAAGTTGCTCAATGTGCTCAATGTTCTCGCTCAGTTGTTCATTCAATGGCTGTGTTCCTTGGAAATATTCGATGGGCACATTCAGGGCACGCGCTTTCTCGGCTACAGGAGTGTCGGGCGATCTCATGTGGGTCTGCTGTCGACTAATACTCACCCCGATTAAGTCATGATCATAGAGAGCGTCGGTTTCGACCTGCAGATTGGATGGATGATCTGAGCCGGACAATCTGCCATTCTCATCCAAATCACCATGACCATCGAAGACATGGTTCCAGTGCTGGGCTTGGTCTGAAGCGGAGCCGCGGCCAGACAGACCTGAACCAGTGGTTGAGTGCATATCGGAAGGACAAATACATGAATCAGCGACGACTATTTGAACATTATCACCTGGTCCGGGGCGAGTTTAGGCACAGGGAACGGTGGGCCTGATATATGTTTTGGTGGATTTGCGGAAAGACAAGCTGAGATTCGGTGCTTACTTTCCTAGCTCAGAGCGACGTTCTCGGAGACTGACGATGTACATAGGACATTGAATATGCAGTAGCTCGGATAAGCGAATGTCTTCGGCCAACGGGCGAAGCTGAAAGGATGATGAGCTAAAAATCTTGGGTTACAGAAATAGTCAGCGACATAAAGAGGAAGCGATGCACAGCCCGATAAGGTAGTAGAGGAATGCAGTTCATCCGTTGTGTAAGAGGAAGTGACGGACAGATATTGAGAGGAAGCGAACGAGAGGAAGGTCAATAGAGATCAACAGAGGTATTGCCAATACATTGACAGTCAAGCGCTGCCACTGGCAGGTGCTGGCGCGTGCTGGCTCCTTGAGGGACCCTCGAGTCTCGAGTCTTGACATCCGGGTCCGGAAACCGCGGATCCAAGCGGGAATCCGTTCCGAGTCAGCATGGCCACAGAGGATGATAGTCATGACTCATGACAAGGGTTCGGTATTGTGTTGCACGGTGCCATTGCTGCGGGAGCGTTTTGGAAGCTGCGAGATAGTACTGGGATATGACTGGACGTCTTCAAGAATAGTCGTTCGAAAGCTCAAGAAGCTGCTGTTGCTGCAGGACAAAGTGGGCAAAGCGGACAAAGTGAACAAAGTGGGCAAAGCGAGCAAAGCGAGCAAAGGGGGCTGACGGCTGCCATGAAGCCATCAAGCCTGATCGACGCTAATGCACTAGCCAATGCTTGTTCAACCCCATCTACTACGGCGCATCATTCAACTTCAGGGTACTCATATACGAACCTCGTACATTGGTGTCGTGACGGTGGTAGGCATTCTGCAGGCTGCCAGAACCTGGTATTTATTGAGACTTGAATGCTTCGCTTGGCCGCTGAAAACGCGCTGTTACTGACTGGGCGCCACGTCATACCCCTAGAACACATCCAAACAGCAACCTGGCCTGACCAGCATAGAATGGACAGACAGGTGGCTATCCTTAACCTCTTTCGGCTGCCTGCTTAGCGAGTACGGGGTTCCCATCCCCGCCCTGCCAGGCTCCATGCCGCCCTGTCCGCCCTACGACCACCCTGACAACCAAATACATGGCTGCATCGCGCTCTTTGGTTTTCCTTTTACTCATCAGCAAAGAACACCATATGAATACACAGCGTACACACGCGACACGTCCAGAAATTATGCTTGTCATGCCCATGGATCTGTATAAGACTCTTCAAACAATGATTATCGCAAAGAATCCAACGGTTATGGCGAGGAACAAACTTGATGCCTCGATTTGGGAATCCCAAAGACTGTTCGAGATGCTGGAGGAGATATGGGAGGAGATCTTGGGGGAACGTAAGGCGGATGCCCTATCGAGCCTGCGAAAGGGCGTTCAAACCAACAGATCCGATGCCCAACGCTATCTCAAGCTCGGACAAAATGGAGTGTGTGAATAGTCTTGCCGACTTGATTTTGCTTGGGAAGTGTTGGTGGATATCTGGGAGAAGTTTTACACCTTCCTCCTCCGCATACGACAAGCCATTCGGCCCTCAAGAAGAGTTTAATATTGCTGGTAAAGATAGTGTGGCCACTTCTACTATGCTTTCCACTCTTGCAATTCCCTAACAGACTCCGTCCTCCTTGTACGACAAAGCCTTGGACAATCTGGCCGGCTCTGGTTGTCTTGTGGGGCGTGTGTTGGATGTTCTATGAAGGAGTTGACTCGGACTGGACGTATTTGGAGGGTCTTCCAGCTGGTAGCAATACAAACTGTCTGTTCAAGGATATTGCTCCAATTGATCCATTTCAAGGTGATTTGCTCCTTTATTATTTGTCCCAAGATTAATCCTTCTTTCAAAAATAGATTTCAATCCTAGGGGCATCGAACTTGAGGTTGCAATATGGAATGAGGCTGTTCTTCACCGATCATATTTGGGGATGCGGTTTGAATTCGACGGACTCCAATAGGCCATCGATCATAGCAGTGAGACAGCTATGGTGTCTCACCAAGTCGGACCAGGCATCATCAACCCACAAGATACTCTACTCCTGCCTGCCGCGAGTCATGGAGTTGGTATTGGGAATTTAAATTCCGCTATTCCAGCATCGCCTGCTGCCATCAGCACTATCCAAAATGGCTCCGCTCAAGAAACAACCTGTCCTACGAGTCTACTACCACAGGGAGCCGCCGATGGGATGAATCAGGGCAGAGACCAGCGAAACAAATCAGTCCGGAATTCCAAATACAGTCAAACTGAGCAATACTTTTGCACCCACGAAAATTGCAACCGTTCAGGATCAGCTTCAGGCTTTAATCGCAAAGATCACTCGGATTAGCATCTTCGTGGAGTCCACAAGCAGAAATTGGTCCCCAGATTGCGTGGAGAATCAGCTGGTACTCTGGCAAGTATTCTACAACCTACCACCACCTCCAAAACCACTGAACCATCCAAGAAGCGGAAGCGCGACCCTGAAGAGGAACTGCGCTGTGATGATGGTGAAGTACTCTCTGTCAAGCTCGCACGAGAACGGAGCCTGCGCCAACTGGCCGAGCAAGAGAACCGGCGTTTGCGCCAGAGAATCGAGAACTATGAGGTGCGAATGCAAAAGTATGAGGATAGGCTGGACCGAGTGATGTCTCTGCTCGAACAGGAGAGAGGGAACGACATATCCTAACAGTGCCTCACACTTGCTTGCATTTCGTAGGTCACCGAATTGTATGTCCCTCATTGTCTTGAGACTGATCACCAAATCTCTGTGGGGCCGCCCGCCTTTCGCTAAGATCAGTCAACCCGGCCCCTCTCAAGCTGCGGTTGGAAGCGCCTTCACCCACACTTTCTTCTAGCCACATTCCCTCACATCAAGAAGGTAAAAACCCCCTTCATCCACCGAGGCACAATTATGTTATATCTTCCCTACACGTGAGCTCGCGCAATAATTCAAACCCATTTGCAACTCAACAAATGCATCTGAGCTTCACTCAATGATGTCCGTGCTGCTGACGCAAACGGCCTCTTATGGTCATGCAAGATCCGAAACAAGAGGACCATCAAGTATTCACCTTTGTCTTTCAATGCCGGTGAGTCGCGTTTCCAGGATGTAAATGATCGATGATTCCGCACCATCCATGAATCACAAGAAGATATAATATCGACGTGAGTCGCCGGGTTAGAGAAAGTCAATGAATCATGCCTGTCCCTTCCGACATTCACCAAAATGAGACGGTGCATTGTGCATATAAAAAGCTGGGGCTTGGTCCAAACTAATGAAACGAGTGGACTTTATTTCTTGCTTTGGTCTGGTCTGAGCATTGAGCCTGGAATTGGTCTATGACTTCTGTCAAAGATCACATTCGCAGAAGGACAAGAATGTCGAGAAGAAAGGCGCCAGATCTCAAGTGGATCGGCGGCGACAGCCGGTCCAGTGTCTGGTTTGCATTGAGTAAGCTGCTGATGCCTGCAGAGCATGAGCGCGTCGAAACAGTCCGGAAAAGCAGGCAGGCACGGGTACAGAAGGCAAGGGAGGAAGCTTCAGCTGCGTCTGCGTTGGAAAGGACCACAGAAAATGCCGGGGCAGATGTTCAAGAGGCACAGAACACCGAAGAAGGGGAACAAGAAGAGGAAACATCTCCTACTGCGGACGAGAACAAAGCTCCAGCAAGTGGCGAGGCAGAGACTGAACCGACGGCCGACAACGACCCCAAAGAAAGGGCCGATGGGATGTCAGTGGCCACCAACGAGAACGATGGACAGGAGACACCGCAAGCAACAGGCAACGATTCATTAAAGACTTCTCCCGGCGATGCACAGCCTTGTTCTACGAAAGGCCACGGACAACCGGAATCCCAGGCTCTAGCCGGTGAAACTACACCGAATGGTTTCAGCAGAGTCGCAACGATGGTTGAAACACCAACACCACAGTCTTTGGTCTCAGGGACATCATGAATTTGAGCCTGGCCCTCCATCAAGCAGGCCACCCTCAACGGTGGTTCGTGCCCGACTATTGCAATCACCAAGGATTCATATTCTTCAGCCGGTTCGCCCTACCGAGCCCATGGTTGAAATCAATCAACAACGGCCGCCGCAACCACTGACATCGCCAGAACAGCAAAGCAATTCTATTCTATTCGCTACCACCAGCTCTCCCCTACAGCGTAATCCATCCCGCCGCGCCTTCTCTAAATCACCATTACTACCGTCCATCTACCACCCCCTAGCAACATCAAACTCAATATCAACCTCAACACCCCTGCTACAGCCACAATCCCGCACACTACTTTGACCGCACCAGCACCTAACGGCATCTCACCACCCGGACGCACGTGGCGCGACATACGGATATTGGACCACGCCAGCATCAGCAGCAGTAGCAGCAACACACCACACACACCAACCATGCCTTCCTCAGTACCAGCTCCAGCGCCCAGTAGAGGCTCACCCCCACAGCATTCGGCTGCGCGAACTATCAGCATACCGCCGGGACGTCATTTCGACCTCCGGGGCCCAGGACCACGATCAGCACCAATGCCATCACCTTGCTGGTTCTCCCTCAGCAACTCTATATATACAGATGGCGGATGAGAGATACATGGGTGCTGCTACACCGTCCTCACTTTGGGGGGGCCATACAGTTGAGCTCTACATAGCAGATGAACCAGCCCGTCCGGGAGATAGAGAGCGCGCACAGCAATTACACCAAACCGCACAGGCTGGCCCGCGGCACATATATGTAGGCACCGCATATCCCACGCAAAGATCTAGTGCCCTATCTAACTAACATCGCCACGTACAGAACTCCCACCATGCGAGCGGCGGTGGAAGGAAGGCATGTGCATATAAAAGGCACATACTGCACATGCTGAATCCGAGATTGAAATACATATAGGGCATCTTTCAACCTAACTCGATTTTCTGGAGCGTATGCTCTGGTCTCCCTTTGTTTGGGAATGTTTCTAGGGAAAGGTGTGGGGGAACATATACTGGACAGTTGTACTATCTACTAGATAGTGGCACTGTTAGTCTTGGACGACAGGCGATACGAGGCCCCAAGTCGGAGGACGAACCATTCTACTACATATTATGTCCACGGTCAACCGAGGGCGAATACAACGCATGATGGTGCGCTGTCGTCACGAACGCACAGAGCCAGCAGAGAGGAAGCAGCATTTGAAACCCATTCCATAGAATGGTCCCGAATAATGTTCATTTGAATGGAATCCCCACTGCATTGCCATCGTGTCGATGTGACTAGTGGTACCAGTAGTAGATGTTGTAACTAAGTAATGGTTGGGATGTTTTCGCATGCCCCTTGGTCCATGTCTAGAGGATCTTCGAAGAATGTCTGCTCATACACGCACACAGCCGACCAGCTTTGCGGGGCTACCACCACTAAAAATCCGCCTCAGCAGTAAAGATATCCAGGCTTGAACAAGGCTTCTTGCTGGTCGTGTTGCTTGTTTGCTGACTCTGACGAGCCCCTTTCTGATTACCCTTCAAATGGTGTTGGTGAGCGCGGATTGCTGTGAAGAAGCCCACAATCAAATAGTGCGATACCGTCTAGACGCTCCAGTTCAAAGCACAAGGATGTTTCGGAGCAGCCTGAATTTCCATACCACACATGCAACAGCTCCTCCGCTTCAACCCTGACAATCATTCGTGAACAACTGGGATATCGGGCTAGCAAATCCCAGATGATGAGCCCTTGAGTCAAATTCCACCAGTAAAGGCAGTTGCCCTGGTCTGAACGCCTCCCAAACTTGAACAACGCAAGTTAGTCATAAGGTCGTTCAATGCTCAATAGTATCATACGCGTATCCATCGATTCGCAGGCCTCATTACATGAAGGTTTGGCAGTGATGATAATGTGTGCTGACAAAATGTGAGGTTCACACTCGTGGTCGCTTGGGATCAGGGCCAATATTGGCACGTTGTTCCCGGATGCGAATTGCTTCAGTTCCGTCATCGACAAGTGTTTCTCTGAACCAAGGATGCTTCAAGGCTTCTTTTGCTGTGATTCTACTCTTCGGGTCATAGACGAAGATTTTCTTCAGCAAGTCTAGGAGTTGCTTGTTGAATGCAGTGTTGGCTGGAATGAATTCCTGAAAACGATGTTAGCATGACAACATCAAGCCATGGATCAAAAGGGGAACTCACATGAAGATGCTTCATTGCCTTGACATATTTCCTTGACGCCTTCGACGTTTCGTTGTTAGGGTATTCCAACTTTCCTCGATTGAAGAATTTTGCAGCAGGATTTCCGTTGGCACTTCGACTACCTTGAGAAACTTGCTTGACAAGTTTGGCGTCAATCTTGCCATTGCAGACTGCCTCCATCATGGCGAGATGTTCCAAGTTGTCATGAGTTTGGAATAGAGCATCACCCGTGAAGAACTCGACTAGTATGCACCCTATGCTCCAGATGTCGCAAGGAAAGCTCCAACCGAGTTGCAATATGATTTCGGGTGCACGATAATGTCGCGTGGAAACCACAGAGGAATGGTACTCGTCGTCAAAAGTAGCAGAACCAAAGTCGATCAGGCGGATTTCGCTGTCCAGAAGGACTCGCCTTTGCCGAGCGGTTCTAGAGTTGGTGTGTGAGGAGGAGGGTATCGTGCGGTTGTATGTGAAGGTCTGATAAGCATTGTGGACGAGCAGAATGTTCTCCGGTTTCAAATCAGTATGGATGAGGTTAAGATCATGCAAGACTATCCAATGTTAGTTAATGGGAAAACAAGGAAAATGTTGACGATGACACCTACAAGCCACACTGGTGAAGAGCTGCCGTGCGAAGCTCTGGATCTGCGAACTGGGAAATGGCACAAAGCCGTTGCCTTTGAGAAAGTCGAAGACACTCTGACCTAAAAGATCAGTGACAATGCAGATGTGATTCCGAAAGTCGAACGAGTCTCGCAGGTGGATGCACTTGTTTCTGTTGGTCTTGTCGTTGAGTGCAAGCGTGGAAAGAACACGCAGTTCGATGCGACTAGCATCGCGATATTTCTGAACCGATCTGATGATTTTGACGGCACATTTTGTTCTCTTTTTCTTGTCGAATGCTTCAACCACTTTTCCAAAAGTACCCTGACCGAGCAGTTTGATAATATCGTCTGGGAGACGTCAGTGGAATGGAGGGTTTGAGGGAAGGGACCTGGCATACATCTATCAGTCAGAGGTACATTGGGACTAACAATGTAATGACCGTCGTCGTCGTCAACTTTCTGGTGTTTGTGCAAGTTCTATTTATGGTCAGCCAGTGTGGTTTAAGGTTTGTCAGCAGAACCGAACATACATCACGAATGACTGGGACATGAACATCGCCAGCCTTGCGAAGCGGTTTAGGAGGTGGGATGTAGTCTGCAAATGCATCTGAAGTTGACTCTTGTTGCTTCCTTTTCGTCTGGGCCCTGGTTTCTTTCTGTGGTTGGATCCGCTTTCTTTTCTGCCCTGCTCTGACATCTTCGTAACTGCTGCTAGCGTTGTTACCGGCATAGGACTCGAGAGAGGTGGGAGCGGTCACAGTCTGTAGGGACGTTGTTCGATCGCCAGACTGGTAAGAGGCAGAGGAGGAGTCACCGAATTTGGTAGGATGGGTGGAAAAAGTTGGGCTGTCCGAATACTCGATTTCATAGCCCTGGTCGACTTTTCGTTTTCGGCCGGCGTTGGTAGTGTAATTCGAGGCATCTGCTCTGGGTTGTCTGTTTGATGTGTTGGAGGTGGTTGCTGGGTACTGTGGCTCAGGTGAATCATCGTCGATAACAATAATTTCTTTGGGAATGCCATTTTTGTAAAATTCATTCCAGTCTGGCTGCCGTTTGGAAGCAGACTCGGTGGTGGAGTTCTGCTGGGAGGGAGCCATTGAGATATTGGATGGTTGCCGGTATGAAACAGCGGGCGAGGGTTGTGGTCGTGGGTACTGAGGAGCAGCCGGGTAAGAAGAATGGTAAGAGGTCGTCAGTCTTTGAGGCGCAGGAAGAGCGTTGGTTGCGGGGTATGTGCGTGTAGAAGGGGAATAAAGATTTTGATGGGCATAGCCATATTGGGAGTGGTGAGCAGGAAGAATCGTGGTTGCTATTGACGGAGTGGACATTGTGTCTGGAGGAAAGAAGTCGTAGAGGTTGAGCTGGTGGTTGTGGTCGTGGTGACGGCGGTTGTGGAGTCAAGCCAACACCGTGCCAGTGGATCGGCAGAGGCCGCAGTTTGCAACATACGAAAAATTGGGGGGGCGAGATTTCTTGGATTAGACCGGAAGTCGAGGGTTTGTAGATGAAGGAGGCAGTGGTGACCGTGGGGATGTTGAGGAATAGCAGTGAGGGTATAAGACAGACAGATAGAGAGAAAGAATGGACCGTGGTGGTCAAAGTTGGACTCCCTGACGAAAGACGAGTGTCGCCCTAGGTTAGGTGCGAATGTGGAACGCCGGACCTGAGGAGGAGGAACCCTCTCTCTTAGGATGCCAGATCCACACTCATATTTGATGATAAGAGTTACGAGGAAGAGAGAGGAGTGTATTAGAGTGAGGAAGTTGAGGGTTTCAGGGACGAGGAGATTTGCAAGAGGCGATGATGTCGAAGATTGAGGTGCAAGGTGCGAGGTACGAGTTGGTGAGGTGGTGAGGTGTGTGGGCGGATGGGGTTTGAGGAGACGGACGCGGACAGACGCAAGAGACGCAAGAGACGCAGATGGCGCACAAGAGAGCCCGCCTGGGTAGTGTACGGGATACCTAAGCGGCTAAATCGCTAGTGACTCCAGGTAGTCACAGTGGCAGACTCTTGGGGGATCAGGGCGCACTTTCAGGGCATGCCCAGGCGTGCAAGAGGTGGCCGACGGGCCAAGGACGGAGTAGGGGCCCACGAGTCCCAGACCAGACGGCCAGTCTACTCGACACGTCGTATGTAACTGTACAGTAGGTGCGTGTGCAGGTCGTATTCTGGTGGCGTCTTGCCCGCCCAGCCCAGCATCTGCCCTACTCAGCGGCTGAGCAATCAGTACCACGCTTAACAACTCCCCGGTATGTGAATAATACGTGTACGGAGTATCGGTACTGTATGAGGAATTGAGTTAATTCCAGGTGCTGTGTCTTGGACAATCCTTTCTCCATCCTCCCTGTTCCTGGCCACCTAATTCCAGATCAGGATCTTTTACGGGGCCTGAAGGTTTCCTTAGGTGCCTTTATTACTGTTATCATGACTGTTTTACCGTAACTCCTGTTGTTGTTTCTACTATCATTGCTCTCAATATTAATATCTTTGTTACTCAACACCCCGCTCCTCCATCTCATCCATCTTCACCTTTTGCCCTTTCGCCTCGACGGGTAGCGAATGAGGAATCACGAATTCACGCTAAGAGATGCGCCAATTGCAGTCGTGCCCTGTCCACATCTCTCTAACCACTGGCACCACTGGCATCAGGGTCATCGGTGGCATCACTACCCAACTCGGTCGCGGACCCCTCGTACAGAGTATGGAGTACGGAGTACACAATTACCAGCCATGACAAACACCCAGGACAGGCAAAGACTGACAAGACCTTCTCCGCGACATTTTCTTTCTCCTTGCTACGACCGACTACCGAGTTCTCACCCGGTCTAATACGCGATTGTCGCTTTCTTTCCCTCTTCCCTTCTCGCCCTATGACACACGCTTGTCCAACCCGCCGTGCCTCCGTGTGTGTGTGTGACGTCGATTGTCACGCCTGGGGGTGTGGTCTGTTGATATCACTAGTATTTATCTACAGTACGCAGCCCTCAATGTCACAAGAATTGGGGTTCGTTATTATCGTTGTCTTTCATATTTACTCTGAATGCTCCCGATATGTCTCCGTCCGTTTCTCTCGCGTCTCACCCACGCACTTAGGATTCAAGAGACGAAAAAATCGTGCTTCGGGCTGTCCTGTCAGACAACAGCCTAACAGCCTCACTAACATGTTGCCCGAGGGTCAGTGCCACCCACCCCTCGCCATCTCCCATCTCCCATCTCCGCCCACGCCTGTCCCTGCACTGGATCAAATCCGCCACCACCGCCGCCGGAACGATCTCTTCCCCACCGAATCTGCCATCCAACTGGACAAGCGAGTTGCCTACCTCTTCCTGGACGTTGGAGACACGAAGACGACATGATCCGACTGGCAAACCGGCACGGTAACCGCTCCACTGTCCAAGTACCCAACAGTTGCAGGCGTTATTATTGACACTGCACGCTGCCCCTTCGTGACCATCATGCTACTTGACGAGGTCCCGAGTACGGAGTACTACGACCACCGCTCCGTCCGCTCGCTTATATCCCTACATTTCTACATGGTTCGTGTCGTCCAACGTCGGGTAAAATATGGTTCAAGGGCGCCCTTACCACAATATTAAAGTCACCAAGCCCATTTTCAGTCGTATTGGAGTCAGTGTTGAAAATTGGTATTGTAATTATCTTACACCTGGCATGCTTTGTCCCGCGGCAGCAGTTGCCGGTACTCACTGACAATCCCCATGCCATCACCCATGCTTGTCCTTTGTAATGCCCGCGGTAATATCTAGCAATCCATATCGAGAATCAATTTTCTGGCAAGCTCAGTCCTCGCAAATATGACCTAGATGCTCGTCCGTCACTCTCAAGCACAAGGAACACATCCCGCGCTTGAATCTTGCTCTCTTTGCCTTCGTCCCACTGTCCAAATTGCTTTTCTTTCACCGCGGGTCGTGCTCGTTCTGGTGCTGGTGTGCCGACTGCTGACGAGGCTCCTGATACGAGAGGTCTTCCTGGTGTTGCGGCCGGGCTAGCTCCCGCCCCTTTGCTCGCATTCATCCAGTCATAAGTCCTCTGCTTCTTGCCTCGACCTAGAAGTCCCGAAACAGCCATACGTGCTGCTTCGTTTGCTGACTTATGCTGTTGCTGCTCAGAGAATTTCGATTCCGCCAGCTTTCGCTCTTTCTTAGTCGTCTTCTTCTCCGATTCCAGAGCAGCCGCCAACGCAGCTTCCTCGGCCGCTTCTACACTGGACCCAGCTGTGCCATCAGCGTTGGTTGCCGTACGTCGTTTTAGCCGTCTCAATCGTCGGGCGTCCTCGGCCTTTCGCTCCGATGTAGACGACTTCTCCAAAGCGTCTGTGACACGTGGTACGCTAGGGATCTGATCACCGGGGCCAGAAGGCTCACTGTTGGCCTGTGACTGTGAGAATGTCCCTGGTATTGTGTTAGTAATTGGCGTGCGCTCTTAGGTCAAGGAAATTTCTCACGTTTCAAACCGGTGCTACCAGTTGGGCTCAGAGCACTTTCCGGTAGATCAATCATCGGCCGAGCTGCAACAGCGATGTCTTTCCAGTCTTCCGGTATCCTCCCTTTGGAATGCTCCAGTCTTTCGAGTGACATACGTGATGAAGCGCTGACCAGCCCACTTAGCCGAGCTTTGGCCGCGAGGCTGATGACCTTCATGATCTCCGACAACCGCTCACCCTTCTGCCCTGTATCGAGAATGGCTTGTCCCTTGTCAATTACCCGTGACGCCCCTTCTAAACCATTCACCCGTACCGTTGGTGGCGGGCCGACTTTCTGAGTGTTGACCAGTACGCCAGATTGAGGATCGACCAAATGCTCGGATATGCTTATATTCCTGATCCTTTCATTCAAAGCTCCTCCTTGAAGAAACATATCCCACAATGGGTGCTGGCTATGCCGAGCCGCCTCCCAATCCTGACGGCCTTCCTCCCGTTGTTGAACCTCCTCTGCCGTTGGCTGATAACCTTGGGTTTGTGGTGGTCCATCGCCCAACTGCTGAGATCCTCCTAAAACATCTCCACCCGGGCTTGCTTCAGTGAATGAATTCTGGCGACTATCCAGCCCACCAGGACGAGACTGAAGGGGTGTTTGAGGAGTAGGATTATTATAGTAATCAGGTCGCACAAGCATACGTGCTTCCTCTTCGATGTTGATTCCTGTTCCTGAAAGAATATCCTCGTAGTTGTTATCCGCCGTTTTATCGGGTGGTCTCTGCGGAGGGGCCATCAACCCAGGTCGGGGCACAGGAGGTGCAGCGCCATTGACCGAAGCACCTCCGCTAGGCGTAGAGGGCTGGCCAGTTGGAGTGCCGACTTGGTTCTGAGTGGGAAAAGGAGATTGAGCTTCAGGTGAGAGTCGTAACCTCTTCGCAGGTGGCTGGGAGAATTGAGGGGAGAATTGCTGAGGCGAAGGTGACGAGTAGCCTAGACTCATCGTTGGGGACTGCGGTCCCAGTGGACTTGGTCTCCCATTAGCGGTAGGAAAGTCGCGGTGGAAAGAGGTCTGAGTGGGAGGGAGAGGAGGTCGCGAAGGCGCAGGTTGTGGTTGGGCCATGGTGATTGACCTGGTCAACTAGAGATGAGGGTGATGGACTTTGTGATGGTTGGTCTCGCCTTTCCCAAGGAGCGCAGTTGGACGCTCGGCGCTTTGTTTGCTTGTACCATGCCTAGGAGAATTTAATCGTCATATGGGCAAAGTAGAATATTGAATACAGATCAACTTGGGCAGGAAGATGAGATGGTGATTGAATCAAGTGATGGGATATGGGGTTAGAAGCGCATGAGCAGGCGGAATAGAAGCGAAGATTCACTTGTCAACGCCACGTGACAGTGTTACCCGGTATGTCACGTGATACCTACCAGCAACCGATGCCGTTCTCAAAACATTCCTGCCGCTTGTTCCTCTTCCTCACGACCGCTTGGATACAACACAAACTTCCGACACCCACGACTTCTGTACTTCTACTGCTAACACGATATTCCCCATAATAAGAAGCTACTGACTACAAGTTTCCTGGTTCGATAAGCCCCTCACCTACATTCATTTCTAGATTGCTATTGCAAGCGCAATCAATCGACCCTGGACCTTCCACGACCCTCCAATACCCATATCAGACGATGGCCAACAAGAGAAAGGCTGCTGCCATGTCCAAGGCAGAAGAAGATGAGCCTGTTGATCCCTCTGATGAGTTGGTCTTTATCGGTCTTGGGGGCTGTCAAGAGGTTGGTCGATCATGTCATATTCTCCAATATAAGGGCAAGACTATCATGGTACGATCCCAAGCTACAGTGCGGCACAGAGCAGAGGCTGATCAAGATTTAGCTCGATGCTGGTATGCATACGGGTCGCGAGGGGATGTCCGCTATGCCCTACTTCGATGATTTCGACCTTTCCACCGTCGATATTCTCTTGATCAGCCAGTAGGTCTATATTTCTTTCTGCCCCCCTTCCCGTCCATGTTCGCAGGCGTTTGATTTATGGCGATGCAATTATCAAAGATGGAGGACCCAGATGGCAATTGAAGCACAGGGCAAGACGATTCATCTTCTTGAACACTGTACGGTTGATGTGACCACTTTGTTTGGGGCCAACTTGTATCTAGACCAGAAATCAATACAATTTTGTTGGCCAAACTTCATGCTTCATCCAGCCTCAATCCGTCTACTGTCTGATCACTAGCTCTCTGGGTTATTTCATCACTGAACTCCTTCGAAATGGTTGACCAGGTGGCTGATGAGGAGTGCCCAATAGTTTTCATCTCGACCATGCGGCAGCCCTCCCTTATGTCCTTGCAAAAACAGACTTCAAAGGCCGAGTTTTTATGACACATCCAACCAAAGCAATCTACAAATGGCTCATACAAGATTCTGTCCGAGTCAGCAACACCTCCTCCACCTCCGACCAAAGAACGAGTCTATACACAGAAGCCGACCATGTCTCCACCCTTCCCCAAATCGAAACCATTGATTTTTACACTACGCACACAGTATCTGGTGTCCGGATAACGCCATATCCGGCTGGACATGTGCTGGGAGCTGCAATGTTTCTTATAAACATTGCCGGTCTAAATATCTTCTTCACAGCGGACTACTCCAGAGAGCAAGATCGCCATCTTGTAGCAGCAGAGGTCCCAGATGTCGCCACAGTCGGCAAGATTGATGTGCTCATCACAGAGTCCACGTTCGGAATTTCAAATGCTCCTCCTCGAGCAGAGAGAGAAACAGCCTTACTGAAGGCGGTCTCCAACATCATCAATCGCGGTGGCAAAGTTCTCATGCCCGTCTTCGCTTTAGGCCGAGCTCAAGAGCTTTTGCTCATCCTCGAAGACTATTGGCAACGCCATCCTGAGCTGCAGAAGTTTCCAATCTATTACACTGGTAATACGGCTCGAAAGTGCATGGTTGTCTATCAGACATACATCAATGCTATGAATGACAATATCAAACGTATTTTCCGTGAACGCATGGCTGAAGCTGAAGCTGCTGGCAATGCAAAAGGAGTCAGTGCTGGCCCATGGGATTTCCGCTTCGTACGAAGCTTGCGTAATCTAGATCGATTTGATGATGTGGGCGGGTGTGTGATGTTGGCGTCTCCGGGTATGTTACAGTCAGGAATGTCTCGAGTTCTACTTGAGAGGTGGGCACCAGATCAGCGAAATGGTGTAGTCATGACTGGTTACAACGTGGAAGGTACCATGGCAAGAACAATTCTATCCGAGCCAGAAATGATCCCAGCAATCATGAGTGGAGGTGGAGGCGGGCCTCCCCAAGCCATGGGTCGACGAAAGGACGATGGTGCTGCAGTAATGATACCAAGAAGATGCACTGTTGAAGAGTTCCAATTTGCGGCACACGTCACTGGAGTCGAGAACGTCGAGTTTATCGAACAAGTTGCTTCACCTCATGTCATCCTAGTCCATGGCGAACGATCACAAGCTGCTAGACTGAGATCTAGGCTATTGGATCTTAACACACGACGCTTGGCGAACAACCCCAACGCACACCAAACCAAGGTATACAGCCCAGAAAATGGTGCCGAAGTCAAGATTCCGTTCAAGAAAGATAAAATTGCCAAAGTTGTGGGCAAACTCGCTCAGATTAACCCTCCCGCCAGCGACACAGATGAGTCAAGGGTCGTCAGTGGTGTACTAGTTCAGAACGGCTTCAAGCTAAGTCTCATGGCACCAGAGGATCTACGAGAATATGCAGGTCTCACGACAACTACGATTATCTGTCGTCAACACATCACTCTTGCAGCTGCAGGCATTGATCTGATACGATGGGCGCTCGAAGGGACATTTGGGAGCATAGAGGAGGTCGGAAAGGCCAAGCAAGAGCCCAATGGCACCACAAATAGCCACGACTCCCAAGATGGCCACAAGGACGAGCAGGAGGAAGCAGACGAGGAAATTATTGCTGAACCACAGCGGACTTTCCTCATCATGGGCTGTATTACCCTTGAGTGGTCTGGCCGTGAGAAACAGATCGAACTGGAATGGGAAGGGAACACTATGAACGACGGAATTGCAGACGCAGTCATGGCTGTACTGATGACAGTAGAGAGCAGTCCTGCGGCTGTCAAATACTCCTCTAGCAAGTGCGCACATTCACATCACGCTCACGCTCAAGAGATTGGTACGAAGCCTTTACGAAACCAACATGCAAACATTGCCCCCGAAGATCGATTTTCAAGGTTGTGCCTGTTCCTCGAAGAACAATTTGGAGATGGCGTTACACCAATTGAGAAGCCGAAGATACAACATGCAAATTCCAAGGCTGTTGAATCCAAGAAAGAGGAGCAAGGATCTGGAGATGAGGATGAAAGTGAAGATGACACCGAGAGCGCAGAGATAGATGAACGCGCAAGACTGGCGGCATTAGGAATCCCTGTTCCCGGACTCGAAATCAAGTTTGACAAACACGTGGCCAAGCTGTGGTTGGAAGATCTCGAGGTGGAATGTGCGAACAGCATCTTGCGTGATCGTATCAAGGCGATCGTCGAGAGAGCCGTGGAGACTGTAGCTCCGTTGTGGAACGCCAGGGAGCAGGTCACGGCATGATATGATGGCATGTTTCATAGATCATCTTATGGACTTTGATTAGATGCTGGTATGTACTCAGTGGCGTCAGTGCAGATCACGGTGGAAATTGACGTTGGAGATGGCTGGAAATGCCACCCATGCTCTCTGACAGATGATCACCAGACCAATACTTCCCAATCATGATGGAGTTGGCATGTCACTCATATGTACGAGATAGGGGAAGGGCTCTGGAATACGCAGCCTTGCGGTCTCAATGATAGTGAAGGGATCGACAAGAATCTCCACCAAGCTGATCCTAGCCACCTCGTCTCACGTCCGAAAGTTGCAGTGGCCTTGTCAGCAACTTACACACAGTAGCGCATGCACCCACATTGCTCGATTCACATACGGCAGGCTTGCTATGATGCGTGGCTTCTCTTTTCGTTAAACCTGTTGACGGCGATGCCGTGCTCCGTATATCACCTCTAGTCAGAAATCATCGAACTTTTGTCTCGGACATCATGACACATCCAACATGATATTCATATCTGGCCTGACCGGCCTAATGCCTTGTACCTCGTGGTCCACCTGCCTTCCTACTCAGCGAGCCACATACCGGGGTTTGCGGGGAGCGCCCGTTGTGGACCGATGTTCTGCGCATCACTAGCCATGCTTGCTTGACTCTTCAACCCCGAATCAGCCCCTCTCTCCCACACTCTGCCTCGGCAGTGGAGCGCAGGTGTGATACATCGAAGCATGACCATGGCAAATGCCACGCTTGATGCCAGAAGGACATTTAGGCAGCCTGCCAATACCGAGCTGCAAGGTAGTGGTGGATGGACTGTATAAGCAGAGGTCAAGAGACTTCACTTCTTTGCGCCTGATCCGATACAAACCCCTAGCTCTCTTTTCTCATCGGTATTAAGATCTGTCGCATCTCTTTCCTCTGCGTGGCGACAAGGAACTTCTTTTCGATCGTCAGATCAAGCCCTAGGATCTACTCACCATGGCGGAATCAACAAAGACTGCTATCATCACAGGTAAGCAGAGGTCTTCCTTGTCGACCACCTCATCTCCAGAAAGAGATATTCCCGCGGTTGATACTCTTTACCAGGGGGGCTGTCAGGAATCGGCTTGGGCCTGGCCCGGCACTTACTTTCCAAGGCGAATTGGCGGGTCGTTATTGCGGACGTCAGGCCAGAGGCGTATACAGCCATATCTTCAACTCTGGACGCTGAAAAACACCTGTTCATCCCCACGAATGTGGTGTCGTGGGACAACCAAGCGGCACTTTTTAAACAAGCATACGACTGGTCAGGAGGACGGATCGACTTCTTCGCCGCCAATGCCGGCATAGCAGAAAAAGACCATATCACCATGGGTTTTCTAGGGCAGGGTTGGGACCTGGAAGCCGAGCCGCCGAAGCCAGACCTTCTTGCCCTCGAAGTCGACGAAATTGCTGTCTTCTACGGCTTGAGATTATTCGTGCACTACGCCCGGAAAACAAAATCGGCACTAAGGGCATCTTCAACCCCTTTCAACCCGAAAGTCGTCATGACCGCGTCGACCGCAGGAATCTACCCTTTCCCTCTCGTGCCAGCATACGCCGCAGCGAAACACGCGGTCGTCGGCCTGGCCCGCAGTGTAGGGCTACCGCTGATGGCCACCGACGGCATCGCCGTGAATTGCATATGCCCGGGGTACGTCGACACAGGCCTGACCCCGAATGAACTCACCGTTCTCTGGCCCGCGGGAAATATCACGCCGATCAGCACACTGGTGCGAGCATACGACGAACTTATATCCGACACCGGCACCGTCGTTCAAGACGGCAAGAGCGACGGGAAAGACGGCCAGGTCAAGGCGGGTCAGAGTGTCGAGTGCTCCGTCGATAGGCTCTTCTACCGCGACCCGGTCCCCTATCCGGATGAAAGCCAGAAGTTCCTGGTCGAGCAGTCCTTCTTGCCCGATGGTGTCTGGGCCAGGGGCATGGCTGCTGCGCTGCAGAACGCTCGTGCTGCCGCGGCGAAGGCTTGAGTTCACATTTTGGTGGAGGAGGGCACAATTCTAAGTTTGGTATGCATGTAATTCAAGGCAGAATGTTCAAATGATCGAGAAAAGAATATAGCATTGAAACCTCTGAAGCTGTGACTTCATGCAATACTATGAATGAATATGTCTCTATTCATAACTACAAGGCACGCCTATTGAAGGGTGTTTATGTCACTAAAGCGTTCCACTGTGGGAAAACCATCGAGGCGGGAGATATGAAGGGATTCTCAAAGGGAAATCTGACCCAGAATGGACCAAAAACTCGCATCACCAGAAATATCAAGAACTGAATCGCCGCAAATTCAAAATCATAATTCGGGAGAGCTTCTAATGTTTAAGGACTGTAGCGAGAGTTTGTAGGATCCTGGTGATGGCAGAGGAACCGCATTGGATAAGTTCTGTAATTAGATGCCTCAAGGTAAGTGAGTCCTCCTAGGATGTGTACCGGACATGAAAAATCCCAATGCAATACTATTCAAAGTCATATTCCAGCAAACCCCGAACAAACAAGTAGCGTAATACAATGCAGTCCATCCGTACCTAATTAAGCACACAGCGGATAGATAGGCATCATCAATTCCAATCTCCCAACCTCACTCAGACTACGCTCTCCTGCTAGACTATGCCTGAGCCTGAGAATGATAGAACCAACTTACATCGCCCTTCTGTCTCAACTGCTCACCATATCCAGCGGACCAGGTCGTGGCATCTGACTCAATGGTTGGCCCTGCGGCTGGTTTGGACCGCTCCCCACGACGGCGCGTGGAGTTGCTGGTGCGTCGCTCGGGAGGCTGCCCATCGGCGTTGGCACTGACGGATTTGACTCGCGTGGAGCCATGCGCCTGGCGCTCGTCTTCCCTCTGCATCTGCGCGGCCAGGTCGTTGCCAACGCGGGCGAGGTGTGAGAGGCGGCCGTTGCCCTTGTTTCTGACGTGGCCTTCCTGCTGGCCTGTGGATACTTGGTCGCAAGGACGCGTGCTAGGTCGGCGTTTCTCGGACGTGGACTCTCGAGTCTTGTCTTTCGCCTTGCGATCATCGTCTTCTCGGCTTATCTTGTCGCGAGCGGAATCAGGCTTTGCGTGTGCCGCCAGGTGTTTTGCGTCTGGTTTGTTACTTCCCTCACCATTCTTCTCCCGAGGAAATTGACCATCAAATCGCTTGGGCGTCTTCAGTCCCTCAGGGACCATTGCACCCCGGCTCCCCTCGGATATGCCGAGCGTACTACTGGCTAGGCGGTTGCGGCCGCTGGTATTCCTAGTGTTGTTCAAGTCCACGTGGCCGAGGTCCCGTGCGATGTCGTAGTATATGCGCAGGAAACCCTGGGTCGTGTTGGATGGGTTGTCATTGTCTCTTCCTCTCACCTCGGGGAAGCGATGCTGTGGTTCGCGTGTCTTCGGTGAGATGGCAGATGAGTTTCTTTCTCTGATGGTCGTGATGGGCCGTGAGGACTTGGTGGCCGATGAATAGTCCTGCCAAGCAATATTGGCCTTGCCATCACCACGAGGGTCGTCGTCGCGGAAGGGTGGCAGGATATTGATGTATTCGTCTGCTGGGCTGGGTTGCGGTTTTCCGCCCGAGAAGGTCTCACGACGAGTTGAGTATTGCGCCTGCTCTGATGTATACCGCGAACTAGCTGGTTCGGCTGATTTCCGCTGCTGGTGCTGGGTTTGTCTAGCCGCAAAACTGAGTTGATTCGTGATGACCGATCCAACGAAGTTGCTATCAAAGATGACACTTTCCCACGACTCTCGTCTTGATGCCGCTATCGGGCGCTGTGGCCGGCCTGCAGCCGAAGGATACGCTGGGGGTTGTTTGTTCCAGTTCTGTCTCGGAGGTACATAGACCTCTTCTGTCTGCTGCTTTCGCTCTTGGGCTGCCTTCTCGTCGTGAAGTGCCGTCTGAGGTCTGCGGCTGGATTCAGGTTCGTCAGAAATATACGGACGTCGGTACTGAGTTCGTGGTAGCTGCGTTGAGGGAAGGTGTTCGCCGCTCATCAAAGCAGTGTAAGCGTCCACCGATGCTAAATCGGCGTCCCCACCATCTTCGTCAAGATCGCCCATCTCTTTCCGTCTGGCTTGCTTTGTGGGAACAATCTCTTCGCCGTTATCCTCAACAATTCCATCATCAGCTTCGAACGTCTGAACTGACTTCGCAAAAGAAGTCTTCACCGATTGACAATGCGGACCGGCGTTTTGGAGTTTCTTCTTTAGCGAGTGAATCTTGGACCTCAGCCGCTTCAACTCAATAGCTTGCCGCTCATTTTTCTCAAGCTGTGAGTCCATCAGAACTGGCTGGCCCGTCACATTTTGTATGTGTGTTACCATGCTATGCATCCATGCATCGACCCAGACTTGGAGTCGAGGATTCCCATGCTTTGCAACATGTTTGTTGGTCGCACGTGATCTCACGATGCACCGCAAGTCTAACAGGGTTTGCATATTCCCGGCGATGCATGAGAGAATACAAGCATCGCATTTACTGGCTTGATATCTCCATGGTATGGTGTGGGATGGAACGAGGAATGTCTTTTCAAATGTGTCGTGCTCCAACCACAAAGCGTGTAGGTCTCGCAATCTAGATACGCGATCGATCTGCTCCTCAGTCAGCAACTCCGAATGGGAAACCAGACTGTTGAGGCGGATTCCCACCTCGATCTGAATATGATGAAGGATGACATCAGTGACACAACGGTTCAAGCCCTTGTGCCAATCACATGAGTCGATGCAAGGATGAAAAAGTAGACGAACCAAGCGCCCGGGACCTTTCAGTTTGGAAGGGAGTGTCTTGATGGTCGTCTTGATTCGCTGTTCTTGATCTTGACGATCCTCTTTTGGTCGGAACTGAAGGATGTTAGCTAGCTTCGGGATATGTTTGCTGGGTATATCCCCAAGAGAGAAGCCAAAGCGCATGATGTTCGAGAAGGTCTCAGATAGACTCACGGAGAAATTCTCGCAGACAATGGCAAAATGTTGCGAGTGATGTACTAGATCAATGAAGGAACGTTTGCCTCTGAGTAGATTTGGTTGGGGAGAGTGCAAAATTTCCCTCAGGTTTAAGCAACAGGTTAGCTGGTGGCAATCCGATAGAAATTGTGATCAAGATGGGTCTTATGAGCACAGGCAATCAATGGCCCTTTGAAAGAAAGCCCGCGAACCACCCCTCGATGTCCTTTGTGTGATGGCACAGGCTTGATTGCCTCCAAACAATGGATGGACAAAGATGTTTTAGCAATAGCTGATAAAGGAGAACAATGGCAGGATGCAGCCTTCACAGCTTGGGTCAGAGCGAGCGATCCACAGAGAGAACAGAAAGTGACGAGGCTTGGGTATAGATATGGAATTCAAAACGAAGAGCATCCATTTCTTTTTGTGTGGTTCCTGCCCAATATGTTATACACATTAATAGTCTTGTAATAAATAGATGGTGTAGAAGCCTCCCTTGAACTCTCTCATGTCGATGTTGGCCCAATTCACAATTTATCCATGTTCCCTGCCTTAATCAACTGCAATATAGCGTCCATGGATTCGGTCGTCGTAATAATCAGCAGTTACGTCTGTAATAGTCTCAATGCGCCCCATCGGCGTGTAGGATGGCATGGCTTCTCCCGTGCAGGCTTCCGGCAACACGATCGGAAAGAGCCTTAGCGTCAAAGCCACTAGTTTTCCGTCTCGCGCTCCGTCTTGGAGTTGCCTTGACGCTTTGTTCCTCCCTTGCCTCTTCTTCTAGGACTTTGGCCCCACCATTAACTTTATCGTCGAGGACCTGCCTCTGGCTAGACATGGCTTGCTGCTTTGCTTTTTCCATGTCAAGCTCTGGGGAATTTACCACTGAAGCTTTTTGAAAGGTGGGGGTAGTGTCCGCATCGACTTTCTTCTGCGCAGCAATCCTGTCACGTTGATACCGAGCTGAAATATCACCTCCAGTCCATGCAGTGTCCAAGAGTTTGTCCCAGAAGGTGAAGAAAGGTTGGGAGAAATTGGTCTTAATCCCCCAGCTCTGATGATGAATATCATGGTATGCAGCATTGTTCGAAGTGATGTGCTGGATTGGATCCCATGGGAAAGCATAGCCACAATGATCGTCAACAGTCTTGATGGTTGAGCAAGTAAAAAACCACATTCCTTGCCTGACAGTCATTCCCGTAACCAGATAAGCCAGGCCTGTACCGAGAGTATCCAATAGAAATCCTTCCAGAGGATGGTTATACAACGCGCCGAAGGCATAAGGTACGTAGAGGCGGTGATGGCGGGAATGAAGAGTCGTGTACAGCCATTTATTCATGTGCATGGCACGATGGAGGAAGTATTGCCATGTGTCAACAATAAGGATTGCCACGAGAAACTGAAGGGACGGAATTCCCGCCCAGTAGATTGCTTTGGCTACAGAAAGTTCCCAGGGAGCAATTGTCTGGGTGGAGTAGCTACCTCCGGACAAGGCGTTGGCAAGTTGTGGATATGTGCTGACCTTGTTTGACAGAGCGAGGGCGTCGACTCCGAGAGCGGCGAGAAACGAGGGAATGTAGGACTGGGTAAGACGTAGACGTTGGGCCCAAACTGCAACATCATACTCTTCTTTGCCGACGGTCTCTGCAGGATCGAAGTGGGCGAGGAGTAAGCCGAATGCAGTCTGAATGATCTGCTGCAAGACAACATCTCGAACGACTTCGTATCTGGTGACGTGGTTCCGCTTGAGAACTTCAGCCGGGGTGTGCAGTCGATACTGGGCGCAAAAGTCATAGCTATCGAGGATATGAAAGAAGATCGAGACGACCCAGTAGGCTACGACTGGAGCGAGGAGTTGAAGAAGAGGATCGGAGATGCCAGGGATCAAGGAAGGGCGAGGGGTCAACGTGTAGGAGGGTAGTGGAAAACTTGTAGTTGTATTCGCCATGGCGTTTGACCATGCAGTATAGCAAGTAAGTGGTTTGAATAGAGAACGAGGGTGGTGGATGCAATGAATGCAAGAAAAGTCGAGTGGGATTACTAGATTGTTGCCCGGGTGGCTCGGAACTGATGGGTTAAGGAGTGACAAGGCGGAAGGCGGGCGGTTGGACAGGAGGTACTGGTCTGCGGGAATACGGAGTATTTGATGGTCGAATAAAGAGAGAAAAGTAGTCAGGGGTACGAATGAAGGGAATGGGGAGAGATGAAAGGACGAGGTTGACTGTTGTATGAAGACAGCAGGTATGCACCTGGTATATGATGTGGTGAACCCTTGATGATTCAAACTGCGTCGCTTGAGTGAATTTGCCACCGGCCTGACAGTCCCTGCAAACCGTGACCAGGTCTGCCGCCTACAAGCTGCACCTGCTGCAGGGCTGAGCCACAGGAGACGGGAGGATGAACTGGAGTTGGTAAGGCCACCTCCGTCTCCGATCACGGATTTCCTGTGCAAATCTCCTGTCGTTGTGGAACTAGAAAATGATACGAAATACGAACCATTCTCATCTCCTGATAAAATGTTATTAGCCACATGTCACCTCTCATGCTCACGTGGCGTGTCAATCTAGGTCACGTGGAAAGATGTCACGTGCGTGCCCAGATTGCACCAATCTCCGTCAGAACTAGCGGCTTTTCCTCCACTAGCAAAAGTTCTCGAATCTTTCCTCCACATTTTGGATTCACCCCTCCAGCAGGCCTGCGCTCGTCTTTTCTTCTACGCATTCCCCCTCGCGTCGCAACATTTTCCTCCCACACCCTACCTCTCGCTCCTCTATTCATCTCAGATCTTACTCTTCAACATGATCATCTACAAGGTAAGAGATCCCGGTAGCCCTCCAACAAGGCTGCTTCTGCAAACATACCCCGCCTTGAGCAGCTATTTCCTAACTTTTCTCTTCAGGATATTTTGTCCGATGACGAGATTATCTCGGACACTCTCAAGATCATTGATACCAATAATGGTCTCTGGGAAGTCGACGGCAAGATGGTGAAGAAGGGCGCGGACAACTTCGGTCAGTTATTCCCACATTTTAAACCAAGCTGCAAACCCTTTTCTTACTCATTTCTTGTAGTTCTCGATGGGGCCAACCCATCTGCCGAAGGCGAAGATGCCGATGAGGGTGGCGATGAGGGAGATAATGCCCCTGTCCTTGATATTGCCGACCAATTTCGACTTCAGAAGATCGAGGGTGGCATGTCGAAGAAGGCTTACCAGGCTGAACTCAAGAGTACTGCTTCAACACCCAGAAAGAACAGAAAGGGCCAAGCTAACTGTGTGTTTTAGAGTACATGAAAGCGTTGGTGGAGAAATTCAAGGAGGACGGAAAGTCGGCGGAAGAAATCAAGGCTTTCCAAACCGATGCGGCGGCAGCAGCCAAAAAGATTCTGGGAAATTGGGAAAACTACGATATCTACCAGGGAGAGTCCATGAACGAGAATGGCATGTACGTGCTAGTCGACTTCCGTGAGGATGGGTTGACTCCATATGCTACAGTCTGGAAGGCCGGCTTGAAAGAGTACAAGGTGTAGGACGATCACGAAACCTCAGACACGCATACACACTTAGGTGACTGGCACGATTTAACGAAATCCACCCAAAGACTGGCCTCAGCGGTGGTCCGTTGACAATGAAGCATACCAAGAACAATGATAGATGTTGCAACCTTGGCCTAGCACATGGCTAGAAATGGATATCAGCATGTTTTTGTGCTGTTCAGAATTTGATGCCAACCAAATCCATCCATGAAGTGTGATTGATGACAACTTGGTTTGATCTTGGGAAGGCTCCCACGTGCATCCAGGCCATGTAGAGACCTCAAAGGCGGTGGTGGTGCAGGGGCCGCTCTGGCCCAGTGGGTGGTGGTGAGCTGAGGTTCCAAGTCTCTCAAACTAGGCCTCTTTCAGCGCTTGATCCTTCTACCGCCACCACCGTGACTGCCACAACACGAGCCTCATTAATTATTATGGCCAGTGAGCAGTGACCACTGCTACGGGGCTCTCCCGGGGCAGGCACCCACTTTGTTCACCTGAATGCCGAGAGGGGAGGCACGACTGCGGAATCTCAACTTCCTCAAACTTGTCTTCCGTCACTTCAACTCAACTCCCTCTACTCTCTCTCTCTCTCCACTTCTCCCTTCGAGATTGCTAGCGCATTCTGCGCAGCCTACTTAGTCTTCCCATGTTCTAATAACTTCGAGTCCACTCTCTCTCCGTCATGGCTGCCTTTCTTCGCAATGTATTGTTTTGCCTGAGTCTGCTTTCCGTTGCCCTCTCCATCCCAACCGCTGATTCCACCCACCAATCCTCCCTACGACTTAATGATCCTTACTCTGTCAAAGAGCAAGCCTTTGGCCCCTTCCGCAAAATACGCGATTCTATAATCGAGAAGATTTGGTCAATACCCTCCAAACCTGCTCTTCACTCCTCGACCTCTTCTTCTCCAAGGACTCCCGACCACTTTCGTGCCCGCTATGGCAATGATGTGGTTCTACGATTCCAGTTGAAAACTGAAGACGACGTCAAAGCTCTCATTCAGGCCGCGGATATCCTGTTCCTCGACATCTGGGAAGGCACCAATGAATGGGTGGATATCCGAGTTGCCAAAGACATCGTGCCTTCCTTCATTGGACTTCTACCGAGCACTCTCCACAACTCCTATACTCCTTTGATGCACGATCTTGCACGCGCTGTATATGACACATATCCTGTCTCGGCTTCTTCCCAAGAGAATACTCCCTGGGCCGGCCCAACCACTTCCCACCACTGGAGAGCCAATACACCACCTCCCCAGGACCTATTTTTCCAAGATTTCCAGCCCTTATCGGTACTCTACCCTTGGCTCCAACTTATTGCCTCTCTATTTCCCACCCATACAAGTTTGATCAGCATTGGGAAGTCTGCAGAAGGTCGGGAAATCCCTGCCCTCCGAATTGGCACTCAACGAGACTACACTCAAGGCAACGATCACACTACTCGCCATACCCTTGTCATATCTGGAGGTTCTCATGCTCGTGAATGGATCTCTGTCTCAACCGCGGCCTACATCGCCTATAGCCTAGTCACTAGGTACGGGCATTCACAGTTCCCTCATGTCACAAAACTGCTCGATCATTTTGACTTGGTCTTCATTCCTGTCATCAATCCCGACGGCTACGAGTATACCTGGACCACTGACCGACTTTGGCGCAAAAACCGGCAAGCTACAGATATCGCTTTCTGCCCTGGTGTCGACATTGACCGCTCATTCGCATTTGGATGGAATGGCCGCGATGGCCGAGAGAACGCTTGCAGTGACGATTATGCGGGACCTAACCCGCTCGCCGCACTGGAGGCTCGAGTTCTGACAGAATGGGCTCGAAATGAGACTGAAAACAACAACGTCACCTTTGATGCTTTTATTGATCTTCATTCCTATTCACAGGAAGTCCTCTACCCATACAGTTACACTTGCGATGTGGAACCTCCGAATCTTGAGGACCTGGAAGAAGTTGCGATGGGACTTGCCAAGTCATTCCGTTTGACCAACGGGCACTACTATGGTGTGGAAAGTGCATGTGAGGGAAGTATTACTTTCCAAGACCAGAGCAAGAGCGTCAGAATACAGACTGATTCCGAGGGGGGCTCCGCTCTGGATTTCTTCTACCACGACCTTGATGTCAAACTTGCCTATCAAATCAAGCTTCGGGACACTGGCACCTATGGATTTTTGTTACCACGATCACAGATTGTACCTACCGGAGAAGAAGCGTACGAGGCTGTGGTGGGCCTGGGCAGGTGGTTGTTGGGCAATCATGGCATCGAAAGTATTCATGAAAGAGACTCTGTCTGGGGTGTGGAAACGAGTCCCACTCTTGCACAAAAATCGAAGGTTGCGCAACAAGATACAGCAGCGATCCCTGAATTTGGAGAAGACGCCGATGAGTACGATGACCAGTCGGCGTTTGAGCTGAGAAGGAGGAGGAGACGGTGAAACTATTATTTTATGTTCTGAACATCCTTCCAACGCAAACTTCAGATTGACTTGGAGTCTACGGGCGCCACCTGAGCACTACTGGCGGCGTGATGATGTGAAATGATTGTACAGTAGCAATGCGTATTCAATGGAAATGCATAGTCAATGGCACATTGTGCCCTTCCCACCAAGCTCTCGATGATTACTCTTGCTCCCGATTTCTTGTTCTTGGGTTGATCAGACATCCTTCAGCTTCCAAGGCTTGATATTGCTGTCCACAAGGCTGGCCGACCAGCGCACTGCCCGGTGCTTGAGCCAGTCACATGGCCAAGTTGGTTTAGAAGCCACCAATGGCCAACCTTCATCACAACCTTCCCGGTCGGCCTCCACGAGATGCAAAAAACGCCTTGCGGATCGCCGTTGCTAGGCTTGCTGGTGCTGGCGCCGGTGCCAGTGGATGCCAGTGGAGGTGATTCCTTACCTGCCTCCAGCCTATTTGCTGCAGTTTGTCGCTGCACAGCCGTCCTATGGACAGAACAGAGATTCATGGCCAGACCATTCTTCCCAACCTCAGAACTCCGCTCATACTGAATCTGAAGCCTTGTTGCTTAGGAACAACTTCAAGACATTATTACTCTGTGCTCCAGACACTTTCCCCGAGCTCTCGAGTTCCAGGCTACTCCGACTTCATCTTGGTTCTGTCCCAGCCTCATCCGCTCTCAGAACCTTCGACCGACCCTCACAGAACATCAATTTTCCAATTTGCACCAGCAGACGCCCTACAAAAATGCAATGACCGACAGATTCTTGCCCTCCCCTCCAGCATTCCTAGGTGTTGCTTAACTCGGGACGATGGCAGAAGTTTTAGGGATCGTAGCAGGTGGCGCCGGTCTCGCGTCTCTCGCCATACAAATCCTCGATGATGTTCAGAAGATCAGGGAACTATACAATGCAATCCGAGATGCGCCATCCGAATTCCAATCACTCCTGGATGAGATCCAGCTGCTCTCCATGGTCGTGTCTTTGTTTGCAAGAGAGAGTGCACAACTAAAGTCTGATCATGAGATTGCTGTAGCTCAAAGCCAAATCGTTCGACACTGTCAAGGCATTCACGATGAGCTGAGGCCCATCCTCGCACAACTAACGAATTCGCTTGTTAGCCGTAAGCGATCGGTCTCATGGATCTCCGTGAAATCTGTTTTCCAGAGAAGGAAAATCGATCAGATGCTGATGAAGCTGGAACGTGCCAAATCGACCCTAGTGCTTGCCCGACTGTATGTTCTCTTATAATCATCGACCGCAGCTGATAGCTCCTAGCCTTAACATTACCCATTCCCCGCCCCCTAAGCAATCCTGCGAGCACACAGTGGCTACTCCATCACCATTCCAAAAACCGAACATCTGTCGTCTAAACAGCGATGTCAAGTCCATGCCAGCTATAAGTCGTTCATCATATTCTCTGGGACTGGGCAGATTGACAGTTAGCCACGGAAAACCTCGGTCAGACGAGGAAGGCGACGCTGTGACTGCCCGATTTGCATTCGCGCCGTGGGTACTCGACTGGGCCATCACCACCACGTTCCGAAAACACAATGGCATCCTCAATATATCACTCCAGCCAAAGTGCTTGGTGAAGGTCAATGCTCCTATCTTCAGAGCATGCGCATTGGGGGATGCGGACGCTGTGTCATATTTAATCAGCACAGGGAAAGCATCGCCTTCCGACACCACTTTGGGATGGCACCACCCCTTTGGCTGTATGTACTGCTTTTCCTGGTCCGCTCTTGCATTTCATTCAAAACTCATTTGGCTCAGGTTCTAATCATATACAAGGTTGCCGCGGCATGGCGTCAGCCTGAGATCTGCAGGAAGCTGATTGACCTAGGAGCAGATATATCAGCCCTCCTAGATGAGGAGGATGAGTACATCGACAGAACTCGGTACTGGTAAGTCCATAACACAAACAGTACATTCCAATGGAGCGGCATGGCCAGATCTGCAATATATGCCTCGCTCCGGGGTCCCGGTCTTGCTGCTAACGCTTGCCAGGAACCCCTTAACACTCGCTTGTAAATCAAGATTGCCCAGGAGTATTATAGAAGGTCTATGCCGAGATCAGACTGGCTTGGCTGAGATCTATACGAATCGACGGTTCAATGTGAATAACCAGCGTGACACCCTACGTGTGTTGGTGGAAGATGGAAACGCAGAGATCGAACAGCCCGCGGGCAGATTCGGATTAGTACCTCATTATACAGCATTGCATTGGTTCTCCGGCCCTCTGGACACTTTCTGCTGGCTTTCTGCAGAAGATAAAATCACTCTGATCGGTGCTGACTTGCAAGAATTCTATCTGTCTGTTGCCATTATAAATCCTATCCAGGGGGTGGAGTTTTTTAAGGCTGCAGTGAGCAAGCATTTGAGCCTTCGCCAACTTGACTCAGCACACTGGTTCCATATGAGGTTTCCGGAGAGCTTTGTCTTCCGAGTTGTGTACGAAAAACTCACTGAGGACGAGCAGCAGGACTTAGTTGATACCATGAGACTGAGCTTGAATGCAGGCATCGACTTTCATAATTCAGGTTGTCCTGTGCACACTCCACTCACTGCTCGGTTTCATCATTCCATCGATTGGTACATCCGATATGAGTTGAGCGGAGTCATTGATTGCTCTAGTTGGTCGTTTTCATCTATCGCGGCTCCCTACACAAAAAGGTTGAAGCGCTGGGCCGACCTTTTAGAGCAAGCGGGACAAGACTTGGACGAGTATGTGAGAGTTGACAAGGAGCGTGGTCTGAACAAGTGGATTCAATGCCGAACTGGGTTGCTTGATAGAAGCAACGATGACTACCTCGCCAATCTAATGGTTTTAGTCAGGGTTTTCCTCGGAGTAAACAGCAAGGAAGAGAGATTGAGAATCCGAGTGGTGTATGCTACAAAGAAGCGCTGTATAAGCATACCAGGAGAATGGGTCCAAGAGCAGTCGCACGAGGAGTCATCCTCCGAAGACGATGAGGGTTGGACGTTTCACTACCCCTCTGTGGATGACGATATATCTGAATATGACTATGATGAGGATGAGAATGACAGTGAGAGTGAGAGTGAGAGTGAGAGTAAAAGTGAGGATGACGACGACGACGACGACGACCGGGGCGGCACAGAAAGATCCCAGCTCAGAACCGATGGTGAGGAACTCGTGATCCGAACAGCCGCCTCATAAGCGCGTTTGATATCAAGAGAAACAAAGATTTCCCACGTGGGTGGCAAGAGGGACTCTGATCCTCGAGAGGAACATGAGCTACGACAATCTGATGATATCCTCTAAAGCAAGCGTGGCGAATCTGGAAAAGGGGGCAATAGTATGTTCCACAACCAGGGGGTCCTATGAAGCACTCATTTAATCTGTATGCATATCCAGCAATTCCCCGAACGATAACTACTCTTCTCTCTCGCGATGTTTTTGGGTATGGAGTACATCACCAACAACAGTTGGTTTGGAGTGGAGTCATTGGCTATTATCTGTTCACCAGTACGAGGGGGGCTGGGTACATACTCATCATTCAAATTCAACTTCCCGACGTGCAATTTATCGTTGTCGACGACTACTTCGCACCTCCGCACAATACATACCTACCTAGTTAGGCACCACCTACATTCGGGTATACATACATACATGCAGTCCACCTTCCTGTGGAGGTGGATCCCCTTGCACGCCCGAAAAATCTAACCCAGACCCCAGGAAGTAGTACCTGTCGGTGGGTAGGGTGGACTTCACGGATCACCACCTCTCGGAACTCCTTTACGACACTTGATGGACCAGCTAGACGATCGCAACTACTTCCTACTTCGAGATGACATGGAACTTTAAGTCAGGAATGAAATGTCTGGTTACGCAGTTGTCCATCCTACATATGCTAGAAGTGGCCTCTGGCATTGGATACCACATGCCGTTCCATACCATGATACCATGCCGGTCCAGCTCACGCCAATCCATACCACTTTGATGCTGCCGCAAGTGAAAAAAAAAAAGGTTAAGATAGAACATATCTCCATGCGGCATATCAATATCCACAAGACTGCCTGTCGCTGGTGCGTCCTCCAGCCACACACTAGTTGTACTTCTCCATCCCTCCATCCTCCCTATGCCTCGTTTACCGATAACCGAAGCTAATACCCCAGGAGGCTCACATGCCCATCTCCCTGTGCTGCGCATGCCAGGACCATACGGTGAGGATGGTACGCAGTGGCTACGATGGGACTTTGATATCCTCTACCACTGAGACTCCCACCGACGACTTGCGCAATACGGCTGGCCAAGGGCTCAAAGACACCCAAGGGATCACCGTTCGTGTTGAAACTTCGCACCTCATGTCGGTCCGTGCCAACGGCGAGTACAGGGGCATGCTCGTGCACCGAGAGGCTGCGGAGGAGAGTCTTGGACGACGATATAGTGGTTGGCGTCGGTGCACCATCCAGAACTTGTTGCTGTCCTTGTCCTGACAGCGTACTACTCGAGGAGCCCGTCGCATTGAGAGTTAGTACCGCCTTGTCATTTCTTAAATCCCAAAGCTTGACCTCGCCGTTGCGACTGGCAGAAACAAGTTCCCTTACTCCACCTCGCTGCATATGTACGTTGCTGACCCACTGTCGGTGCTCACGCCAGATCTTGACCATTGCTGTACGTGGGTTGAGGCGTTGATCAAATACGCGTACCACACCGTCGCCAAAGCCCGCTATAAAGATTTGGCCTGCTACTTGGTCAGAGGTCAGACTGGTAACGCAGCTACTGCTTCGTGCAGGGATGTCCCCAACACAAAGCTCCGTGGCTGCATTCCAAACTTTGATCACCTTAACATCTCCCGCGACGAGTGCCTTCCCTTGACCTTGTTGCCAGTCGAAAACTAATCCTGCATTTTTGTTGCTAGGAATTAATTCTGTCAACGCGCGGAACGCAGTGATGACTTTAACCTCAGCTCCACTTTGGTAACCGCGATATACTTTCAGAACACCATCGGAGCTGCCAACCATAAGAAGGGGTTGGTCGTCTTCATTCATGAATTTGGCATCATTGATTCGACTTCCAATGGGGTTGCCATTGCTGAATCGATTAAGCCGTTCATTCTTCTGGAAATCCCAAATCGTGATGATGTCTTTGTCATCCGCAATAGCTAGATGGTCGTCAAACTGATGAAACGTCAACTTGGTTGGCTGACTGTGGTTGTTGATGAGACCCTCCAAACGTGTCCACCTCGAGCTCCCTGCTTTGCCTTTCAATGGCTGGGTGTCTGCGATGATCCGCTCGTTGCGTGTGCGTCGCCACAAACGAGAGTTATAGTCCGCCGAACCTGGCTCATCTGGATCATTAGGCCTCATTTGCGGCTCGCGGAAATACTCTGTCGACCATTCCAGTAGAGAACTCTGAAGAGGAATCGTCGGCCGTGTCTTAGGATCTAGTGGCATGAATCCAGCTGAAGTTGGTAGATATGCTGCTTGATACGCGCCAGGAGTGCTACTCGCGTTCAGTGTATCAGGCGGACGGCTCCATTCTGGTGGCAATCGATTGCGGGGGGTACTGAGAGGCTGAACAGGCTCCCTTGTCTTGCTTGGGGACGTTTGTGGCGTAGTTTCTCTAGTAGGACTGTCTGATGGGTTGCCAAATGCCAGATTTCGCAGCGAGCTACCAGCCCGTTTAAGACTCAGTGACAGATAACTCTGCTGTTTTTGTAGCTGTGGGGGTGTCGTCGTACTAGATTGTCGATCGATTGCTCGAAGGGAATCTCTTGACGAAACTTTCTTGAGATGAGCTTCTTCTTTCTTCGAAAATTTCAGAAGGTCATCAATCACTGCCAATGCCATGTGACTCAAGGGGGAGTTGATGAGACTTTCATGGACTTGATCTACGATTAGGGAAGCATTTCTGGCAATCTCTGGGTGAGGATCAACAGAGAGAATCAGAATCTGGACCCAAATCGATCCATAAATTGTGTTCGCCGAGATGGGGACTGTGCTGATGTTATCACGGGGGTCAAACACACTCGGCTCGGTTTCCTTGTAAGGGTGTTTCTCTCTTTCCTCCACAAGCTGCTCGTACGCTACTACCATGAACTTGTTCTCATGGCGCTTGACAAAAGTGGAGAGGAATACGATCAGCTCCTTCCGTACCAAGGTACTGCCGTCTGATGTCATGAAGAGGACAGAAGATGCAATGCCCTCCTCGACTTGGGACACCTGGTCAGTGAGATCAGGAATACCTAGGAAATTGGTGAGAGCATGGAGCATGGCTGCTCGAACCTCTGGGACGGGATCAAGAGACAGCTCGCACAGTCGAGCATGCGCTGAGCACCTGATACCCATCCATTTCGCATCTGCATATTCGCACCATAACATACTCAAGCACAAGCAAGACCATTGTCTAAGTAAGGGGTTCTCGGGCTCTAACATGTTGAGGAGACAGGCATTGAAGAGTTCTGGTAGCAGACATACGGTCTGACCCGGAGGATATTTCTTGCAAAATGTGGCCACAATGAATGCACACATCGCTCGATGCTCACTAGCATTACCAACAGGGATATCAGACCGTGGACTCATGATAGAGATGAAGTAGTGGATGCCGTTGTCCTTGAGCAAATCACTCTGTACTGTGTAGTCCACCGCCATTATGCGAGCCCAGATGAAGACCATGACAGGCTTTAGCTCCAATGAGGCTGCTTGGAGAAGCTTCACCACATAAGGGAAGATCCCAATGCTCAGGGCCAGGTGAACAGCCCATGGTCCAAGATCCAGAAACTTGCTAAGCAGAATTAACGCCCTCAACCGATGCACCTGACTAAGGAGAACCTGAAGAACAATGGGGAGTTGATCTGGAGCGTGGTCTTTGGTAGGTCCCGAGCTGAGATACACCTCAAAGGCTGTGAGTTGTTCTGAGAAGAATGTAGAATGTTGATATTCGTAGACACGCTTGCCTTCCTCTGCCTCTCGTAACATCGGAAGTTGTGACATGACCATTTCAATGGCAAGATCCCAACTCTGCCATAGCGGATGTCGATGTGTTTCCGGAAGAGGTGGTGATGATATTGGATGACAATGATTTGCTCTCATTATCCGTTCGCTCAAGAGAAAGTTGCGGAAAAGAGCGGCGACCATGAGGTCTTGACGGAAAAGTTTTTTGAATAACGGTCGAGGGAGTATGTTCCATGCAATTGTATCTGTAATCGCCGTAAAAATCCAATTCAACTCGCCTAGGGGACTTCTACGATCCTGGAGGCGACCCGGGACAGGAATTTTTCCGTCCTCCAAACCCGGACTACCAGGAAGAGGGTTCTGTAGGACGAAGTATCTCAATGCAATATCGATTGGAGTAGTGAGACAACATGTGAACAGATCGGCGGGAAGGTCAGGGTTAGTCGGTAACATCTCGGTTCTACCACAAGCTGCCAATTGAATGCAGTCTCCGTAATTCTGAACCGGAGCATTTGGATCGCGCTTGTTGAGTTCCTCATTCTCCTTGTCGTGCTTGGCGAGGAAGGTATCAAAATTGTGAACAATATTTCCCGCATGAGAGACATCGTATACGAATAAGCTTGGACCCCCTAACCATGATTGTAGATCGTAAATGCCGACGGGAATATATTGGGTATAATTCTTGTTGAACACCCAGATCTCACCAGATGCGGTAGGGAGCGGTACACCGTGACCGTTATAGTGGAAGAGCACTCTCTCATCTTTCGCATTACGTCGGAGGGAGACGCAAAACCGCTTTGTTTCATCGATGGAAGGATCCAGATACTGTTTATATCTCGTGCGCAAACTAAGTGACTCGTATTGTTCTTGCAATCGCTTCCCGATTTGTTCCATCGTTTTTGTAGTTCCGCCACTGTTGCCGGTTGGGTCGACCCATGCTTCGAGCTTCGCCGTAGGATTTGTCTTTATCACATCCGGAGGATCCACGCCGATATTGAGGCAGATTGCCAGGGCAGCAGAAACGGTCTTCATACGATCTTTCATGCGCCAGTCCACACTAGGGAACTTCTTCGACTCCTCCGATTGTGAGCCATTGCTCTCATGTCGCTTTTCGGTATAATACATGTAAAATGTTGCATGAAGTAGAGAAAGGTACTCGTTAGACGTATATTCGTCATCCCAGCCATGTCTGATATGTGCCAGTTTGTCGTCTGAAGGAGGGGTTGTCGGTCCATCTTTGCGTCGAGGCCCGAAATCACTCTTGGTACGCTGTAATAATGCAGGTCTTGCAGTAAGGTAATCTTGCGCTTCTTGAGGGATGATGCGTCGTGAAGAGAAATCATTCGGCTGCCCCAAGTGGATGCCATTTAATCGAGGAGACTGCTTAACCCCAGAGCTTGAATGGGCTCTCGTTATATCATCCGTCACGTCCCTAATTTGTCTAGCCTGGGCATCTCCTTGTGTGGCAGGCCGACGTCGCTCGATGTCACATAGGTTCGTGTCTGAGTGTCCGTTCATCGTCGCCATTCTGACCTCTTGATGTATTTCTTGAGTATTTCCCGCCTAGAGAGGACTCGGAAATACCCAGAAAGACATTTGGCGCAGCGGGCACTTGAGAGCTGTCGCTAAGAGAAGAGATGTGCGCAGGCAGCGTTGTCAGTTTGGTGCATAACTTTGTAGGTGAGAGCTGCGTCTGAGGTACGTATGTCGTGAGACGTTGAGAACAAGAAGGTGGCAATCGGCGAATCAAGAGGTATAGGAGGCAGATACAATCATTAGCTCGGCATGATTGAGTAGAAGACGGTATGACAAAACTTGTGAACCAGACTGAAAATGAGCTGGCACCTGGAAGACAAAAGCCGGGTGTCGCTGCCTTCAAAAAGTCATGCGGGGAACCCAAAGAGGAAATCCAGAGTGGCAGGGAGCGAGGAGCAGGCCTCCCGATAGGGAGATCACGTGATTCGGGCATTGACAAGGCTGAGACGATGAGGCTGTCAGCGGACCACACCATCCTACTACGTGTTGAGTTGTTCACAGGAGAGTGGTGAAAAGAGACACGTCATTAGCGGAATACATCAGTATCAGGAGACCAATATTCAAGCCTAAAATTGAACCTACAGCAAAACTGAGAGAAGTCAAAGGTGTGTACGCAGTATCCATACTGGTAGTACATTCATTTTTGAGTGTTCTTTTCCTCGCCCCTACCAGCAGGTAAAGTATATAAGCTCCAGATAGGACTTAGGGGCTCATTCAGTCTCTCTCTTTCCCCTTTCATTGTCTGCCTTACATTCTTGTGGTAAGTCCACCGCGCCGCAAGAAAAAGAAGAGGGTGTTCATTTCATTATTGGCCCCCGATTTCCCCCTATTCCAGACTTTCTCATCCGACATAGTTACATTTGGGGAGACAGAACGTCATTCCCAGAAAGACAATGCCAATGGGTACAATCGGTGTGTGAATAGTAATAGGGTAACAAGACAAAGCAAAAGGCAACAATCGAAGATAAAAATGGAGGGTTGAAAAAATTGAAAATCTGTTCAGAATAAACACCCATCAAAGACACCAGGTCATAAAAAGCCATCTTCACATTTCCATGGCACTCCCAACAACGATACAATTACACCACTGGTGTTCTCTTTGCGATCTTCTCTTCCTCCTCTAGGCGCCTCCTCCAATCCGCTAGGCTGTCACTGAGCTCGGCTCCATGAGATTCGGTGGTTGGAGTCCTTTCTGAATCGAACTGTGTGCTGAGACGATAGTTGCTGCGGCTTGTGTTTTCCCACTGTGACCTAAGTGTCTCCAATTCTGAGGCCAAGTTGTCCAAGGCTACAGAACCACGTTCATCCCGCGATAATGTCTCGTCATTCACCGAAGCATCCGTCAGAGTTGAAGTGCTCTCGTCCCGACTGTGGCTGATGCCATTGATACCATGTGGTAGGGGCTGTAGCTGTGACTGCCGTCGATAATTGCCCACAGATTGGCCGACCTGATCCAACAGCATAGTAACTCGTTGCTCGGCTTCTTCTGCACGCTGCTCGAGCATCGAATTCTCCGTCTTGAGCTGTTCCAATTCTTTGCCAATCCGTTGAGCATTGCGTGTAAGTTCAGCATGACTACTTGCTTGTTGTTCTCGCTGGGATTGAATAGTTGTTAGCTCACTTCGCAGCTTGGCGATGTTCGACTCCAGTAGTGCCACATGTTGAGCTGTCTGCGTCTTCATCTCGTCAATGGAAGACTGTAGTTGCTTTCGCTCAGCTGCCCACGGTGAGTTATCACCCTCAGGTGCCGGCGAAGGGCTACTCTTTGCGGTTTCGAGCTCTGTTGTTAATTGAGAATTTTGTTGCTTATATTTGGTGAGCTCTTCTTTCATCTTCTTCAACATTTTCTCGGTGCCCTTGACATAGTGCACTGCAGATTGATAATCATTCTCAAGCTGTTCCAATTTCTCTTTATAAGTGCTGTCTGCCTCTTGCATTCGAGCTTCGAACTGTGACTTAGTCTCCTCATGTGATTTGATGCTGTTCTGAAGTTGCTGATCGAGCTCACGGAGGCGACTCTGCTCGGGTGTACCAAAGCGAGAGCTGGGCGAATGATCAAAGATAGGAGAGCGTCTCACGTCAGATGCGTTTATGCCTCGTTCCCCGAGTAGGTCCTTGAGCGCACTGTGTTGAACCGCCAAGGCACTTGCATCTCGTTGGTTGATCTCAAGATTTGCACGCGCTTCTCGTACTTCTTGTTGATAAGTTTGAGCGTCTCTCAAAGCTGCCTGCAATTGGCGACGAATCTGAAGACCTTCGCGACTTGATTGTTCTTGGTAGGCTTCGAGACCGGCAATCCGTTCCTCTGCACTACGGAGCTTTTGAGAAGCAGCATCAGCAGCATCTTGGTTGCGCTTTGCAAGTTGTGACGACTGTTCCGCGGATTCTCGTAACGCTGCCATCTTCTCTTCAACGAGCGAGTCGTTGGTCGATGACGAATCGTGGCTGGAAATCTTAGCTAAACCTGCAAGTAGGGCTGCGCGATGGGTTGATGCTTCCTTTGCGTTGGTCTCTGCAAGCTCCTCAGTATCTCTAAGGCGCTTGGACACGTGTTCCAGCTCGTTGGTGCGCTCTTCATGCTCGGCTTTGAGTTGGGCGAGTTTCCTCTCAGATGCTTCCCGTTGCTGACGCTCTTCTTCAATCTGTCGTTCGTAGAGAGCAACCTTACCCGCGGAGGCCGCGACAGCTGCTTCTAGCGCTGCCATAGAAGCAGTGTGGCTTTGAAGTCGGGAATTCGTCTCCTGATGGCTTCTACTCAAACCACCATGGTCAACTCGTAGTGTTCTGAGCTCTTCCTCAATTTCCGTGCGCCGCCGAGCTTCTGCGCGAGCTTCACTCTGCGCTTCGTGAAGCTCTGCGCGTAGGCCTTCAATTTCCGCTGGGTTTCTACCCTTGTGTAGCTCATCATACCGTTGTTGAAGCGCATCAACGGATTGCTCTGCAAGTTCCTTGGCTCTCTTCTCTGCACTGAGCTCATTATACATGGAGTCCAACTTGGCTTTGTATTCCGCCTGTGCCGCCAAAGCTAAGGCAAGGCGTCTTGTGAGGTCAGTGAAGCGTTCCTGTTCATCAGTTTCACGAGAAGCGTCGGGTTGTGGAGTACTGCGGGTGCTTCCTCCATGAGCAGCAAGTTTTGCTCTTGCGTAAGCAGCTTCTGTTACCGCAGCATCACGCTGGTGCTCGACTTCAGCCACTTTTCGGGCCATTGATGATGCTTGTTGTTCCATGGCCTCTTGCATCTTGATGATTTCACCGCGCATTGTCATGAATGCTTCTACCAAAGGCCGATCATCGTCAGCGACTTGACTTACAGCACGCTCATCGAAAGCTGGGCTCGACGAAGTACCACTCTGGAAGCCTTGCTTTCGAGCCAGAGCCAATTCCGAGGCATACCAGGCATTGGTCTTCTTCATGGTTTCTAATTCTTTCAGGAGAGCTTCTTGGTGTGGATTCAGCTTGGGAGATCTCGGCTCATCTGGGACACTTCGCAGGCTTCGATTGTCGGATTGAGAATCACCATGGTATCTTGCGGATGAAGCGCGTCCGAGTAACCCATCCTCCGTGCTGTCAATGGAGCTTTGAGCACGCTGTGATCGCAGAGATCGTTGTCGAGCAACTCCGCTGCTCATTAAAGGAGCGGCTTCACCTGCGTCCATCGCCATCGCCTTTGCTCTACTGTCAGTCCGTTGAATTGGAGTTCTTCGACCATGAGTGCTGGGACTAGCCTCTCTACTAGGGCGAATATTCTCCTTCTGAATATCTCGAACAGCGCTAGCCTGCGCCGGCTGCTCCGTGGGCAGATTTCGACTTGAGTCAGGACCAGCTGAAAGGGCTCTGGCATCAGCAGGACCTGCATTATATTTACCCTTGGCTCCATTGGCGGGTGACTGTACTCCATTAGCACGGGGATTGGGTGGTTGTCCTTGAGGAGGAGGCCCAGCAGGAGCCTGTGCCACAGAGGCGCGTGGTAGTCGGGAGGCTGAACTGTTCTGCGATGATGGTTCGGGCCGCTGGACCGGGCCACCAGAAAATTGGTCGCGGCTCGTGGCTTGCCCCATCTGTCCTTCTCGAGATGTCGACCTCATAGGAAGCGCATTGCTTTTAACATCAGTGCTCGGTCGTCTCGTGGGACTGGTAGGGGCCTTGCTGTCTCCAGGTGCATCATTGGGATAGCGAATCTTGGCCGTGTCAAGGACATATACCATGCTCAACTCGCCTGGGTCACGCGGTGCTGAGCTGGGTTCACCTGCGAGAACGATGATTTTATCTCGATATGCGGTCATACTGTGTCCAGACCGTGCGGATGGAGAAGGACCCATGTTTTGAAAAGTGTACCACCTCTTGGAAGGGATACGGAACGCGGCGAGATCGCCCAGATCGGTGCCTTCTTCAGTGCGTCCTCCGAAAATGTACATGACATCGTTGACTAAGGCAGCGGAATGGCCTTCGCGCGGGGCGGGAATATAGCCGATACAATCCTGTTGTGTCCAAGCATTGGCAGCAGGACTGTAGGTCCAGACATCATTGAACCATTGTGTGCCGTTCGTACCGCCAAACCTGGTAGTGGTTAGTAGTGTGAAATTGCATCTCCGCTACCGTGGACTTACAGAAATAGTTGGTCGTTATAGCTGATGATAGTATGGTTCGTTCTAGCGGGAGGAGCCTTGCCTGATTGTGTGATATTGTTGGTTTCGCTGCTATTCGGGATTAGAAAATCCCATTGGTTTACAGGATTTTGCAGGGCGTTCAAGTCGAAGGCCACTAGATCATTGAAGAAGTAGCCCTCGACTTGGCCACCAAAGATGTAGATTTTTGAACCTAGAATGTTCAGAGTGTGGCCGTATCTCCCTGCAGGCTTTGGACCAGGAGGAGAGGCTCTCGACCATTGGCGGGATGCTATCATCATCAGAAACTGATCTCAGAGAAAGCAACTCGACTTACAAGTATTAAGAAGATACAGGGTATCGTCAAGGACATCAGAGTCGTCCATCTTGGTGTCGCCACCGTAGACAATATACGCGTTTCCGACGAGTAAACTCGCGTGACCAACTCGAGGGCCGGGACCTTCAGAGACAGTGGCGATGGGGTAACAGGAAAGACTTCCACCACCAGACTCGACCATCCAAAGGTCGCCTCGAACCATTGAGCCATTGATCAAGCCACCCATTATGTAGATATCACCATCTTTGGAGGCCACGGCATTGACCGCTGCGCCATAGCGAGGGAAAGGGTTGGACTGGGGAGTAGGGAAATTTAGGCGTCTTTGCGACCACGGATATAAGGCGGCGTTGGGTACTTGAGTTGCAGCAGCACCCAGATTGGTGGGACGGGTCTGTATGACGGATTAGTCTTACAGGTTTTCATTGAAGACATGGAATGGAACTCACCCCGGCCTCGGACTCTGATCTCTCGCGACGAGCGAAGCCAGGGCCTGGCGCACTCGCCAACTGAGAGCCCATTGATGAGATTGAGCCGTTGGGATTGTTTATACTAGCCAGAGGGGGAGGAGAGGTTGTGGAGCGACCATCCGTGGATTTGTCTATGGAGCCATTTTGGGTGGAGGAAGAAGGGATGCTTCCATCTGAGGTGTGAATATTGCGGCTGGCGGGGGGGAGGGAGGCATTGGCGGCAGGAGGGGGCGGCGCGTTCTTTTTGGATTTGAATAGAAATGCCATGGTCGCTACTGCCCTGTTCGGCGCAGATGTGGGTGAAATAGTAACACCCCTGTGACCATTCGAACCACAATGAGTGAAGCTGAGGTTAGGTGAGACGGATTATATGCGGAATTAATGTATCTTGAGGACGACCATGCAGGCGTGAATCAGGAACAATCCATCCTTTACTCCAGTCGTACAGAGGTATACCGAGGATGAGGAGAAGGAAAGGTCGAGACAGCGATGCGAAAAGGACGAGCCGGTTGAGGGTGTAGAGACCAGAAGAAAAGGACGAGGTTGTAAAGTTGGTCGAGGCGCAGCTTGATTTCCCAATTGCCAAGGGCGGTCTTATGCAGGAACCGGAGTGGAAGTTCAAGTTAGAGGGCAGAACGCAGAACGCAGAACAGAACGCGACTTTGATGATGCCAATGGTGTCTGTGCGGTGAGTGGCCCGAGGGTCGACAACGCGACAGGAGGAATGGGATTAGAAGATGAGGTTGACATGAAAGACTGGCAACAGTTACGGAGTATGGACACTCCGGGAGAGGATACGGAGTAGATAGCGTAGTGGTAGGAATACGGAGTTATGTGAAGATCAGGAGAAATTATTATTACTGAACGGCAATGATAATCGCTGGGCGCATATACAGGTGGCCACGCTACTATGTAGCCAACTAGCCAGCACTTTTACTACAGGGAGTTAGCAAGTACCAGGGCACCAGGGCCGAGGGGCTGCGGGTGTGGGTGTGGGTGCGGGTGCCGAACCCAGAAGTGAAGGTTGGGCACGGGGGGTTGGCCACGCTGCAGCCTTGGACTGGGACTCTAAGGAAGGCCTGAGTGTTGGTGATGGTGGGTGGCAGCACAGGCGCACAGTACCGTGTATGGTAGTTGGTAGTTGGGGCGTGGTAGTGGTAGCCAGAGGCCTTCCCTTGGTCTGTCTGGTACCATTACCTTCATACGAGTATGCACTCCGTACTCCGTACTCCGTCCGTAGACTCTCTCCTTCCTGACTTCAGTGCCAACAGCCGCTCCAACTTCTGGTGTTTCAGCTGGCCAAGATCAGTTAGACTGCAGTGGCGCTCCGCTTAAGCGCCCCTCTTTCCACTCTTCCCCACTCTTTCTTTCAGGGATCGCGCCTGCCAAAGAGGCTCCCGTTGACTCCCTGTTTTTCCTGTTTGCCCACCTTCCTCTATCCTCCTGCACAGGCCTGAGGCGCCCCTCGCCCCCAGCAGAACCATTGGCGAACTTGCATTGGTCTTCACCCCTATTAGAGATGGAACCCCCGAGAAGATTGGATGCAGCCCCCAGGCTGTGGCTCACTGCGATGTCAGCTGTCACCAGCCTAATTCCACAGTCCAAGTTCTTTCGTAGTGCAAACCGCACGTTGGATCAGGAGTACAGATCCACGAGTGGTTATTTTGATCTCTACACGCACTCCGTACATAGTGAAGAACCGGCATTCTCAAAGGCCAAGTCTCGTGCGAGAGTGGTATGGTTTTGTCACGGGATTTCACGTGACTTGACCACCTGGCACGGCTGCGGCCACCTGACCTCCATAATTCTGGCCAACCTTTCAAACCTCACAAGCGCGAAAGTGGGAAGGAGGCCGTCATCGTCATCGTCCGCGGTGCAGGATGACACTTTATCATTCATTCATTGGAGGGTTCGTACACCCCAAATCAGGTACAGTGCACTTATCTCTCCAGTAAGTTCAAACTACCCAACACTGCCGTGAAACAGAGAAACCAACCACAACAATAAGGCAAGTCATCAATAATCCCCAACATCAGCTCAACACGACACACATCAAAAACATTCTCTGTCTGAGGTTCTCAAGCTCGTGTCATTTTCCAAAGAGTAAACCATCTACGATTCGCTGGCTGGCTTGCCACCAGCCGAAGATACCGTATCCACCCAGGACTTGTCTGCCTGGCCCTCCATCCAGAATATCAAATCAAATTATCGCATCTCGTTGCATCCCCATCTAGTCTCTTATCTCTCAGTCAGTCATGGCCTCTTCAGATCTCAAGGCATGGATCGCCGGCATGCCCAAAGCCGAGTTACATGTTCACCTGGAAGGTAAGCAGAAAGCATCCGGAAAACCAAACCCGGGGTTGTTCGTTTCATGAATTAAGCATGATCATTTTGACTCATCGTCTTCATCACTACTACGGAGTACTCGGTACCAAGTATCTCGTGCTGTTATCCACCATCATTCTGGCCACTATGGGTAACTCGCACCCCTGCCCCTACCCTGCCCTCCCAGGCACGATGTCTCCTATTGGCAAAATCTCCATGCGGACAACAGGAAATGCATGACATTTATGTGGAATGAAACTACAACTTATGCAACAACATGAGACCCCAAATACTGACCACACAACAGGCTGTCTGACGCCCCAGCTGGCACGTTCCCTAGCGGAGCGGAACAATATGCCAGTGCCAGCATCAGTATCGACGCCTCAAGAAGGCCAAGCACCACAGGCAGGCTACGCATTCCACGACCTCGCCTCCTTTTTAGCAGTCTACTACCCGAACATGGCCGTGCTGCAAACGGAGCATGACTTCCGAGACCTGGCCCTCGCGTTCCTCACCCATGCCCACTCCCAGAACATCAAGCACGTAGAACTCTTCTTCGACCCACAAGCACACACAGGACGAGGCATCCCCTTCGCGACCGTGCTGCGCGGCTACCGGCTCGGCCTAGTGACTGCACAGCGCACGCTCGGCATCTCCGCGAGCCTGATCATGTGTTTCCTGCGCGACGCCTCCGCGGAATTCGCCATGGCGACACTAATGGAAGCCCTCCCGTTCAAGGACTCGATCATCGGCGTGGGGCTCGACTCCGATGAGCGCGACAACCCGCCCGCCAAGTTCGCGGCGGTCTTCCAGCGCGCAAGCAAGGAAGGCTTCCTGCTCACCGTGCACTGCGACATCGACCAGCCAAACACGCTGACGCACATCCGGCAGGCCCTGACGGAGCTGCAGGTCGACCGGCTCGACCACGGGACGAACATCGTCGGTGACGAATCCCTGATCTCCATCGCGCTGGAAAAGGGCATCGGGCTCACGTGCTGTCCGGTGTCTAACAGCGTGGTGACCTCTGATTTCAAGGGAAAGGAGATTGTGAGCCTGCTCCGCCGCGGCGTCAAGGTCACTGTCAACTCTGATGACCCGGCTTATTTCCGCGCCTATGCGAATGAGAACATGGAGAAGATGGCCACTGAGACTGATCTGACCAGAAAGGAGCTGGTTCAGTTGCAGCGGAATGCCTTTGCCATCTCGTGGATTTCTACTTGGCGCCGGAACCATTTCCTGGCGTTGTTGGATGAGTATGAGCGCTCTACTTTGACACCCAACTTAACTAATGGTGTTTAACTGTTAAATATGAACCGTCTTTGAGCCGGAAAAGAAAGCTGGTGGACGAACGGTCCTCTATCATGAACAGAGGGTATCGATGCGAATTTAAAAGACAACATGATATGCTATGCTATATACCGAGCCACAATACCTTTCATTCTTTGTCCTTCACTTTTACGTTGAGGTCAACCTCGTCAAAGAAGGTTGCGCGGAGCTGCACCATGGCGGCAAGCTCCAGGATAAATTCTTGTAGGATAATGGCATTGGTGATGATATGGCTGACGCTGGCTTGACTTCGAGGCACGGGCTCTTCTTGCATGCTTGGAGTCACTGTCCCAGAATTCTCACTCCCAGGAAGAGCAAGCCGAAGGTTGCTAGGTCCCGGACTCGAGGTCTGCATGCGCCCGGCCAATACTGGCAAGGATGATGATGCTTCTTCAGGCGCATGAGTATTCACAAGCTGCACCTGTGTCCTCAGAACCGCGGCCAGTTTGCTCTGCGTGCGAAGTGATGCTTCAAGCTGGTTTTCCGTTTCTTTACTGGCGTCCGCTGGCAATGCTGGTCGCTGAGGCGATCGGCCAATTGTATGCTCAGCTAAAGCCATCCGGTGACCAGCTGGCTTACTGATGGTACTATCGATAGAGCCAAATTCCGTGGTCGCAACTTTTCTACCTCTTGGTGTGGTCGGTCTGGACTGTGATTGTGTAGGACTACTTGATCGTGAATCATGATGTTGACTTGTCGTCAGAGTAGTAAGGCGTGTCTGCTCGAAAGGTCGGTTTCTGTTTAAGTTTCGTTCTTGTGGCTCTTCCTCCGCGAGATCTATTCTCCTTCGAGCTAGTAACTGGTCCCATTCCGCAAACTGTGACTTCCACTGTCGAACTTGTTCAATCAACTCGCTAATGATAAAGGTGATGTTGTACGAGGAGTTATCCTCCACATGACCCTGTCCTTCTGTCGGTAAAAACCATCCTACTAAAGACAAGTGCTCACATGCAGTAACGGCTATGATCGCCTCGGTAAGATAGAGATTGGTGATGGTATCGTTCGCAAAGAAGTTGCGTAGCAAAGAGACGATCGCCTCGAAAAGTTTGCAATTACGACCGATTGATAAATCCCGGTGGCCCTGATCGAGCTCGTCAGGACTGCTTGAGAGACAACTGTGCTGTTCAAGGATAATTTGGCCATCGAGTAGAGCCCCTTGATACGAGCTATCCATCCCGTCATATTCAGATATCGCGACCGCATAGTCAAACAGCTGAATCATATTGCTGTTGAACTGATTGACTCCACGCTGGAGCTGTAAATTCGATGCAGGTTCCAGGCGGAAGAGATTCGACAACACATGAGAATGGTGTTTTGACACGATAATGGACAGGAGCTTCAAACAGGCGTTGACAGTTTCGGGGTGGCTGGATTTCAAACTTATCACCATCAAGTCCAGGAGGTTGAACAGATTTGGGGAAGGAGTGTCGTCAACCTCTACCAAAGCTTTCAGGTGGTCTATTGATTTTCTGCGACTGACAGACATCCTTTGCCGTCGGTGTCCCTTTTCTCTTGGCTCAACCGGCACATTCATCGATGCCAAAAGATAGCTCAAGATTCGGTCGACCAGCTGATAATGTTCGAGTGCTTGTAACAGGCGGTAAAGATGTGAGATCACTGCAGCTGTGGAGCCTCCTTCAACATCAGAGGACTCCAGCAGCGAAGGGTACAATAGTTGCTGCACGAAGAGTACCTGAAAATGGTCCAACAAAGTATCTCTGACTTCGACTGATTTACAATGATTCAGCGTATCTTGCCAGAATGCCAAGTAGGAGTAGAAGGATTTGGTCTCGTTTTGAGCGTCTGGATTGGGACTTGAGATCGATTGTAGGGGCTGTGGTTTGTCGGACAGTGCGACGATGGGAATACAAGCTGCTCCTGTGCCCAGAGAATTAGATTGCCTGCTCAATCTGCTATACAAAGCACCAAGACCACTAGCCATTTGCGGTGCTAAATCACTTTCGATCATCCAAGTCTCCAGAGGTTTGAACCTGGAAGCAGTTTCAGTCAAATATAACAAGGCGGTCCTGGCGAAATCGCCCACAGGACCATCATGATGGACGTATTGCACCAGGACATAGAATAAGGGAAATTGACTTCTCCTTGACTCATCTGCACTAGTGCGGCCTCGGGCGTTCTCACGCTCTGGGAAGAACCAGGCGGGGAGGATGTCCGGGTCAGACCTAATCTTTGTCGCAATCTCGAAGAGCAACTCGACTAGGTCGGTCTGCAGCCGTTCCTCAACGATGACTTGGCCTCCTATTGTAGCATAGCATACTAGATCCAGCAGTGACCTCGTGAATAGTTTGCTATCCAGAAGTCCCTCGGCTTCGCCATTAATGAGGACGTGGAAGAGTTGGGCGGATAGACCGATGATCTCCACGTCCCTTGATGAGACGGCTAGCTTTGTGATGATGATGTAGGTCTGACTCGAGGCTACATATCTGAGGCAGGAATGAGGAGCTGCTCGGCGGGACTCGTCATGGAGGAGAGCTTCGAGGCGGTGGAGGAGTTTTGCTGTGTAGGTCAGGGCAGATTCATCTTCTTGCTCGACCTTCCCGCTACGCCATGTGTGCTGAAGCGGTCAGTTACTGTCGAGCAGATGACATGGACATCAGCAGACCTACCGTCAAAGCATTGCATATGCTTTTGCAGGTTGAAAGGCGTTCGGCCGGGGTATTGCTCTGCCGCTTGGTTGGAGAGTTGCCGGAGCCTGCGATCAGACGCGTGAGCTACAAACGAATGCCCGTGTTAGACTTGACCTCGCACAACGTCAAGTGGAAGGACATACAAGATCCATAGTGTCTGTATCTGTAGCTGGTGACTCATATTGCTAGTACCCAAGGTTGACCTGCGCCACAGCAAGGATGGAAGCAGAAGGGGAATCGATGGCCTTCTGACACAGTAGTCGCAGTCTTGGGGTGGATGTGGTGTGGATGGCGGCTGCTCGTCAGGCGTCAGGCGAGTCACAAGGCTGTCAGCATCGCCATTGCTCTCGCCATTCGACATCTTCTTATTGAGGTGCACTTGCCGCCATCTACGCAAGAGGTCTCTAATCTACACTGCTGGTCTAAGTGCACCCCCTCGTAACTTGTACGTATGTCGTATGTCGTTTTGAAGCAACCGAAGCGAGCTTTTCCTCCCAAGGCCCCAACTTTGACTTGTGGAGGCAGTGTCAAAACATCCAAGCGCTAGGCTGAACCACACCGCGTGACGCAACTGAGCAGGCTTGTGGTCTTCGTCCTTATAGTCCGTCATGTCTGCTTCGAACGACGATGCTCGAAATAAACGGGTCGACTCAGAGCCGGCTGAACCAGCAGGGAAGAGCAGCGACAATAACGTGAAAATGGGAGATTCGTTCTACAGCGACCACCATTCGGATCACCATCAGTCTGCCAATGAGATCCAACCAGGCAAGACAGCGACAGGACTCTTTTCTGAACATGGCCATTCTCTCGGTCAAATTCGCCCCATGGCCAAACACTCGGGCACCTCCGTAGCAACCTTCTTCAATGGTCTATTTACCACCATAATCGGTATCTCATCCTTGGGAGCAAGTGTCACATTCTCCTACGTTCTATCCAACAACACACAAGATCCGCCCTCGAGGAACCCAAGATTCTCAACTGAACAAGTCCAGCAATTCCTCGCCATCAGTTGGCTTCTCTTTTTGCTTGGACTGGCATTCGCCTCCTCTGGTTCCACTTTGTTGACCTTCTTCAAGAGTCACTGGATAGCCGATTGGGATGGAATCAACGGAAAGACAAGTCAATGGCAAGTCCAAATGTACGCTATTCTGGCGAGTGGTCTTATGGGTGGCTTGATCATTGGCGCATTTGTCATTTTGTGTCTGGTCGTGGTGGCTTATTCGCCCACGGTTGGCTGGATTTCTGTGTCTTTCACTGCCTTCTTCGGTCTGTTCATTGCTATGGCCATCGTCAATCAAGCCCCTTGGCCATGGCGTGACAATACCACAAGTCCAGCACACAGACACCAGACGGCCTGAACAAATTCAAAAGGTTAAACAGCATATCCCATTGAACCAACGGACTTGGTCTTTGAGCTGAACGGTCCAGTATTGTGGTGTTATATTCAGGCGTGAGGAACTATGCTGTCTGATATCTTCCATCAGCACTTGCAGTATCCTGGTTCTGATATGAATTTTGTCGTGGCAGGCATCTATCTTGGACGGATTGGGAATTCGTCCGAGCCCGGATTGCCATGATGTTAAAACAAGCTTGTATCGTCATGTAACTCCAAGCTGACGTCTGATTGAGTGCATCATCTATCACTGCGTGCAGGCATATGCTGACGCTAAAAATACCATATGTAATTCGTATCACATACAGGAGAAGGGATCGGGTCGACCGAAAAACTGTTCAGAATAATCGTGTACCTTTTCAATCAGTATCATCACTACTGTTAGCTTTCCTCTTCCTTCCTCCCTTGCCTTTCTTCTTGGGGGCAATGTCGTCTTCGCTGTCTTCGCTCTTTGCTTCGGATTTGGCTCGTCCCTTTTTAGATCCTTCATCCGGGACGTTTTCACAAATGTCAGTTAAGAAATCGTATTGGCCGTCTTTCATCAGGGCTGCCTTCAGATGTTGAGCAGTGACCCGTTTAGATCGATTGGCTTTTGCTTCCTCAGCTCCCTTGCTCACCAGGGCAATCATGAAAAGCTCAAGAGCTTTGGCTGTGTTGTAGTCAGTCATCGATTCCTAGCTGTTTGAAGAGGAAGCTTACCAACTGCAGTGGGGGTCGCTTGGGCGACTTTGCCCACGTCTTCATCGGCCTGCATAATTCGTTTGATCCGAGCAACGGGGAATTTTGTTCTCACGTCGATGCCATGAGCTGGGTCGGGCAGGGCCATAGGCATGGTGGGCGGAAATGACTCTGACTTGACAGGCATTGCCTGTCTTGGTGGACCGCGTGGGTCATAGTTCAGGTCGAGCTGCTCCTCTGCCCGCTGCTGGCGTGTTCGAGGCATCTCTCCGTATGATTGGTGCAGGGCGGGAGCCTGCAAAGGGTAATGTTGGTTAATAGGTTCTGGCTGGAGTTGGGCGTACCCGAAATCTGGTTGATAAGGATGTTGTGGTTGAGAGAAAGTTGGTGGTGGCGGAGGGTTGTGATAGAATGGACCTGGAGGTTGAGAGTAGGGTTGCTGTTGTGTTCTGAATGGTGGTGGTGAAAATTGCTGAGGAGTGGTGGGTGGTTGAGTCCTAGGACCGAAATAAGAAGTCGAGGGAGTTGTAGTTTGTGGAGAAAAGAAAGGTGAAGCGTCGTAGGAGCCACGGGGCGAAAAAGAATAACCAGCAGGAAAAGAAGAGTCTGGATAGGATGGAATTCGGCTCAGTTTAGGCGGTGGAGGTGGCTGCAGCGCACTAAGGTCTGGACTTTTCGGCCTGTAGTTTTCTTGTTCTTCGTTGCGGTTCATGTCTTGGTGATTTCCGTAAGTTTGGTCTGGGCGATTGCAATTCTGGTAATACTGAGGTGGCTGGGGCAGTTTGAGGTGCGTATCAACGACATTTTGGAATGTAAAGGTAGTATAGCAATGCAACGTTCTGGCACGGTCTTCACGTGGTAGCGTGCATGGTCACCAAAAATGCAAGAGCAATGCTGAATGTATCTAGATATCACGTGGGAACTTGGTCCGCTGGTGACTGATGGATGACGAGGTGGAAGGATCAATGTAGATCCGGGAGATAAGATAAGATGTGGTCACTGGGTGTTTCGGAGAGAGACTCGGAAGTTCGGGGGATCCTTTCCCAAGCACAGATCGGATGCCAGAAAACACGCAACCACAAACACAGGCTGAGGTGAGGGGCTTCGGCCCAGGCGAGGGGCGCGATGGACCTTATAAAATCTTTGGCCTGGTCGTTGGATCATCCCAAAGAGCTCCAGGGTGCGCCAGGCTAACTCTAAAACAACCCTGCCCGATCGCATCAGCCATCCACAGCGCGCCATTTGCCCTGTGCCATCCCGCTCTAAACAGGCCAAGTCCCTGCTTGACTATGTTTCCTTCCCCACCACTGCGCTCCCACCCAGTGTGTACCGCACCAATCTCGTTCTCGACGCGTATCAGGACTCAGGAGCCAGGCATAAAGATTTGGGCCTTTCTGGCTTTCCGCCCGTCAGCCTTCCCTGCAGATCATGGCTCCTGTACGAGTAGAGATTCCATCCTCAGCCTTACGAACTCCAATACTCAACGTTGAGTGAATACATGATTCTGCTGTACCATTTTCCTGACTCTCTATGGTCTACAATACCAACTTGTTGACTCAAACAGCTGAGTTTGCCGCTGTCATGCGATCTCTGCCCATGACGAGGCCTCCCTGTATTGTAGACGCGCCTGGCGGGTCTTGGCCAGTTCGCGTCATGACTGCCCGCCGTAACTCCGGACGCTGGGACTTAAACTTGACTTCAGACAAAATCCATCAACATCTGACTAGCCAAATGATGACAGAGCAAGCTGAGGTTGAGTTCTAGTTAAGTGGCCATGCAACAACCCAGTCCAAGCTGTGGTCGTAGCTGGTCACAACACTAGAATTATTCCATGAACGACTTTAAAACTTGATCTAATCTGATGGCATGTCTAATGTTGAATCGAGTTCAAGTCTCTTTCGACGCCTTTACAACTTTTGACGCCATACTCGAGGCCATGATGTATTCAGTTATGATGTCAAGCCCTGACATTCGTTCCTCTCGACTTGCCCCGAGAAACAGATTGACGACCGGCCAAGCGTGAATCCCAGCTTTATGTTCATGTTCCTTTACTGCCGCCCCATTGGTCTTCATATTTTTGATCATCTGATGGATACCAGGCTCAAAAACTTCCTCGCTCCCATACACAATCCGATAGCCGTTGATCGGCGATGCGTGCTTCCATCGACCTGTGCTTAATCCCGGAGATATAACTTCATCCGTCGTGGTTGATGTCCCCGCATATTGCTTTGCATACAGATGCAGACTCTCTCGATCTAGGTAGTCACTCGGCGTATTCTGGTTGAGTGATGAGACGAGGTGAGTCCATGGAGACATCAAAATGGCCAATCCAGGTTTGTGCAGTGCTTGAAAGTGAGGATCCTGCTCCAGGTGTCCTGGCTGAAGCAACATACTGAGGATAAGCGTCGCCCCAGCAGAATCTCCACTGACGCAGATTTTCGCGGCCGAACCATCGCCAAAGGCATCTTGCAGGAAAGTGTAGCCAGACCTGGTCTCGTTAAATTGCGTCGGCCACTGGGCATCAGGAACCAGGGTGTACTCTAGAGCAAATACCGCCGGATTATCGAAGCCGCTCTCCTTTAATCGAGTAGCCCAAGCCATGAGAAATTCGATATAGAAGTATGCTGACCCCATGGAGAAACCGCCGCCTTGTCAGAGATATTAGCACAACCAGGCAGCCTTCCAATAGGTCAATGTATTTACCATGTGCGTAATATATTACAATGTCCGGATCGGAGTTTGGATTATCAACTATCCACAAACCTCTTACGCCACGTCTGATGATCTCTCGATAGTACATGGGACAATGCAGATAGCCATGTCGAAGGAGCCTGAAGCGAAAGAATGGATAGGCCACCCATTTTGAAAAGAAAACCCTTCCGATGCTGGCGGGAATGTTTGCAAATGCATAGCGGACACATCGGATGACCAGGTCCTGGAAAAGAGTGGCATTCCTTGTAAATGGAGACTGTTGGCTCTTGTTCGTGTAGCTCCGTTCACGTATTAATTGAAATGGCAATCGGAAAACTGGGAACGTTGTTAACGAGGTTCGTTATCATTGTGAGCGGGTATCGCTGCTTACTCAGAAATGGTATCACTTTTGCTATGACAAGAACAAGGGAAAAGATGCCTGCTTGGTACAGAAGCTGAGGAATGAGGATTATAACAAAAGCCAAACAGTCGAGGAGACTGATTGGTCCTAATATCATGGTTGAAACCCAATGTGGTCGTTTCGATGTACAGACTTTGGAATGTCTAGTGAGTTTTCCCAGCACAATAATGTCGGTTGAATGAAACGAGTGTCAGAATAGATAGAAACAAGAGAACAATGTAAGAAGGGCAAATGGAACCCCAAATATACCTCTCAATCAGCTGGAGGCCCTTGAACCCCAGTAATGTAGTTCATTGCCTTTGTTTCTGTGCGAACACTGTTCAAGAAATATGGATCGTGACTTCATCGACTTTGGAGGGCGGCTTGTCTATTCGGTACCTTGTAGACGCTCGCCTTGTCGGCCGCATTTCATCAGGAGTTTATCAATCATCATTGCGTTATGAGTCTTCCGTTCGGGATACCTTAGGCTCCCAGTGGCTGAGGGGCTTCCCCAGGCGGCCAGGCACAAGGTGGAGGAGCCCTGGGCGTCAAGTTAGTGATAAATGGACCGCTAAAAGCGGTAGCAGGGACGCCTAACTAACTCAGACCGCAGTAGTCGATCTCGGCTGTCGGTCGCACCATGAACCCATCTTGCCTGCTCTTGCCTGCTTGGGTTGCTCTTGCGACTACGGCTGCCTTTTCGGCTGGACGAGTTTGCACCTGATCGGCTCTCCATCAAAAATTACATGCCATGATACTTCTGGCTTCAGTATTACACCACAGCCACCACAACATCTCTTCTATTTTATCTATCTCCCTTCACGACTGACTCGAAAACCTAAATGAAAATGCACTCCTTCACCCTCTCGTAATGGCGCTTTCTTGCCTTGTTACTCCAATAGCCCTAGACTGCATCCACGTCTCGACCCTGCGCCGTTGCAGCCTGCCATCCATTCCTTGTGTCTTCCAACCCACACAGCAAGATGGCTGATGCGGACTTGGTCGCATCGCTAGCCGACACGGTCAGGTGAGTTACCTCGCGGACTCCTCGAATCCTAGATCAGGAACTAATCTGGACAGCGCTTTGGGCCTGGAGAAAATTCCAGATCGACTTCATTGTAATGCCTGCCACAAGTTCAACCTCAATGCGTATAAGACAACATGTTGTGATACAGTGATTTGTGAATCATGTTAGCTGGAAGCTTCCTCGTCATGAACCTCTATTAACGGGCCCCAGGTTTTACTTCTCGCTGCGACATTAGTTGTCCCATATGCGATCATAAGCCTTTCAACAGCGATGTGTGCAAGCCTAACAAGGCCATGCGAACGACGGTCAAATCTTACCTTAAGACGATAGAGAAGGCAAAAGCAGAGGCGAAGGTCGCAGAACTGAACTCAGCAGACAATAACGTGCAGTCTGAGCAGACAAACACTGCCACAAACGGGCATGCAGAGGTGAATGGGTCTGTGGTCATGGTGGCAGACGCGATATCTGCAGGTACAGGGGAACGCGAGACCACTCCCGCGAATGATGTTCAACCCTCTATAGAAGTAAGTCGCGCCCTCCTCACTTTCAGCTTCTCTCACACAAATGCAGGATCCTGAGCCAGACTCCTGCGAACCAGACGACGATCATGTCGAGATTCAAGTTGAGCCCGACGAGGACCAGGACGACATCCCTTCGCAAAAAAAAATCATCATCGAAGATCCCGCCGAGGATCAATACAACGCTGATCTGGAGAAAATAAACAACAACAAAGGTACCTTCTCCAACAGTCAAGACCAAGCCACTACCAACGGTATGGACCCAAACGATTTCTCCAATATGATGAATGGTTTCAACAACATGGACTACAACCAGATGATGCAGATGATGGCAAATGGCATGGGCAATTTCAATCCAATGATGGGTAAGTTCGACCTGCACCACCGCTACGCAAATTGGCCAACTGACAACCAGCAGGAATGCCCATGGGAATGAATTCAATGTCACCAGGCATGTTTGGTGGATTTGGCAGCCCCAATGGAGGCATGAATAATATGAATGGCATGGATATGGGAATGAACTTTAATTCCAACCAAGGGATGTATTCTGGCTGGAATAACGGCCAAAACAACAATATGTGGCAGAATAATAATGCAAATGCATTCTCGAATGGCATGGGTGGTGACTTCGGTTCCAACTATGGTTTCAGTATGGCACAGTCTGGCAATTTCCAGCAGCAATACCCCAATGGTGATTTCCAAAATGGCTATTCTGGCCGTGGCTATGGCCGCGGTCGTGGTCGCGGTCGCGGTGGCTACGGTAGAGGCCGTGGTAATTTCAACCAGTACTCGCAATTTCAGCAGCAGCAGCAGCCATCTTCTAGTGGACCCAATCAATACGACAACCAAGCGATGCGTTCCCAAAACACAGATGATTATAAGAATGGCACCTCTGCCAACGAACCATCAAACACCAACATCGACCACTATGACCACGAGCACGACGAATTTGCTCCCGGTGGGCAAGACGACATACAGGAAGCCTTAGGTGAAGACTACCAAAAATCCACTAGTGCTGATAATGATAAGAAGGCCTCAGATCCCCTTCCAGTCACAGGTGAAGAGACTCACCAGGAGATAGGCTCTCAAAACAAACCAAATGCCGAAGCAGAATTTTGCGCCAATGGTTCTATCAAGAATGTCGGCGATGCTCCAATCCCAATACCATCGGTAGCTACAGATGACCCAACGCCAGCGTCTGATCAGCCGAAGCCCATACCCGCAGCATACGAGGAAGACCTCCAAGGCCCCATGCCACCACCGTCTGCGCCACTAGGGCCTGCAGCTCAGTATGACTATGGCTATCGCGGTCGCGGACATGGTAGATTTGCTCAACGTGGTCGTGGTTCGATCTCTATGCAAAATGGTCATTCTGCTCCCCAAGTAAAGCCCAACTCTCAAATGCCCCTGGCTGCCCCTGGCGTTGTAGGAGCTCCTACGGGCCCAAGAGCTATGCGTGAGCCACCCGCACCTTCAAGACCAGTTTCCCGCCCTGCAAGTGTAAGTTCGGGTTTTCATTTCATTGGCCGGGCTTCGATGGGCTCTCCCAAAAGACCAGAGTCCCATGGCCTTGAGACATCTGCGGTCAAGACACCCACTTCAAGTGAGCATGATGACTATAAAGCAAAGGATGATTCGAAGACATATCCTCGACAGGAAAACTACGCAAGTTCAAAATATGATGTCGACGAACAAGATGGCAATGAGCGAGAGAAGGAGAAGGACAGACCATATAGACGATCGTCTAAACGATCGTCCTATGATGATTACGACCGAGACGAACGACAACCTTCAATTGATGCTTCAGATTCTGCCGATAGAAAGGCCTTGAGGAGAGGTCGTGGTGACAAACCGAGGGCAACATCATCCAAACTCCAACTCTCTCGCTCACGGGCATACCATGAAGACGCCAATGGTGACCATGAAATGGAAGACCACGAGGAATCCAGTCGATCCCACCGTGATGGACGCGATGGACGCGATGGCGGTGATAACAGGAGCAGGCACCGAACCGGTCGCTCTTCCAAATATGACGACCGTGATCGAGAACGAGATCGTGAGAGGGAAAAACCCAGAGATCGAGATCGAGACCGAGACCGAGACCGAGAGAGAGACCGAGACAAAGAAGATCGATATCGCGAAAAAGAACGCGACCGAGATCGAGATCGCAAACGATCGCGGCACGATCGACATCGAGAAGACGACAAGGACTATGACAAGGACTATGACTACGAGCACCATGATGATGACCAGGAATCTCGGCATCGGTCACGAAGGCATAAACGGGACCATCATCGCCAACAAGAGAATGAAGAGTATTCCAGTACAGCTGTTGCGACTACTAGCCGCTCACATCGATCCAGCGCCACAGGCACCCCGACTCCCATTGCCTCTGCTGCCGTTGTAGCAATGGATAAGGACCCGCATACATTAGAACGTGAAGCAAGGAACCGCGAGCGCATGCTCAAGGAGCAGCAGCGGAGAGAGAAGGCTGCCGCAAAATCCGTTTCCGCTGGTGGTGGTGGTGGTGGCGGCGGCGGCGGCGGTGGCGGTGGTGGGGAGCATCACTCCTCGCGAGGAAGCCGGCGTGTCACATACAAATACGAAGACGACATCGAGCGCAGTCTGGCGGAGAGTGAGCGATCGAGTTCTAGGTGGAGGTGAGATGTGATGTCTCTGTGTTATGTACTTCAAGCCTTTGGTTCGAGGCCCTTGGCATCCTGTAACACTCGGGTTTTCTTCCTCTTGCGTTAGATGAAATGCTGCTCATAATGGCAACACGATAACCTGGAATCCATACTTCGCCATCATACAGCCGTCATACCGCACAATGCGCATCTGGGCTATTAATTAAGACGAAATACTCACTTGCATGAAATCATGTTCTACAGTTATTGTGTTTTAATTTGCACTTCCTTCCTTCCTTCCTTCCTTCCCTCCTTCCTTCCTTCCCTCCTTCCTTCCTTCCCTCCTTCCTTCCTTCCCTCCTTCCTTCCTTCCCTCCTTCCTTCCTCGTTTGGCGTGAGGCGTGTGCTCACAATTACTCCGCGTCCTGCTCACCACCTGTAAAGGACGTACGGCGACCTGTTAGAAGAAGCGTAGAAAGGAGAAGAAAGCAGAAGGCAAGAATCTCCGCGTCGCGGCCTCCGGGTCCTCGATTTCCTAGGACTATTGTCTCACCTGCGTTCTCCCAAAACAGCCCCCTCAATCCAAGCCAGGGAAAAGAAGATTGTTTGAAAAGGATGAAAATTGAGCCAAGATAGACGAATAATATGATATGCTATGCATGTGACATTCATTCCAGCACCCGGTGTTCCCGTCGCTGCTAACTCCCTTTTTGAGGGAAAATCAAAACCCAAAACCCAAAATTCAAAGCACGTTCAGAAAACATAAAGGGGCATATCGTCGTAGCTTCGCGTGGTTGAAAGCCCTTGGGGGGGGGAGCGGGCCGGTAGAGGTAGAGGGGGTTGATTTGAACTCTAAAAAAGCTCGTTCGTGCCGAGAAGGCCGGCAATCGCCAGCATAATCCCGGCTGGAGTGCTCATTCCCATCACCAAACCCTTCTGCCTGCTCCCGGCGCTCGAGAGCGAGCTCATGCTGGTGGTCGCCGCTGACATCGTCGCAGAAGCTGTTCCTGAGCCAGACGCTCTCTCCTCAGCCGCACCATCTGTCGAGCTCGCCGTGGCCGTGGACGAAGTTGGCTTTACCGGAATGACGGTTTTGGTGATCTCACCGTTTGTCTGTGTCACGGTCACTGGGCCAGTCGCTGTCGCGAGGATATCCACCACCTCGGCGTTGCCGGCGTCAGAAGAGTATGAATTGCCGTGGTCGTCGCCGTTGGAGTCCGTGTACGCGATGCCCACGCAGTCTGCCCGCCATGACCCTATATGCTCGGTTTCGCCGGTGTAGAAACAGGTCCCAGCGGCCAGGAGGAGTCCAGAGATCGTCGAGGGGCTGCATGTTGCTGAGTCGTAGGTGCGCACTGGTGAGGGGTGAGTTAGAGCGAAGCTTAGGCAGGGCAAAGGCAGAAGAGATGGCGCAGATATGGAGTTTTATGAGTCAGGAATACATACGCGTGCACCCCTCGTCAATGTCAGAGATATAGATCGCGACCGACCCATTGGGCATCTGGTGACAATTCAAATCGGAGGTGAGCGGGTTGGGGTCGGTGAGTTGATAAAACGCTGTGCCGGCATTGCACGAGCTGTGCTCGAAGAAAGAGAATTGGCTTGACGCGTAGACTTGTGAGACAAGGGATGAAGAAATGGCCGTGGAGATGAGGAAGGAGCGCAACAAGTGGCATGATGGTGGTGTAGGTGTTCGCATCCTTGTGACTTTGTCGTACTAGAGAGTACAGTGGTTTTAGTTGGGTGGACTTCGACTAGAATATCTGCGATATCTCTTCATGCAGCAATCATGCGGAGTCTGGGGGTGCTTCTCGTTCATGGGACTGCGAAGTCGTCAAAGACGGGCCCGAGGGGTGTAGAGCAAGGAATATATTGGCGGCAAAAGCGCGACATTGATCTTTAGCAACTGCCATTCAGGGGAGACTCAGCAACTTTGAAGGGCGAATAAGGCCGTCGACGTCGAGCACAGGCATTTTTCTTTTCTTGTCGACAATTTTGAATGTTCTTGACTCTTTTGAGATAATACTGGGATGTGAGGTGTTGGCACATTCCATACCAGGACATCAGCACAGAGCCGTGGTTCGCAAATTGCAAATCTCGCGCCAATGCACGTCAACTGTCACTGCAAGGCTGCCACCCAAGAAATCCAATCTCCAGTCATCAGATGACTTCATTCTCGCGATTGCCCACCTTATTAGTGGTAGCTTTTCCCCCCCTCCCAAGTGTGTAGTGTAAGGTGTTAAGGCGGGAGTGTTATCCTCGGTACATCCCCCTTGTCGCAGTTGTTCTGGGCGCCCTATCGCCTCTTCTGTGATTTAGTCCACATGGCTACAAAATCAATTTTGTCTTTAACTCCCAATCCGACTCTCTTGACGCGTCCTAATCTAGCTAAAGCCTCGGCAATCTTGTCTAGAAACGCTCTTTCTTCTTTGGTTGTAGGGCCCTCGCCTTCCTCGCTTCCAACTAATGTGTCGGCATCGCTCGCCGCACCATCCGATCCCAGAGTGTCCAAGTAGTTGGCATTAAGGGAAGAGCTCTTCGCGATTGAGTCTATCGATCTCTTTGACACGTTGAATATAGCTTCCGCAATCCGGATGCGAATGCAATGTGAAGGCTTGCTGCAAAGGTTCCAGAGAAAGGAGAAATAGTTGTGCGGGATAGGGGTAGTAACATCTGCCGGTGTATACCTCAAACTGACTGGGAATACCTTGGTGCGAGCTGATACTGCAAGAAGACTAGGACTCATGGGAAGGATGCCCCTCCCATTCGTTGTGGTACATTCCGGGAAAACAACAGTAATGCGATTCGAGTTTCGCTTCATGAAAACATCCAAGTCGACAAGGTTGACTCCATCCGGGGGATAAAGCTTTGGGTGTGTGAAAGATCGGACAACGGCTTGGAACAGCGATATCGGCTCCACCAGCCGAGTATGTGGATATGTAGCCACGAAGACAGGGTCAAAGATGGCAGCAAGGTAGAGTGCGTCAATAGGGGAAGCTCTCGACGAGGTAATAATGGACCCGTTTTGAGGAAGGCGGGCGTTGTTCTGTGCCAAAGACCTGTAGATATCAATATCAGTATGCGCTCTGTACCGGTCAACAAGAATTGCTCGTCTCTTACCCTTTCTTTACGCCATCAATCTGTAGATCGATCCACCATATTCCCGGTATTCCAAGAATGCACCACAGAGATACCTTTCTGCCAAAGACGCCGATTGGCATCCATTGGAGGAATGCAAAGTACGAGAAGGCAAAGAGTAAAAGGAGCGGCACACGACAGACGAAGAGGAAGATGTGAAAGGGTAGTTGAATTCCTTTTGGGTCAGGTGGGATCGGGAGAAAGGGAGCAATACCAGATCCTACGGTGACTGTCAGTGCGTGCGAGCTAATGTGGCAGGCTTGTGAGAAATATTCACCCTTGTCGCGATACTGCGAGAACTTCTCCATTTTAGGCAGGGCAAGTACCACACAAAATTATACAGTCAATCGTAGAATGCTCAGAGGCGGAAAAGAAGGCGCAAGAAGTAGTAGGACATAGCCTAAGCAATGTATGTCTTTCGTTGCCAGGTCATGTGTTGCAATTCAGAAAGCAGGTCGGGGGGAGTAATTAGGCGAAGTGCCGGTACCTGTTCATCAGGACGAGTTGACTATATATGAGAAATTGGAGAAATGATGATGTTGGGCATCGGCACCGCAGGCTTGGAGAGGGCTTTGTGGGTAGGATAGTGGCTTTGGTTGCAGGCGAGGTTTAGTCGACTGGTTTTAACGCGGTGGACGGATCAATGAGCGACGAATAGACCGTGAGAGAAGACACGGAGAGGGTAATGATAGCGGTCAATAGCCTGTTAGGCGGGCGTTAGTAGAAGTTATAGTCGCAAGAGAGTGGAGCGAGAGGATCACAGCGATGATGGAAGAGACGAGAGCTTTGGTTTTCACATGTCACCTTGACACGTTGAAGCCGGATGAATGACATTGCTGAAAACGGGTTGGCGGCTTGGCATAATTGTCAACGTCCTTGGATCCTGCCGCTTTTAAACGAATGCTCCTGCCGCTCCAGGCTCCGTCTTGGCCACCAACTTATCAAGATGATTCTGATAAGAGCGCTGTTGTGTTGGGCTGAAGTGAGTGCGTTAGGTCCTCCCTCGCCAATTCCAATGGAGCGAAGAGCTGGCACCCAAAGATGTGGTGGATGATTTGCGCAGGGTCGCAAAGGGGGCCACCACTAAATGCAGCATTGTCGCGAGGCTAGATCACGCGGGTAGTCTGTTCGGAATGAAGAATCCATTCAGCACTGACAGTCTCCATCAGATATATAAAAAATACCGGCTAGCGGTTGTCGGATATTCTATCTGATGTGCCGTTTATCTTTGTTTCGCCTATGCTGCAATTCAAGATGGTGGGAGTCACGTCAGCGGCCGCGGTGCTGAGGGTGGTTCCAAGTCCTCCAAAGAACCCGGCTGGCCATTCCCGTGTCTGTATGCCTCTCGCATATGACCGCGGTGTCCTGTCTCTGGACCCAGTGCAGAGGCAGCACGTTCTAGCAGCTGGGTAACAACTTGCCCATGGCCGCGCCTCGCGGCTAATGACAATGGTGTCTGACCAAACATGTCTCTGGAGTCGAGGTGAACCCCATTCAAACACACGACTGTCCAAGATTGGATATTTGGTGAAGTCACTGAGCATTGGGTGCCATCCGTGCACATTTCAATGCAGAACTGACTCCAAACCCTTGCTTGCGCAGCTACATCACGTTGCAGACTCTTCGACAGAGTGGTCATCCGCATGCGTATTCATATCCGCCCTTCGTCCACAGATTTCATGTTCTTGGACTCATCTGCGCCATGTAATCTACCACGTCGAAGCAGGCGCCTTCGTAACCAAGGAGAATCCTTGAACTCCTGGGGACTTCCCTACCTCCTCGTACGAGTGGTCGCTGACAGCCGGGAACGAAGTGATACGAACATAGGAGGCAGCAAGAGGCAGAAGCTCACTGCCCCTTGTTTTCCTTGCCAGTATTACGACTAAACTTACGTATCAGGTGTGTAGTTACCAGGGCTCGAGCATCGAGTGTTTCGGATCCGTTGGACGTTATGTACGCCCGCAGTTTAGAATGCAGTGAAGCCCTGACCCCTGGTGGTTCTGGTCTCCACTCCTTCTTGCTCCAAGTCGTTTTTCTTCAAAGTCAAGCCGAATCTGAGACTTCGTACTTATAGAACCAACCCAGCCTCGCCCAAGAACTCGACACGCCGAGTTCGCCCACACAATTCAGTTGTCGCTACGAAAATGTTGTATGCATGAAACAAATTCTTTTTGCCCTGCTCGTAGTTACTTTCAAAATAGGAAGTCTGCTAGCCGAATCCACCCGAGAATCAGCCAAAGAAGTCTCCATTCCGTGGGGTCCCTTCGGTCATTGCGCATGAGCAGCGAGAACATGTCCAAAGTACTTTGGAGTACCACAAGCGTAAGACCGTCAGTACTCCAAAGCTCTTCAGATTTTGAAGGCAGTTGCCATTACCAAGGTAATGGAACAGACTTCAAGTTCCACCAATTTCATGCAGTGACTCGAGAACACAATATGTACAGGGTAAACAAGGTCGTATTCTGGGCCACACCGGCCTGAGAAAAAGCACAAAATAATTTCTGAACTGCCTGCCACCTTTTTTTGAATAAGAGAAGCCATTGCCCGCCAACATAACCTCGACGTCCTTACGATGGAGGATAGACCATGCTTGGCAAGGCTGTGACTCCTTTTGTGTGAATCCGGTGAAACACTTTGGCCGCTTAGACTCACCATTCAGCACCTGGCCAGCTGACTCCCCCAGCAGCATCAATGATGAGTTCCCACCTCTCTTATCGGACTAGTGCTTAAGCAGATGCACCAAGGGTCCAACAAGGTGGATTCAAAAAGAGAAGTGCGAATGATTTTGCTTTACATTTTACACTGCTACTTAGGAGCGATCTAGTAGAACAATTTTAGCTCGCGCGCCAAATTGACTCCGACCTCAGCTACCCCATAGATCCTTCAACAAAGTCAAGGACTGGGGCCAGGATGTATATCTAAGACTCTGCGATACACTAAGAGTGGATTGAGAGGTAGCCAACCCCAAAAGATAGAAGGACTAGAAGTAGGAACTAAAGTTGCAGAACAAGAGTAGAGCAGCTCAAGCAAAGCGTTTAATGTCCAGCTGTCAGTTCCCGGTAGCTCTATTCGTTCTTGAGCGCTGCTGGTTGCCTGCATGATTGCCGAAAAGAAGGCCAAGACGTTCACTGGAGGCTATAAAATTCAGATTTACCAACACAATACGTTGCTCCAAGATTAATTACAGGATAAATATCATAATGAAACTTGGCTGCATGCCTGCCAACTTACTGTGGTGGCCTGAAGTTGCGCTCTTCACTGTTTTCCATCAATGTTGAAGGACCTACAGACTACAGTCTACCTGAGCTGATTGGTCTACACGCACAGGGAAACCTTGGCTGGTGGCATTGAGTAGATTAAAAGTGATACTCGATGAAACACAGCTGAAGCTACCAGGTTAAGGAATTAAGTTCTGCTTGCGATCTCCATAGACTTTTCCTTCTTCACTATGTGATAGATATATATCATCCATACATGAATTTTCTTTACTACCACATGAATATATATCCACCAAGTTATTCCTCATCGCCTGAAGAACCCAGTAAAAGTCAGTGGATACAGAAGCACATTCTTCAATTACTTCTTGAAGTAAACAGGACTGCTCTTTAGATAGCGTACTAGGTAAGTCTTCCAATTTCCAAATATGTCTACGTTTGATCAAATGTAGAGCAGTGATAAGAAAACTACAGCAGCTAGGAGAATTTTGATTGTTACCCCTAGGCGTTTGTTCGTATAGTGATTTGCACCTGCACCGGACCGCAACATCACAATGCCATGGTTCTGAAAAAGAACATTTTTCACCAACAAAGACAGGCAAAAAAAGGCTCTCCAGAACCTCTCACGGCTACATGACTGAACACCACCAGCGTCTACCTTTTTCATTAGGTCCTTGGTCAAAATGAAAACTCTGGTCCAGAGGGCATTCTGGTGAATCCCAACCAGGGAAAGAATCCTCGCTATCAAACGTAGGATAGGATTCTGGCGCTTCCCCGCTCCGAGAATCCATAAAGACCCTCACGGCTCGGGCAAGGAGTCTAATTAGCTGCTATATTGTGGATATAGCTCGTCATTGAAACAAATTGAACATTACCTTGATCCTGCGAATCTAACGTACTTCCTCGATTAAATTCTCCGTAATGCTTCAAGTGCTGGCCAGCTGAAGTTTGCTCGAGATTGCAATGGTTGGCGACCTCGTCATAGATCTGCAGTGCGAGGCCAGAGGGATAACCATAGCGGCTCGCTATCAGGGCCAGAGCTCGAGATTTTCGCTCTTCGTCCTTTACACCAATACGCAATGTCGCAAATTCGCCAGGAACCCCCACTAAACCATGATGATAAAATATCGCGGCGGACCAAGTTAATCTGCTGTTAAGACTGTTCGCTTTCCACTTATCAATGCGTTCGAGCTTGTCTTGAATCCCATATGAATCTAGCCTATCCCATTTCGTGGTTACGATAGTGACATTTGGCATGTAACTTTCGCCACCAAATTTATACAACCAAGTGAAAATCTTTTCAGATTTGACTGTGATCCTGTCTTCCTGCATTGCGTCTAAGTATATAACACCTCTGAACCTGACATAGCGGTAGAGAGAGCCATTGCTGTCATGAGCATTTTGAAGATATGCCAATCTTCCAGATCTCTTGTGCTAAAGCCAGGCTTGTCGAGGAATAGATACCGCTTCCATTCAATTATGGCAGGAACTAGTGCGGTAGTAGTCGTGCCTTGGGTATATTGATAGAGTCTCAAGTGCACAGCAGAAGAATTTGGCTCTTACCAGATATGAGTTGAGATCCAACATATAAGTCTTCACCAGTTACAAGCTTGATGAAGGATGACTTCCCAACTCCACCTTCACCAGTCACAATAATGAGATCAACTCCAATACTTATGAAATGTTTTAGCTCTAGTGATGCAGTGGAATGAACCAAGCAGGGGATTGTTGCTTACTATTTGTCCATGAAATCTCAGACTGGTTGGGTCAGTCCTTGACTTACGCGTTCTGAAAACGCTTTCCAACCATTTGTGACGGCATAGAACCCCTCCTTTACACCATTGGTTAGAGACACCATCCCCGAAAGCTTAGCCGAAAATCGGATTTAAGACGTCGGTTCACAGAGATACAGTGGTACTGTTTCGCGATCTTGATTCTACTATGGCTAACTGGGCGCAGAACAAAGAGATGAATGTGGACGCGGTGATTCAGCAAGGCTGCAGAATTAAGAAAAAGAAAGATTACAACAAGCCAATGATCGGATATGATCATTCTTATAGTTCTCGGTAAGTCCCATCCTACTCATCTCTTAATCCAAGAGGACTCGGCTTCGACCGCAGGGGTCTGAGAGGTTAGCCAAATTTGGAATCCTAGCCTACTGAGATACCAACAACATGGGCGGAGTGTTTACAACTCAGCACCAAAACCAGCCAGAGATCGCAATTGGATGGAGCTCCTCGTATTTACGTAATCGCGATTCAGGCTCCTTTGCCTGATAAACGGTGACCAAAGGGCTGAAGCGAGGGCACCCCTGTTCTATCGGTGTCAGCGCGAGCATATACACTAGTAAAAGAGCCTAGTTTGTGGAGGGGAGATACTGATGCCTAATTAACACGCTGCTTCAGGGATGCTCTCTTCCAGCAGGGCAAAGACACAGTGCTGGTGAAGATTTGACACTTGTCAATTGCATGGCGGGGAATGCTCAGAACGACATTCGAGAAATTGAGGAATATAACATGGACGGTGGATTACCGGTTAAAGAACCAAGGGACAGATCAATCCTCCATCAGGACGTAGACACGTAGGGTGATACCCTTGCCGCTTGATGTCTACAGACTAAATGATCTCAACATTTTCTCAGATTTCCGGCGCTTGTTATGGTTCACTGGAGTCCATTTCCGACGATGCTTCAGCTCATCAGTCTGGGAGCGAGATGACTGGGGACTGCACTGCAGAGGGAAGAAACTCAGAGTTGGACTGCGGGCTCTTAGCAACATGCACAGCAAGATTAGCGCCGGCTTAGCGGAGATCTGCAATGGAGAGTCTGACAACGGCCAGGCTCTGCTACGTACAGCCTTGAAGGTCAATGAGTCGGTGGTCGCGACACAACACCACCGTCAGATCCCGAATCTCCTGGCCATCATGACCCTCCTCCGCACAGATGGACGAGATCGCGACTACAACACCCTGACCAATCCCCTTTCAGCCCACGCGCTCGAATATCTACCTAGTTGCGATCCACGTAGGGAGGTAATTCCTGTCTTACCGCGACTGCCGATGGATAAGGAAGGGGGGCTCTACATAGCATTTGACAGCTTTTGTCGGCATGCTTGGATGTCCGCTGTTGATGGCGACCCGCTGAAAGCGTATTATTCTTACAATCAAGCAAGCTTCACCAGTTTTTATGCAGGTGAATTTTACAATTTCTTTAGGAAGAAGCAAACCCATGAAACCCAACAAACCCCCCGCAATGCTGACCAAGGACTTGGGGAAGAGAGCCACGAGGCATTCATGATATGACACACTGTAATTCGATACCTCATGGGTGAGAAAATGAATGCAGATGCCGAGGAGGTCGTCCAGATTTTCATTAGGCGGGCATTTAGACGCGGATTCGACGAGAGATACCGTCAGGAGCAGCCGCAGTATAGCTTGGATGTTGCGTTGACCTTTTACCTATTGGGTTCAGCGCAAGAGGAACCAAGGGAAATCCTCCATAGCGATGAAAAACCTCGCAACGTCGATTTATATGCGGGGCATGGTTGTTGAGGGAGCCGCTTGGGATGCAACCAGAAATTCGGCTTTGAAGGGATTAGAGATGATTGCTGGTAATCTGGCGTAAGCTTGAAGGCGAAGTTAAAGCAGGCAATCAACAGACGATTACCTACTCACATTTCCTCATGATGCTGCTAGCGAGAAGATCGTCGAAAATCACAAATCGGCTCACCAAAAGGTGACAAAGTTCTCCCAGGCGACTGAAAGTCAACGTCATTTGACTTAAAGAGGAAGTGGACACGCTTTTGGTGCACGTCTGTCACGGATCGCCGTGACAGAAGGAATAAGAGATACCTATAAGGGTGCCAAGAGGCACGTGACTCGTAGGTATATCGCATACGGGAAGCATCCGGAGCTCCTACAGCTCCTTACGCTTCGAGTCGATGTCACTTTAGGGTACATAGTTGGATAGAGAACCCTTAGAAAGACTCTAGAAGATCTCGCTCATCTCGTTCCTGACATTTGAGTAAAATTAAGGGACCTCACCTCACTAGGTATGGCAAGGGACTAAGTGACCACCCATTTAGTACTTCCCGAAGCCTAGATAGATATAATATTTATTTAATAGTGTATCGTTTACAATCGACCATAGGATCTAGGATATAGTGATTAATATTATTATTAGGAGGGGGGAAGGAGTAGGTAAAGTTCTATCCTATAGGTAAAGGTCTACCGTATTACTAACTATTTAGTATGATAGGACAATATAATAGAACGGCACCTACCTACCTAGGTAATCCTTACTGCGTTTTCAGGCGTAATCTATACCTAGGGCTTTACAACAGCGTCGTTTGAAAGCCGTGATATTCGGTGGAGAACGAATCTCATACTAACTTGGCAGGGAGGTGAGTGGCTAACCATGGCTTGGCTGATTTCGCGCCCCTGGAGATTCGGGCTAACCATTCGAGCACCGGAGTCATTCCCAAGAGGGGGAATGGGGGTTGATCAGGCGGTGCGAGAGCGGCTGTGATTGGGTTAGGCCTCCACGTTTGCGAAGCCTAGAGCGAGACGAGCCTGGCGGAGCCAACGACAGCTCTCGGTCACTGACCTCAACCGAGTGACAATGCAGATAGGAGCGGGGCGCAGCGTCCCAGTCGACAGTGGCGCCTGAACGCTGTTCTTTTCACCAACCAGGCGCCGTCTCGACTTTGACCAGCTGAGGTGCTGGGCTGCGGTTGCCCTTGTAGCCGAAGAAAAGAGCGCATTGTCAAGAGACAGGCAGCTCGTTTATCACTGTGCACGCAGCTCACCAAGTTTCGAATCTCACCTGTCGCCTTCGATCTTATCCCCTGGCCATTTCCGAGTCGGAGAAATCATCCAGGCATATCTCACTCTCCAGCAATAGAATAACATCAGAAGCATCTAGACACGTTCACTCCAATTTAAGGAAACTTGAACTTCAAGCCCAGGCTACCCCAATATGGCCGCTGAGTTCGCCACAGCTACAGCCGCCTCCGGGCTTCTGGGACAGCTTATTGATCTCGTGGGCTACATCCAAGATGTCCAGAACGCACCTCAAGACATTCTCCGGCAACGCGAGTCTCTCGGTCGACTCCAAAGTGTTGTAGATATGGTCAAAAACGATCGGCGTTTTCAGACAGAAGGAGTGGAAAAATCCCTTAGTGCAATTAACGAACGCGTTAGGGAACTGCTTGTCATTCTGCGCAAGAATCGAATCCTATTTCCTCTGAAGGACAAACAAATCACAAAGATACTCAAACAAATAGAGAGCGATAAAAGCAATCTCATTCTAATTCTAAATTTGTTGCATATGTGAGTATACTTGCCCACTCTTGACTGGTGACCTGCAAGATGGCAAAATAAGCTTTCAAAAAGACTAAAGGATGTTAGGCCACACCTAAGTCTACAAAGTACCGCCGAGGTCGCCGATGACGAGGATGAATTCTGCCGGGAGCGGTTCTTAAGTATTAATCAAGATGATGATCGTGAATCTTTCAAGACATCAACAGGTCATACCAGGAAAGGCGCCAACACATGTACTTGGATTACGCAATGCGAAGAGTACAAGCGATGGCAGGATGTTGATACTGCTTCGCAATTTCTTTTTGTGTGCGGACGACCCGGCCAAGGCAAGACAATGCTGTCAATATTCATTACCGAGCACCTACAGAAACTTGTTGAACGTTCAACCACGAACAGCTTGGTGTATTTCTTCTGCGACCACCAAGTGCGAAATAGTGGTTCAGCCATTATCAGAAGCTTTATCTCTTCCTTTATTGGGAAGGATGACTCTCTTCTACAGTATATTGCTCCCACCTTAAAGAGGCTGAAAGAATCCCTTTTCGAGGCTGGCTCATTCGAGACACTGTGGAGGATTTTCACCGATATTGTGGATGCTACAAGATGGAGCACTATATACTGCGTTATAGATGCAGTTGATGAACTCGAGCAGCATTCATTATCACTCCTTCTTTCAAAGCTGCGACAATTCCCCAATCCTAAACTACAGCGGCTTAAGATGATCATTTTTACCAGACCCACCTCGGACTCCGTAAACGAGATCCTCTCTATGCACCCAACCATTCGACTGTACTCTAGTACTGAGGTGGAAGGCCCCCATAGCCATCACACGGACCAAGCTGAAGAAGAGTTTAGAGACTCGTACATTCACGAGGTTGAAAAAGACATTGAAAGGTATATCCTTGAAAAAGTTAATGAACTCTCCCGATTCAAGAATTATCCTCCGAAACTCAAAGAATACGTATTGAGAACTATGCAGGAGCGTGCAGAGGGTACTTTTCTTTGGGTAGCTTTTGCAGTCGAATTCCTTCGCAAGGTCAGGCTCGCAGGAACCGAGGCGGCACTAAAGCAATCTCCACCTGGCCTCGACGCGACCTATGATCGCATCCTGCTCGCTGTCGATAACCAGGACATGGGTCTCGTTAGATCCATGCTTACTTGGGTTACTCTGGCAGAAACGTCTCTAACTCTGTCCCAACTTGGGACTGCATTGCAACTAAAATCAACGGAGTTTATCAGCCTAGAAGAGGTTACCAAGGACAAAATCAGTCTCTCGGGTGACCTTCTCCTAGTCACTGATTATGGGGTTGGCTTTTACCACAAATCCGTAAAAGACTATCTTGTCTTTCCTCGCCTGGATGGTGACAAGAGATTAACGGTCTTCCGAGTCGATAGAGATAGGGGACACTCGGAGTTGGCTCTTAGGTGTATTGAGTTCTTGAATACTCGTCACGATTTCTCTCTTGATGCAGACGACCTTAATCTTGGTGACTTTTCCGGCGATGTGGATGAGAATGGCGACCATATCTTCCACTTTGGGATCTACGCGGCGCGCCATTGGGTCAGCCATGCACGGAGGTCACATACTTTCTCAGAAACTTGCTCTGATGCTTTCAGCAGATTCTTTGATGGACCGCTGTCTAGAGGATATCAGTGGCTTGAGGCATGGTCCAGTATGGACACAGAGCTCCATCCAAATTTCTGCAGCTCTCTATTGGAAGAACTCAGGACATTCCATCAGCCTGATGCCTTTGGTTTCGTCGTTGCAACACTTCTCGGCCTTTCCGGACTTGCGAAAGCCATTTTGAAGCAACAGAATGGTTTTCAGGATAATCCTAGCTGCCTATTCTTGGGAGCAGTCGCTGCTATTGGCATGAATGACGAGGAAATGGTACGTTTACTCCTACAGACTGGCATCGATGTCAACGCTGGAACTATCGACAACGAAACACTGCTGCGCGTGGCTGTGCAGGAAGACGCTGAAAATATAGCTCGACTTCTCTTGGAGAAGGGTGCCACTTTTGATGATGCGGACAGGGGAGATAGGACTACCTTTCGTTTGGCAATAGAGGCGGGACACAACAACGTGCTGGGAATCCTGCTACAGTTCGGAGCGAATGTTTCGGCCCGGTATTCGGGAGGCGATACTCCACTCCATATCGCAGCTCAGTCCGGGAACCCAACCGCGGTCCGCGACTTATTGAGCAAGGATGCAGATGTTCATGCTGTGAACGATTGTAATCAAACCGCTCTCCATCTCGCTGCTAATTCTTTTTCAGCCAGCCATGCATCGAAGAAAGCCACATTGAAATACTTGGAAGAGCTGTGCATCGATTTCCGAATGACCACTGATAAGATCTTCCAGACCAGCAGCGCTCTTGTTACATCCTGTCTATTAAGATCTGGCGCAAATTTAGACGCACTTGACGATCAAGATAGAACCCCACTGCACATGGCTGCAAAATTCGGAGACTTAAATGTAGCGAAGATACTCTTGAAAGCTCGCGCCAGAACTGATATCAAGACACGACAAGGAAACACGGTCGTACATGAAGCTGTCAATGCTTGCAACCCTGTTATCCTCACATTGGCTCCATATTTTGACCTCGACTTTCAGTTGCCAAACAATGAGCTTGCAACTCCACGTGAAATGGCAGAGAGGTTGAAACAGGAGAAAGAACAGAATTTAAAGAAGCACCCGGATTCACACTGGTTTCTCAACGACCCCATGGAAGAGCTGGAGGTTTGGTTCTTAGAGTTGACTATATGGTTCTTGGCACAATTGGAGGCGGCATGACCTACACCAGACAACTGATGCAGTGACCCTCTCACAACGGTCTTGACCATACATTTCAAGGCCTCAGCAACCCTAGAGACGGGTGTGTCTTCGAATGCAGAGACAGCAAGAACGCAATGTAACCCGCGAAGTTCAACATACGGGCGGGAACAGCCCTGTCGACACGACCAAGCGTAGACCCCTTTCGGTGGCATTCGAAGGGAAACACCTGGCAGGTGAATATGTACGCAATGCGCCTTATCACGCCCATCTTGTTGTGCCATAGTCTTGCAACCTCCAATCGGGCAGGAGAACACCTGTTCGATCCTCTTGCCAGTAAAAAGTAGGTTGAATATCCGCATCCAGGGTGAAATGACATCTACAGGCATGCAGAACAGGTGTGGACTGCTAGATTACATGGCTTTGCAAGTTGCATCCAAGTCACAAAGTCTCCTTTAATTTGTTGGTCCTTGTAGGGGAACTTCTACAACCGTGAGGGGACGTGAAAGACATTTCTTGCTATCTAATAGGACTTCGCATACTTTTGCTGGTTCGATAATGACGGTTGGGAAGTACCAACGCGACGACGTTTGGGCCATCGTGAACTCGATGGAGGCCGCATGGAGATACAGTCTCTGGGACGAGAATCAACGAAAATGCATCCCCATGTGCGAAATCTGCGACTACGAATTGTACAAGGTTGGAGGGAAATCTCTACTTGGCGTGCTAGGAGCAGAAGCCAGTGTGCTGATCTATTACTCGTCTCCAAGCCGTTGGTCCATTGTAATGAGAAGGGGACATGGTCATTCCAAAGACTGTACGAGGGACTCGTCAGACTGTGTAGTATCCTAAGTACGTACCCGACTAGCGCCTGGGCGCTCTCGGGTCCGCTTCGGGTAGCTTCAGATAGCTCCCGGAGCTAGTTCGGATGTAGCGCAGCGATATAGTAGACCAGGGTCTTTGCAATCGCTTGGCATCGCTAATCACACCATAGCCCGCAGATTCGACAGGTCGTGGACGTTTGGGTCGTCAGCTCCTGTTGGATCTATACTTGGCAACTTAGGCGAGTCGATGAGGAAGATGATTGAGATCTCTGTCTCCTTTAATTCTATCATTTTTATGGTCACTATTCTAGCTTATATAGATGATTGAATTGTGAGGCAGAACTACTCGTAAGGCCGTACGTACAGCAATCGAAGCATTTAGGTTCAGCCGTTATGAGTCGTGCGAGGTCCCTCGTCGTTGGAGACGGGGTGGAGACACTTACTCCTTTTGGCCTATGTGGCAGCCCTTCGGCCCCTTGGCCCAACTTCCACCATACCATCGCCTGTTTGCTCGCCGCCTACAAGGCTAAAATTGTCGTCAGAAACAGTCAGAGAGTGTCAGAATGCATCACGCTAGACTTGGCCAGGCAAAGATAACAAGACTTGTAGCGGCCCCAATTTCTATAGGCATCCATTTCTCGACGTTCCATCTGTACGAGTAAATCCTCGGACTCCTGCACTTTTGATACAGTTCTGTAGGAGAATCAACATGGAACCAGTATGGAAACCATCCATGAAGTCTTTGGAGGATGACTGGACGAGCATAGCAGATCCTTCGGACCAAGGGAGTCCAGAATAGGCTCTCGCAACGTGCAAGACGTCGGTCTTCTAAGGCTGGGCGACTGATATATTTCCCGCTGCAAGTACTGAAAAACTCATGGCTAGGTCCTAAGCTCGTATCGAGGCGTAGCAGGCGCCTGGAGCACTGTTCTTGCCGGGCTGCAGACACTTCAGACGCCGCCGGTACCAGTAACTTGACTCTGGAAACTGGCACGCTTTCCCCAGACTTGAGCACTCTCGTCCCGTTCATACCGGACAGCATCGTACAGGGCCCAAATGACCCCTGACCCCATTATTGACAATGCATTCCTGTTCATCCACCGCATGAGCAGCACGGGTGCGTTTACTTGCATTGGCAACGTTCTCAAGCTGGCATGTCAGCAGGTTATTGGATTGATGTCCGTGAGCTCAATTGCAACCTGCCCTCGGCCATGGCGCCGACCACCAAGCAGCTCATGGTACAACACGAGCCCTACGTCGACATGGTCCCGTAGCCTTCAATGCGAGACAAGATTCTGGAATATGCCATGCCGGTTGATGGACTCCAGTTGATAGGGGACTTTTTAGCCAGTGACTTGCAGGTCTGGGGCTCCACGCCATGGGAGCTGATGGGCTTGGAGATAGGGCCGAAGTTTGCTAAGAAGTGGTGGTTCATGATAGAGGATGGGATGATACTCACTACCAACCATTGGAGGAGCCAAAGGGGAGAACCACTGTTAGCTCTGACTTTCCTATGCACAAGCCCTGTGTAATACGGAGCTATTGCGGCGGACGATTCCCTGATAGTCAGGATCTACTAGCGCGATGCATTCTGACAGTCATCTTTTCTACCACATAACACGCCATAATCTATCAACACAGTCTCACAGCATCCCCACATGGAATGTTTCCAATACTTTATAAAGCCCAGCATATACGTGTGCCCCATAGTGGCATGGAATCAAGGTCGACCAAGTTGTCCACCCCTACAATCCCTAGTTCTAGCCCTTGACATATATGCATAATTCGCCACGGGAGGTTTCCTAGCACGGCTCTTGCCACCGAAGCCAGAGTCCATGGAGGAGCACGTCTCTTCTCTTGCAGGCAAGGTTTTCATCGTTACTGCAGGTCATTCTGGCATTGGCCTTGAGATTGTCAAGATATTATACTCCAATGGTGGGACGATATACATAGCCGGACGCTCGCAAAGCAGGATCACCACGGCAATCGAAACTATTAAGGCTATTCCAACGGCAACGCCGGGAACCCTCAAAAGCCTGCAACTTGACCTCAACAGCCTCACCACCGTTCCAACCTGTGTTTCGGCCTTTCTCACTCAAAAATCTCGACTCGACGTTCGCTGGAACAATGCAGGTCTCAGCCGTGCACCGTATGTTGCAGCCATGCAAGGCTTCGAGGGTCACATGGGTGTCAATTGCGTTGCCCCAAGTCCTCCTAACTAAACTCCTCCTCCCTGTCCTCCGCCAAACCGCTCAGGCTGCGCCAAAGAGCAGTGTGCGTGTCGCCTTTACCTCGTCAGGGATCATAGACATGACTGGTCCTCCGGGCGGCGTATCCCTCGACGAGCTCATTGCCGATATAGCCCTTCGTGAAGTCAAGCTTGGAGGCATCGCCATGATGGCGACCGATTTAGGTTATACACGCGTCTCCGAGCTACGATGTCTTCAAGAGAGCCAGCGAAATGGACTTTGCTTTTGCGGTAGAACGAGTCCTCGCTGCGACTGGCGATGACGATGTGACGGACCACCGTCTCCCGGTATGCATATGCATCCAGTGCCCTGCAAAGTGTTCGCTTGCTGCAATCTCGAGGTTGAGAAGCAAGATGTGCACAAAGCAGGTTAGGAGACTGTACATTAAGTTGAGGCCGGCGTGACCTACCGTTCAGAGCCTAGGGCATACTTCTTGCAGTGACCTTTGCCCACAGGGGCGCACGCCGCAAATACGAAGCGAAACTTACGTTCCGACCCGAATGATGAAGGGTGTCACGAAAACGGGAACTCGGGGACCACTACCTTATGATACAAGGAAGGTTATGATCTACCTCTTCGTGAAGCAGCCAGCCACCGGGTGCGATGAGACAATATGTACCATCACTCCACATACAAATGGGGTGAGCGTTTGAAGGATATTAACGCGACACATTCATCTTAGACAGCGAATTGACACCCCATTGCGCGAGATATAAATACCTGGGGAAGGGGGAGGGGGAAAAAGACATTGTTCTTTAAAAATGCCAAAGGAGAAACTCTTATATTCATAAGAATTCCAAATTCTATCCGCTCGAGCATACACGATATATATACATACTAAATGGATAGTCGTGGACCAGATAACTTGAACTTAGCCAACAGGGAACCAGTGTATAATGATTGGTTGGATGACGAGTCGAAACGGTTATTGCGAAGTGCCGTGAAGAAATCAAGTGAAGCCAACGATGACGATCAAAAAGGAGATCAAGAGGACCATTTAGCTGAACAGAGCTTTGAGGATGCAGACCAAACTCAGCTGCTTCTTATGAGGTCTCAAGTGAGACCTGGTGATCCGATCTATGATCACCTGGTCAAAGAAGTCAACGACAAGAGACAGGAAGGATGGCAACATCATCGCAATGCGATCAAAAAGCATAAGGACGCTGCATTCGCTCGCGGCCAGTCGAACGGCTGGGGCAATGAAGCGACACGAGTCGAAAACGAGCGAAAGAGCAATGGTGTGCACTGCCATTTCAAGCACAAAGAATCAAGAAACATGGGACAGCATTTCTGTTGCTGCTGCCAGCAATTACCGCCAGCAACAACTTTACAACTTTTACACCCACACCTTTGGAGAGGAACTTGTTGGACTTGCAGTACATGAGACGTTTTGACGACCGCTGGATTCTATCTTCTTTCTCAATAACACGCCTTCGTCGACTCAAGGATCAGGCGTCTCAGGGGTATCAGAATGTCTAGAGGTATATCTCGCCATCATTCTCAAACTACCGTAGACACAAATATGAGAAAGGCCAGAGCGCCCGATCGGTGTATGTACACCAGACACGACGACAAGGTGTCGTGTTTCAGTTCGACATGGTTATTTTTGGGACTGGCTGGACGCGCCGACATCCCCTCTCCCATTAGCTCTCTATTTCCGAGTCCGCTGCCAAAACGGCCAACAGGTTGGGAAATGGGCTTCGGCAAAACCTTCAAGACCCATCTGTGGTCAGGGATCTTAAGAAACGTAAGCGAGAAGCAGGGGTACTTTCGTCTTCAGAACAGCGTGACGGCCCGCAGTTTCGCCTATTAAATGGGGTCTCTGCACGATCCGTAAATACTAAAATCGGATCCCCAACTTTTTCTTTGCATCTGCAGCCACAATAGACGAGATTCAGCTCTCTAGTGTAATATCACCTGATGCATTCAGAAAGTTGCCAAATGATGTTCTACTCGCACACTTCTCCGACACCACAATGCAAGGGTAGAGGGAATTTCCTACAAGCGGAGCTCACCGGCAAAGGCTTTTTCGTGAATTCCTCGATCGACAAGCTCGCGTTCCTATATGACAACGATTCACTGAAAGACTCATGAAACTTGATGTACTTCGGAAACGGTATTACTTTCGAGCAAGTTACATTAAATTCCGCTAAATCCTGTTTAGTTTATGAAAGCACGCTAAATTCTACAAAGCAGTTGTTTCTTTTTGTTTTGGTGAACAATCTCTGACACTGCTTTACCGTTCTTGATGCTCTTCGGCGCGATAGTAGATCCTACGGAGCAGCCCTACTGCACCCATTGCTCCTGTAATCAATCTAGTCATATGATGTTGCTTGTACCCCAGTAGCTCCTTCCCTAAGATATAGGCGCCAGTAGCCTCCTCGAGAAGATGTATTGTATAATGGAGACGTTGGCTATAAGCCCACAATGCTCCCCATGAGAATACTCGCCATCAGATTCCAAATCGGAGTGGTGGCTCTGGGTGAGACTTCTTCATTTGGAGTCGATGCAACGCTCCGACGACAACAGCCGCCCCCACTGCGGCTTTCAAGTAATGATTTCCTCTGGCTTGGTCGTCATCCGCAAGTGCTTTGCCCAACTCGTTGGCTGCGTATAATGCAGGTGGGATGATGTCGTTGGAGCCCTGGGCTTAATCAACACAAGTCGGGCAAGTCCAGTGCCCACTATTCCTTCCAAGGGTTGGCGTACAAATCTAGAGGCAGGTAGGTCATCATGGCCACATAATTTCTTCCCGGGAACCCATCTGAACTTCCGCGGGGCGCGCGTCGTGAATAAGTCATCTCGTTAACTATCTTGCCTCCGCCGATATCCTTAGATCCGTAGATGCCAAACCCGGCCGCCAGCGTTACCTCCCGCCCGCATTGCTCAGTAACAAGGAAGCTCATCGACTTAGGCCTCCCGAAAACATGTCAAGTTGAGGATAGCCTCTTCCATCTGTGTGGCCTATCTTGGCATCTTTCCAAGGGAAAGCGAATGACCACGGAAGCCAATCAGTAAGGTACGTTGATGTGCTGTGGTGGTGCTGTGGTGTGATTACCTCGCGATTTTGTTTTAGAATCAGGACGACGAGGCGTCTGGGTGCAGTGAACTCAGACAGGAGACCACTGCCTGTTGAGGAAGCGAAGATTGTGACCTGTAATGCCGAGCCTTGGTGTAATTAATACGACTCGGATTTTGCAGTACAGTAGGACTGGAGCTGAGATTACCCCGGCTGATCTGAGAACCAGTTTCAACTATCCCACCTCTCGCCTATTCCCGTGTGTCTTCACGAGTCCGCTTTTAGAAGGCTTGCTATCAAAATGGCAACCACGGCTTTTTAGATGGTGTGATGCTCGGACTGCATTGATCGGACGGAGCCTAGGCACACCCTCTAACCAAGGGTTGTGTCAGTCGTAATTTTGGCTTGCCGGCCAGTCTTCATCGCGTTTGCTAAAACAAAAGGAACCTCCTAATGCCCATAGGCGACACTCGCGGTGTCGGGCTAGCCATGGCTCTCACATGAGGGTTTCTTGGGATCTGGTGACACTTGCAGAGCCGATGATCCAGACAAGAGGCCAACGAAATGCTCACCAGCACATTTTGATCTGCAACGCCTTGGTAGTACTCCGTACTGCAATCCCGCAGACTTTTCGCTTGCTGGCCGCGAGGGACGAGCCGGCGTGCCGGTTCCCGTTAGAGTGACTAGAGCTCGCTAAAACTCGCCTGTTAGAGATCGCCGCGATGCAGGCAAAGGCAGAGTCGAATGATGCAATTGTAAAGTGGCAGTATCGTTTTCGGCATCGGTGCTAGGATATTAATTGTACAATCCACCCTGGGCGGAGACAAGACAATTTCATCAACAACCATTCTACCTTACTAGTTCATCCTTTCTAACCGTTATCCACTCTATCACGGCAGAGTGTTGTCGAGCACATGTCTATACACGCAGCAGCGAATGGACAGCTGGGCCTTAGAGAGCAAACGGCCTTTGAGTATGTCTACGACAATTGAATCTATCTTATGGCAGCGGCTGAAATTGAGTAGCATCATCGCGATCCCTGCTATCGGGGTTAGAAATGCCTGCGAGACATGGCGTCGACCGCCCAAAGGGGAAGGGCCGTACAACTTCATCTGGTCAGGGATGAAAACCCCTCGCATCTTTTTCTTCGAATTTGATCAATACAAACAGCCTGAGGTGACGGGAGATTATGGGATTACCGAGTGGGCAAAGAAGCTGCTAGAGGCTTTGAGGAAATGCAAGGAAATCACAAACCGTGATCTGCATTTTGCTGCTCATAGGTGAGAACTCACGGCATCGTACAAACAATTGAAAGCTGACCCTATCCTGTGCAGCACCGGAGGTCTGGTATTGAAACGAGCACTGGTAACTGCAATGGAGCACGCTCTACGTGAGTCCAGTGGGAACCCAGCCGAGCTCGCCCTATCCGCCGAAGACGGAAATACATACACGTCAATAGTCGAGCATTGTCATAGCATTGCATTCTTTGGCACCCCGCGTGAGAGCACCCTACCCGGGTAAATAGGATCAGGACTCACACTCGCCCAGACTATAGTTCGACAGCACTGTCGGATGGTGCTTGTGCAGAGAGCATCTCTCACGAGCTCGACATCCCCATCCCTTATGGACCCAGGCTCCGCAAGCAACTGAGAAATACTGAGAATCTCGACTGGATGGTTGAATTCTCTCGTCAGTTTGCTCCGCTCACACTCCACCTCCTGAAAATCTGGAGTTTTTATGAGACTTTAGAGACTCCCTTAAGAGTGAAAATCAAGCCAGAGAAGTCTCCAACAATGACAGAGACTACACTTTGGACACAAGTAGGTGGTCAATCAGATAGTTGTATGAATCTGGTAGCCATGTGCGTCTACTGATGCTATCCAGATTGTGGACAAACGCTCGGCGACCCTTGCTGATGAGTACTATTACGTCGGCTGTGAAGAGGTAATTCCCGTCGGGGCAACACACGCCGGACTTCCAACATTTGACAACGGCAAGGACAAGTGCCGGCTAGATGGATACAGAGATTCTCTGAACAGAATTATGAAAGACGCTGATTTTGAGAACCGCGGCTATGATATGTTGGCGCGTACGATTCACGTAGAATGCCATCAGTTTCACAAATCGCTGGCAAACGTTTCGCGCAACAGCATCAAAATATTGTCCGCATCTCCAAACCCGACACTATCCCAGGTATTCCAGCAAGGTCCAGGGCACTTCGTCGAACTCAGACGGACCAAAGCCCTTGCCCCTTTGGCAGATGCTTCAAATGAGTTGAATTCGCAGCCGTATGCAAATGCGAAGATCCCTTCTCCCATTCAGCAGTCTGATGTCCAACTACCCATGTCACCAAGCAATACGACTGCGAGCGCTAGCCCATGCATAGAGAGTGGGGAGGAAGAATCAACCCGAACAACGATTCAAGAGAACTTGCTGGCCTCGTCATCCAATGGCGAAGTAGGGTTGGGAACAGTTGCCGAAACAGAGGGTTCTGAAGGCTTGCTTAACTTCTATAGGGTCCCAGAGCACGATCAGTATACGTTCCGCTGGATCCATGTCCCTTCAAATGTCATGCACTGGGCAGAAAAAGTGCTAAGAAGAATAGAAATGGAGATCGCAGACTCTTCTTGGCAGGAAATTCTCGAAGATGCCGCTATCCAAAGGGACGATCGCACCGCGCCTACTCCGGAAGATAGCGTCTGGAACACGGAGCACTCTGATGAGAGCTCAATAATCAACGATATCTTGGAAAATCCCCTAGCTTGTCCCGCAGGCCCAAGTCTAGCGGTTGGTGCCCGAGTGGTAGCCAAGGAGGAGAACATAACTCCTGAATGTGTCCTTTCGGAAGTTCTTCATAATCCTCCTCGCATTGCCCAGGTACTCCAAAAGGGCCAGATCGGTACCCAGAAAGATCGTGTCAAGCTAGCAGACCTAGGGCCTCTCATCGAGGACGCAAGGGAGCGTATCAGTATGGTCAAAGCAGCCCACACTCTTCCCAGGACTGCTTCACCAAAAACAACCTGGGTGACACTTAACAGAGCTGTCATCCAAGAGAGAAGAACACCTTCAATTACGAGCACTTTACTCAAGCCAATCTATTGGAATTTCAAACAGAAGAGGGCTGGGCACGGCCGTCCACATGGCCGGTACATGTGCCCGTCTTTTCAACTCTTCTATCCGAGAGACTCGATGGACGAGGACCGAGCAGACATAGACCCGAAATTCAGTCCTATAAACATATTACAAGCATATCTATACGTAAGTCACCCACATTAGAGTTGATATGGCTACTGCTAACGGCGATACCAAAGTTCCCGTACCTTCATTGGGATACATTCGGCGCCGCGAAGGCTCGAAACCGCCTGCTGAAAGATATTGGATCTACTGATCGTAGCGATAAATATCGAAAGAGACTTTTCAAGACGGCATCAGACGAGGAAAAAATCATTTGGCAATACGGATATGATCCCAGTGAATTGTTTCTCCACCCTCGCCGAACATTAGACCAATATGGATATTCAGACTTGGAAAGTACTGAAACCCGCGACGCTGATCAAGTCATATTTCGATGGGCGAAACACGTGTACCGGAAAAGACGCTCCGCTGTTGAGCCACAAGCGGAGACACAGAAAAGTCAACACCAAAGAGAAGTCGACCTTGACGCAGATGATTCCAGCCAGGAACCCAAGGCAGTCAGCCCCATATCCAACCAGACAACGGGTGAAGAATCGCTTCCTTCAGAGGTGACTGATAACTTCAAGGTCTTGATGGTGGATCAACTTTGGTCTTGGATTGTGGATGACAAGAATGTGGTGACCTTCTTTCCTAGAAAGGACGACGCTGTCCATTCTGAACACAGCTGTAAGTACACTTGTAGCGTGTCAGACTGCGGTCGAGAACAACGCACCAGCGAAGCAGACTTGCGTGATGCGATATACTTTGATCTTAACGGTGACAATATCTTCCAATTCACCCACAAGACCCAGTGTAATGATTGTCTTGACTTCATGGCGTCTGCAGTCTGGCACGCAACGACACTCTTCCTAGACGCGGATAAGCCCGATAATCCGGTCGCAAAGGATCTTAGGGTCCTTCGCATCTTTAGCGAGAGTTTGTGCAGTGTCATGGATGAATGTACAAAAGCATTCTCTGATTTCAAAGCCACGCAAGACGGAGTATGGAATTCGATCCGAGGCAAGAAGAATAGCCATTCCATGAAGGAACTCGAAGATGCAATCAAACAGCTCTGCAATTCGCGTGACTTGGCTTGTCTCATCAACGTTCGAGACATCAAAGATGAGCTTAAGATCTTGACGAAATTGTTCTCAGAGCAAACAAGCGTCATCGATACCATGGTGAAGGTTTATATCGAAGTCGATGAACGGAGCTGGAACAAGATTCAGCACGGCCGGGCCATTGGCTGGCTGGAAGAGGCTAAAGAAAAGATAGCAAATCACCAGGACCAAGTGGACAAGATGAAAAATGATTGCGACGAACTCTGTGAGAGTGTACGTTCGGCGTTGATCGCAATCATGGTAAAAAGAACCATAGCTAACTTCCCACAGTATCGCAAACTCCTCGATATGAAACAGAAAGAGGCAAGTGTGGTTGAGGCTGCGTGCGCCAGAGTGTCAAGCGACATGGCCACCAGGCAAAACTATGCTATGATGACGTTCACCGTTGTCACGGTACTATTCGTACGTATCTCGACCGAAGTATTTCTTCCCAGGGTTGACGTGGTGCAGGCTAACTGTCAAGCAGCTTCCGTTGTCATTCTTCACATCGCTTTTTGGAATGAACGTCCGTGAGTGGAGTAAATCCGAGCACCAGGAGAGCCTACGCGCTGTAATGGTGCTCTCTGGCGCCGTTTCTGCGGGAATCATCGTCCTGGCACTTGGAGCGGCGTTCTGGACATTCTGGACACCTTGGATTTTGCGGCGTCCTTCAAACCGGAGAGACGAAGCCTAGACAGTAGCAATGTGGGAAGACGTTCTGAATTAAGCACAAAAAACGATGGGTCAAGACCACACGGAAAAGTTCGGTCTTACTCGACATCACATTCCGACCAAGAATATCGTCGAGAAGAACAGAATTAGAGGTTAATACAACTAACTAGCTATTCCTAGGGGAATATATTAGGGCTAATTAAGACTTGACTAGCGCGCGTACTAACTCCATAAGTATATAACGTACTAATCAATAGGTACTCCACTATGATAGCGCTCCTAGAGATTAAATGCCTAGTTAATTTGTATATAAGCTAGAACAGAGTCCATAGGATGGAAAGAGACCGAGATCTCGTACATCCTCGAGTGACTTCCAAAAGTGGCCTTGTTCAGATATCCAGAAACTCCCTACTACATAGACGATCAGCCGTCCCTGCTTTTCAGTGTATCCACACAATGTTACATTTAATTTGCAGGTTGTAGGAGCCGTTTTAATTGGACGCTATATAGGTCCGTCGACCAGCACCCCCACAGACGCAAGATAAGATCGAACGGTAGATCGGACGCGCACGCACATTGAGGGAGATTTTTCGACGCCTAAGCATATCTAGCCTAAACAACAAGCACCAAACCCATCTCAAAGCAGTATCATCATGGGCACAGAAGAGTCGCTCTTCCGGCGTATTCCATGGTGCCTGAGTACGCTCTCGGACAGCGGCTTCGCGATCGAGCCAACCCTAACACGCACGCTGGACCCGACAACGGGTGAGAACGCGCTCCTCGCGCGGACACTCAACAACCACGACACAATCGAAGGCTGGTGCTCGCTGTACCGACGGCCAGCACTCTCGGCCCGCAACGCGAAAGACGAGTGTCGCACGCTGCTGGCGCTCCGGGCAGGGCTCGACGGGTATCCCGGGGTGTGCCACGGAGGCATCACGGCGACGGTGCTCGACGAGATCATGAGCATCCTCGTCGCCGTTTGCCGCGAGTCGCAGGGGTTGGCGCCCGATAACCTCACGGCGGACTTGAGGGTGAGGTACCTCAGGCCGGTGCCGACGCCGTTGGTGGTGTTGGTGACCGCGAAAATCAGAGACATTCAGAAGGACAAGAAGTACTTCGTCGATGCCGAGTTAGTGGATGAGAATGGGGTTGTGCTGGCCAAGGGGGAGGGACTCTTTATCCACAAGTCGGTTGAGCGTCTTTGATGAAAGGAGGAAGGAAGGACGAGAGAATTCTCGTAGATACATCCATTATTCTCATTGGAATTCTTCTCCTTGTTAGTACTATTGTAAACCTAGCAAGAGCCGGCGTCTCTACGCACCCAATGGGTCAAACAGATCGTTGATCTAAACTCGATCCAAATGTTCCAAAACCGATGGAGATAATTGGAGGAATCACTCAGTCCTCGATAGTACTCGAAAGTCGTGGGGGTATTTAGCTAAGTATTCAGAGGAACAACTGTACAACCATCGTCTCCCAACCTTTGAAAACGGGGGGGGGGGGATAAACACTAGGGGAATGTTCTCATCTCCAATGATCTCCATATAGCCATCCATCATCCGCCCTAACTATGTCTGTTTCACTTTGCTTGCTTGCTCCAAAATATAGTGGTATAATAGTTTCATATCGCAATCCATCTCCTGTGGGTATGTCTCTTTTTTTCACGCCAGTGTCCTTCCCTTGCCCCTATGTAGGAATTCCATCAGGAACGTTGTCTTTGTACGTATTCGTAACAGTCGTGTAGTACAAAATCTACCGTCCAACACGCACGGTCCGGTTATGCCTTTATCCTGAAGTAAATGCATCCAGTGACTTAGATCTCATCTTATCATGTAGTCGCAAGCCGTGCAAAATGCAAATGCAGAATACAAATTATCTCACCTCACCGCACCAATTTCGCTCCAACACTCACAACCACAAACTCGATGTCACGACCTGCAGAGCGCCATCGTTCAACACCACCAGATACAAGCCATGGTTGTAAGTTCTTGCATTGACTTACGTCAAGCAGTTGGAGTTTCTGGCATCCTTCGACGATGCTCTGGACCCCCAACCCGGTGACGCGGACACACCCTCGAACAGCAAGTTCTTTGAGTTTGGTCAGATGAAGACCAATGGATCGTAGACTCGGGTCCGAAACTGCACTCCCGCAAAATGACATGTTAAGATGGGTAAGATTCGGGCAGCCTAGAGCTAGCACTTCGGTTGCCGTATCGGAAAGAGCACAACAAAACGACTAGATTCAATGTTAGGTACGACCGCACTGAGTTGGCTGGCCAAGTACTTACCAAGTCCAGGTGTCTCAACCCACTGCCAGCTCCGTTCACCAGCCAGACGATACTCTGATCGCTCAAATAAGTACAGTCTGCCAGACAGAGCTTCTTGAGTCGTGGAAATTTGACGTTGCCCCAGTACTGAAATCCTGCATCGGTGATTGACGTACATCGAGTGAGGTCAACATTTTCAATGCGTTCCTTAGCATGAGTGGCAATATGCGCCATCGTTCGATCCGTGACATGTTTGCAGTAACTCAACGTGATAGTCTTCAGTGAAGGACAGCCAAAAACGGTACCAGGAGCAGGTGGATTGGTGATACTAAGCTTGGTGTTGATAACAGGGCGTTGTCCGATTGCCTTGGGTCTTGTCGATTGATTCTGTTGATTTCCAGTCGCAATCCAACCGATGATCCTTGCCAAAAGGGTGTCGCTGACTTTTCGGCAATTGCTGAGGTCCACCTCTTTCAAATTACGTGCACGATTGGCCATCTCGAGTATGGCAGGGGCGGTGACATCCCAGACACTCTTCATCCGCCATGTTTCCACGTTTGCTCCACATGTAGTCACAAGCGCAGCAAACCCTTCATCGGTCACATGAAAACAATTGCTTAAATCAACAAAAAGAGGGCGCTGACCCACAAAAGGACAGATCCGATTGACTAACAGATCATCGGTGACTTTCCGATTGTACTTGGACAGATCCAGCTTATGGAGAAGGTTGGGTGCATTGTTGAGAACATTTTGCCAATGTAAGGAAACAGCTTGAAGGCGCATAAGTTCGTGAAGTGCGAGATGCTCGAGTATCAAAGGCAATAGTTTTTCGGGTATGTTTCCCCGATTGAGCCCACGGCTAGATCTTGATTTCGGCCTCGGTCTTCCACCAGGAGAAAATGGGTCTACAAATGGAAAACCCAGTCCTTTATGCTCGGCTATAGGCGAAGGCGTGCCGGAAGCAGAACTTCGAGGGGATGGACTAGCCGTGGTTATAGGTGAAGACCTGGGCGACCGTCGCTTCATGTCTTTCAATTGCTCATCTGGAGATGGAGGGGCGAGGGATCCTCTCCTCGAGCGAGACTTGACCTTTTCTAAGCCCTGGCTTAAGAATGGATCAGGATCAACAGGCTCCAAGGTGCTGGGTTCTTCAGGCTGAACAGGTTGAACAGAGTTTGATATCTGTGCCTCATTAAAAGTGACTCTAGGACCGAGGGCGCCCTTTCTCGCGGAGGCGTCTTTGTCGCCGATGGCTAGGTTATGAATGCTTGGGGCAGCATCTGTGTCGTTCATGATCACATCGTTGTCAGATGCCGTTTTGAGTCTCTCCCTGGCTGTCTCCTGGATCTGACGTAGAATATTAGGTGGACAACGACGCCAAAAATCAGCTAGGACATTCTCTGAAATCATGAGACATTCAACTTGGGTGACCGAGCGAACAGTAGCTGTCCTCCGATCTGCAAGCGACAGACTGACCACCTCGCCAAAGTACTGGCCTGGCTTGAGTCGTGCCTTCACGTATGGCGTCTTTGGAACGCCATTAGGAACGTTATCTTGCCGCCCTCTCGGACTGGAAGCATGTTTCTCATCAATGACTTCGACCTCTCCACGTACAATGAAGTAGATTTCTCGACCTCTGGTATCTTGTTTGACAATATCGGAGAATGGAGCAAAGCTCCTTGGTTGGGCGCTAAGGCCGAGGAAGTGGAGGATATCAGATGGTAGGGAGGCGAATAATGGTAATTCCTTCAAGGTTGCTCTGATATTGACCAGTCCATGGCCCAGTGCACTTGCGGTTGAGACCTCGGCCGTGCCAGGACTGGGAGATTTCCGCCTCTTGGACGAGATGGAAGACGCAAGACCATCGTCCATGTCGACATCCTCGCCGAAATCATTGCGGGCGCGCTTCGATCCGCGTCGCTCATGCGGAGGTAGGTCTTCGGTTCCCAAGAGGACCTGTCTTTTCTTCTTTTCCAACTGGGTCAATCGCTCCAAGGCCTCTTCGCGGATTGCTCGCTCAACGTCAGGATATTTGGGCAATATTGTCTGCAGGTCCTCCTTTTTCAGGACCAGAACCATGCATCTGGAGCGAGCCACCACTGTGGCGGTCCGGGGTCGTTCCATAAGAATGCCGATCTCGCCGAAGAAGGCGCCAGGCCTCAATTCGGCAAATGTGCTCTCACCGTCACGCGAAGTGACTGCTACGGCACCTCGAACCAGCCAGTACATTGCTTTTGAGTCATCGCCTTCAGTAAGGATGTATTCATTGGTGTTGTGCAATTGAGGTTTGAGGAGGAGGCAAATGTCGGCAAGAAAGTCCTGAGAAGTGGATTGAAAGAGAGGGAAGGAGCGAATGCGATCGATCAAATCCAAAGGCATGCCCTGGATTTGAGAAATTGCCAAAGGAGATTGTCTGACAGGTTGTGAAGGATTGACTTGGGAGTCAAAGCTGCGAACTAAAGATACCTCAGCGGAGGGAGGGGAGGCGGTCCGTCCATGGTATGGGGACAGGGCCCGTCCATGATGCCGCCGCATTTTCAACTTGTTCTTGTGTCGAGCGCCGGTTCACGAAGGATGACCAGCTGCTCGTTGTAGAGTGCCCCTCATCCCCCAGTCGCAGGCATGATGCGAACCTGGGGACTGCGGAGAGGACTTACTGGAAACCGTAACGCGAGATTTCGGCGAGGGGCGAGGGGCGAGGGGCGAGGGGAGAAGGTAGAAGGTAGAGAGGTAATAGCCGATTTGGCGGAAGGACGCGCAGGTTGGGAAACTGTGGTTTCCGCTGTGCTTGTTCCCTGGCTTAGTCACTGAGAGTTGGTTTGCAGATCTGGCAGCAAGGTGTAGATTCAGGTGAAGGCGCAGGCGCAAGCACGAGCTGTCCGAGGAGTTGCGCAGTTAGTGACGAGATGGTAGGTGCTGCGGATTGGTAGTTGGCACAAGGAAGGATAGCGAGAGCGGTCTGTAATGGCTGAAGAGAATTGGAGATGAGTGCTTCATGGTAGGGATACAAAGACAAGCAATGGAAGAGGGTGGTCGATAAGAAAATTGGCGGGTACAATAGAGGGGCCTGGGGATGAAATTCGTGTGGGTAGGTCTACTGACTACCCAACTGGGAGTGCCTTTCACGAAGCGAGGGACGAGGATGGGCACGAAACAAGTGATGCAGGATGCCGTTTGGACTCTGGAGGGATATGGCCCATGGCTATCTGGCTTGAAGCCTGTGGATTCTGTGGAGCATCAAACATCCCGACCAGGACTATCAGCTTGTTTCATTCGAAGAGGACAACGCCTTGTCTTGGGACTAAGGCTACTCCGTATCATACTTGGTCTTGAGGAGAATACTAGTCGTAGTCGTGGCGGGGGACCTGACTCTGCTTCTATGACGGAGGCTGAGGGGCTCCCAAGAGATGGGCAATGTTGCTGTCTTCCCACTTCCCGCAAGTATTCGTACTCCTTACGACCCCTGGATCCAGGCCCAAGCAGGGTTACGAGGACAGAGAATACGGTCAGCAAAGTTCTAGTTAAAGGGACCCTAACAAATATGTACTTAACTCCCCAGGTGTGCGTCCTTAGGTAAAGATGTCAGTACGGGGACCTATCCATAGCTGCAAGGGTTCGATCATATCGGTACCCATTGCGCACACACAAACTCACACTCGCATGAAAATCAAGCGGCCGACCAAGCGTTACTCGTACTCGTGGATGTGTCTGTGCGTTAGCACTCGCAGACTCGCCCAAACAAATACTCTCTCTTCGCTTGCCGGGCCTTGGGATCGTTTGTTTGTCGCTAAGCGAACCAACCGCCCCAACCCAGAATCCTGAAGCCACTCCCTTGCCCTCTGTTTGTTTCCACACACCACCCTGGCCCAAGGCCCGGCGCTGATGGGCCCACGGCTCACGGCCCACGGCCCACAGCCATTGGCCTTCCGGGCATGCGGCTGATCGACCGGGGTTGCGCTTCAACTAGAACCCGCCTAGAACAATTCTATGCGGTTGCCCACCTCCCTACCTGTAGCCTGAAGCGTCTCATTGGTGCTGCCGAAATGCTATCCAGCGCTTAGTTGTGTTGCTGCTGTTGTTTATCTTGCATTCAGCTCCTCAAAAGAGAACAAATCCTTGGAGCTTTGAGATCCTTGAAAATGTTATTGCAAATGCAGCAGTAAATGGTTGAGGAGTGACCAAAGCCTCGAACCTCACGTGACTGAGCACTGGTGGATGTCCTGGGTGGAAAAATTGGTTGCCATCTATACCCATCGATTCCAAAGGGACGGCCACGGCCAGGTCATTAGAACGCATGAAGTGCTTGGCACGATTCCGGCTTCCTCAATGCGGCCGATTGTGCTTCAGGCGCAGTATGACATTCGATAACAAGGTCGAGCTTGGAATTGAACAAGACCAAGCGCCTTCGATTTACAGGAAGCTTCAGCCCCCCAGCCACGCAATGTAGGCAGGAGGCTTTCCTCGGAAGCTTGCAACCAGGTCCTGAAGGAAGCCGTAGGCAAATGAAAATCGAAGAGCAGTCCGAGCAACCTTGGCCGCAGCAAAATAATCCAATCCATTGGTCCAGCTGTACACCCCAGAAACAGCCATCGCAGCGACCACGGTGCTCGCCACATCTCTCTGCCCTGGAACCCGGTCGTCATCTCGCTCTTCGAAAAGACGGGCCCTCGAACGATCAATCAGCTCCTCAGTTACCATGAATAGAGACCACCACCCCGTGCATACAGCTCCGTATCGCGTGCCTGCCTTAAGACCACTGATCATGGCGCGATAGTTTTTGGTCTTGTGATATTGGTACCATCCATTCTTTTCGGTTGGCAACCGATGGGCATTCTCAGCTCGAAAGAGATCTCCTCCTACCGTAGCTCCTTTGGTTGCCCCCAAAACGAAGCCCGGTATGAAAGCTGTGCCCATCATGATAGGAGCTCTAATGGCAAATGGTAAAGAGAGTCGCTCAAGGGAAGGTGGTCGCAGAGCATCGGGTGCTTGATATGCTGCGGGTTCAGGAACTCTTGCAGGGGCGCTGGTGGACACTTGGTCAATGCCCGGCCCTTGGACCGCTATCTGGGCAACTAGTTCAGGCTGTGAAGCGTTTTTGAACGGCCACATCGTCACTAAAAGAGCAGAACGCGCTTTCAGACAAAAGAAGCAGGTGTGAGGTGAGGCCAAGGCCTATCGAAGGAGAAATTGTGTGTGCCAGTTAAGACGATTATTCGATCGTGCAATATGGGCGGCGCATATTTTCTAATCAGTACAGAAGAGCGCCATGCAGCGATATACAAAGAGATCCGCAAACCTCTTGTAGGACAATGGATCAGATGGTGAAAAGTTGGAGACAGTTCGGAGTTGCCAGGCATGCTACTGTGCTACTTAAGGTAGGTGGCCCGAGTGCTAACACCTAATACCTACCATACTCAGTAGCCCCTCCGGCTGCTTCAGTTGTGTATGTACTAAAATATGGAGTATTATCAATTGCATGACAGCGATACTGTGATCGTACACCGCGATCTAATAGTTCATGTGATTGGCATGCAGTTAAAATATCAATTTGTCCAAGACGAGAGCAGTAGAGAATCGGGATAGATATGCCTCCTCTTGCTTCTCCACGACCTAATATCATAACACAAGGAGAGCTCAATACAAGACGAACGAGGGATCCCACTAAACGACGGCTATCATATCATAAACCAATATAAAGCCAGCATTCCATCCCGCTAAATCCTCCCAACAACCCCTACCGAGTTCATCTATTCATCCAAGTATATCATTAATTCATAATCATCCATTCAGCTCATCAGCTTGTGGAGAGGGCATTCTGCTTTTCGACCGAACCATTCCACGATGCACTCCTTGTGAAATTTACAAAGACATTCCAACCTTGCCAGTTCATCGCCCACATCGTACTCTACCATGCATATCGAGCATTCTTGATTGCTGCCGTCCTGCCCAACGCAGTCCTTCTCCGTCGCAATAAACGGCAGCATGTGGATCCGTGCTTGGAAAGGTCCTCCAGGACTGCCCTCGCCGTGGTATGTAGCGTCTCGAGCCATGAGACAATCAATTATATGAGCTTCTCGTGCAGACTCATCCCCATTGGGCCCTTGGGGAGGCAGGGCTCGGCGGCAAACTGGACAAACGTCACTCTCAGCCAGCCGTGGCCGAGTATTCATAACAAATGGATTCTGTGATGGTCGAGGTCGCTCGCTTCGACCAGACAAATTGTTTTCGTCAAGAAGAGAAATTCCTCGGCTTCGATTGGGCATGGACGATGCAGTGCTCGTATACTCGCCACGAGGTTGCTGATTGCCAGGGTAGGTTGGTCGTACCGCAACCAACGATGGACTGACGGACTGTGGAGTGTACTGCACTTGTTAGACAAACGAATCATACCAGGAGCATGCCCTTACTTGGGAATTGTCAGGCTGCTGTTTCGGCACCACTGAACCATCGGAACCACCTGGACGAAATCGTGCTGGTGAAGAGAGTCCCACAACAGAGCCAAACCAGCCAGGTCCAGAGTTGCTGTTTTCAAGGCTGCCATAGCCAGAGTATCGGCCAGCCCTTCGACCTTGACCTTGCTGTCGGAGTTGGTCACCTCTTGGACCCTGTTCTCACCTGTTAGTACTTGACTGTGGCTTTGGGAGCCGGCACTTACGGTGGCGTTCCGTCCTTCAAACGCTCCTGAGTGCGAAACTGTCTGCCTGTGACCGGGCCTTCCCGTGTGATTGGAGTTGAATCCCTGCGCGAGACCACCGTTCCACCTAGAGTCGCGGGAAGTGCCATCACTACCTGCTGAATAGTAAAGAGGTGGCTCTGGTTGAGGATCGGGAACACAGGGATTGCACAAGCGAACTTTCTCGCCCCCTTCCAACTGACGGCCCGATACCCCGTACAGACCTGGACTGGAGGGTGAGCGGAGGTTTTCATCATCATCCTGGGTGAGATCTATAGAGTTGACATGCCGGCTAGTGGGTGATGTGGCAAATTCCAAGGTTGGTGGGTGTATAATATATTGGCGAGGTATGGTGATACGGTGGGGGGAACATTCATTGCAAACGACTCGGCCACATTTTCTACAGTGGTGTCTTCGGAACATCCAAGTAAATGGGCGGTGGCATATAGGACAGTTGTTCACCTCCGAGTCTGGCTGCCAACGAGGGCCAAGAGCTTGCCGGGTGTTCTCAGAAGGCGTTCTGACTAGCCTTGTGTCCTGAGCAGCATCCTCGTGTAAGGGGGGCGAGGAGCCTGTCAAGTCGATTATCTGTGGAGGCACAACAGTGGTAGACGAGGCACGACTCCGGGCAGACGACGACGCAGCAGCGTCAGTACGCTGAGTATCTTGGGCTATGTTTCTTTCAGGGAAATTGGTGTTGTTGGATCTTCTTCTCGGATCGCCATAGTCAGGGTTTGTCAGCCTTCTCTTGCGGTCCAACGCAATGAGACTGCGTCTTCGGTGGTCAGCAGTTTGCTCCATGGGATTTGGGAGTGGTCGGTCTCTCAGGAGGGCAGAGAGCACATCTCCGCTATGACCCGAATCTGAATGGTGGGGGAGGTCTGGTAAGGGTCGATTGGACGATGTGCCGGACGGCGCTCTGGGAGGAACCCGGTCGGGAGGGCAGGGGCGGCGGGTGGCGGCAGCAATAGGTGGAGGCTCGAAACTGCTCTCGGAGCTGATGCTATCGGAGGAAGACATGGCTGAAACAAGTAATGGAAGGTCAAAATTGATGTCGAGTAGGATGTTGTCAATGCTCTAACACGGGCACGTGGGGAGAAAGCAGGGCACCATCACTGATAGAGGATGGACGGGGTAAGAAGCAGTCAAAAGGAATGTAGCAGTAACCGTATACATAATTGAGAAGAAATCGCCAAAGAGCTAGGTTTCCATTGTGCCAAAGCGCTTCAAGTGAGGGCAGGAAGACAGAAAATGGAATTTGAATTGTTGATGTCTGAGTTCCTGCTGGAAGTCACGGTGGCGGTAGTCACGGTGAACTTGCTGTACATACGCATCGTTCGAGGGGATTATGCTCCACCGTATATTGAGAGGACAATGTTCTACCGTAGTGACATGTCATCCGGCGCTTCCACCAATAACAGTCCAGAAGTCACATGGGGCCCCTGCCCCATCAATCCGTATTAAGAAGTGGTCTAGCCCGTGTGTCAAAAGTTGGGATTATTGGCGGAAGGATTAGGGCTCGCATGGCTAGTCGCGATCCTGAGTAGTCTTCCGTTGCTTAAATGCTGCTGTCGTTGCAGCAAGTGTCAAGGCCAACCATCTTCGAATCGATATCTGTTACACGGATAAGGTACGGAGTGCCATGTAGAAGATTACTTTAAGCAGGAGGTGGGTTGTGAACCTGTTGTGTTTAGGAAGCCAACCGAGATCACAACATGAGGCGTCACTTGTGGCAGACCCATGTCTCCGCCAGGATTTAGATGGCGATGTGGGTTTACAAGATGCGATGTGAATGCTAGAGGATCAGGCTTGGTGTGCATTTGGGAGGCAAGGGATTCACGCCAGAAATAGCAAAGCGGGCCTGGCTCCCTGGCACTAGTCTGGATAGTCCCGGCAAACAGTGGGTTCCTTCCGTCATCCAACGCCTCCCAGTGGTCGCTCCGAGGGCGTTAGTGCATGTCGTACCACGCCTTCGTTTTTGGTGTCACTGTGTCTCGGTCGTTCTGCAAGACTGCCAGACTGCCACTTCTGCTTCCGCTCTGCTTCTCCTCTTCCGAGCGCCTGCGCCTCTTTCTGCCTGTGACCTGTGATCGCAACCCAACACACCCTCAACCATTTTTTATACTCCATCCTCACTAATTCCTCTTCGTCATTTGCTGCATACCGGTCATCAACCACTGCATCTGAAACATTTACGATTTCCTCACCTTGACTTCCTCCTTCTGTATATCCGCACCTGCTGATCTCTCTGTAATCAACAGTCCACAGCCTGCACGCTCTCATTGCAGATTCGATCCGATCACCTTCCTTTTCTTCTCTTCTCACTTTTACCAGCTCCACGGAATTCGCTGCGAAACCCGAGGCACCACTTTGAACAATGTCCTGCCGTTGAGATGAATCCGGTCCAAATGAAAGATACGGGCTTGCATACCATGCCACCCGAAATGTACTCGTCGAATACCGGTGCCTCCGCTCAGCCTTCTCCAACTCGACGCCTTCGAGTCCTTCTGTTATCGAATCTCAGCCACTCGCTGGCAATTTTCCTCTGTCTGTTTGGCGTCTGTACCTCCTTGGCGAGCGCCGCCCGCGTCGAATTTCAAAATTGTCTTGACAGAAGCTATATCTCATCAGTTCCCAGACTCCTCCAGTTCGATCCTCTCCAAGCCAGGGCTGTCTTTGTCAACACGGGCGACAATAATCTCAATGTCACCATCTACGGCAACGTCACAGGGCGAACCACCGACGCACCCTATCCCGCTCCTGATGATCCTTCATGGTCCAATCCGAATATCACCTTTGGGAAAATCCCCGACTTGAGTGAAGCCAACAACAAGTACACCACTCTCTTTGCTAGATATACCTTCCTGAGCTACACACCTTGGATTGCCGAACCCAGCAGATTTTGTGAGTCGGTCCTTCAAGAAGAATGCCCTCTTGCGCCTGCATTTTATGTCAACTCTTCCGATCTCAGCCAGCTTCCAGCCTTCTCTGTCGCCCACGACTTATTCTCCAGCTATGCCTTTGCTTCTATTCAAGCCACCCTCCAAATTCAGTCAGGCGATGCCAGCGGCAATTACCTTGGTTGCATCACTGCCACTATCACTCCCGATCTTGGAAGCTATCTCAAAGGTCTTCTGAGGTATCTGCCTCTAGCCATTCTTATCGTTGTTGGCGTCGCCACTATTTCCGCCGCCGTCTTCAGTCCTTGGGGCTCCAGCGATATCTTTCATTGGTCCAGCAATTTTGGCCGGGATGAGGATCTCTTACGTCTCGTCACCCCCGGCTTCGGTGACTGCCTTCAATACATCCAATTCGTTGTGCTGACTGGTAGCCTCAGCCTGAACTATCCTGGATTTTACCAACCGGCCGTCAGCCGGGTGAGCTGGTCGTCTCTCATGTTTAACATGAGCTTCGTCTCGGGTGGCAATGGCACTGAAAGTATAGTCGATGGCATTTATGAGCTTCGCAACGATACAAAATATGGCCTTGACGGCATGAGTCAGCTAGTTGGTATGACTTCTGACAGAGATATTTGGGCCGACATGATGGTATGGCTGGTCGTTGTTGTCGCAGCCGTCTCCATTTTGACCCAACTTGGCTTTGCTGGACGATATCTATACCGCCGAGTTGCTGCCGTTGAACCCGAAGACCTACGCTCAAAGAACATTCCTTTCACCATCGGCAACATCGTCCGGGTTGTGCTCAACTTCTTCCTCCTTCCCCTGACATCTTTGTCCTTCTATCAACTTGTAATCGCAGGACGTGGTCCCACTTACTCAGTGGCCTTGGCCGCGGTGTCACTGGTCTTCGTACTCGCTTTCTCTGCTCGACTTGTCTTTCTATTTATCCGAACAAGGCCTCGATCTTTCCTCTTCGACGACCTCCTAACTCTTCTGGCGTATGGCCCTTTGTACAATACCTATTGTGACGACGCCGCAACTTTCGCGCTAGTCCCTTTGATGGTCAATTTTCTGCGTGGCATCGCAATTGGTGCTGTTCAACAATCGGGGGTGGCACAGGTGGTATTACTTGCCATCTGTGAAATTGTCCTGATTCTCACCATTAACGCCTTCAGACCGTTCCCATCTGCTACATCCATGAACATTTATCACACTTGCTTCTCCGTCATCAGACTCATTACGATCCTCCTGTCCATAGCTTTTGTACCCTCATTGGGAGTTGCAGATTCCTCTCGAGGCTGGCTCGGATATGCTATTCTAATTATCCATGCCTGTACTCTTGTGTTTGGATTCTTCTTGAATGCCATACAAACACTTGTTGAAGTGATTGCCCGGCTAGCAGGTGCAGGAGGCCGCGATGAAGACACTGGCGGTGCTACAAGAGGTGGACTGAACAAGGTTTTTGGCATGCGACAACTATCTCGTCGTTTGCCCCGTCGAGAGCACCCCCGTCACAGCATGTCATCCAACGCTGCCATGCTCTCGGCTCTTGACAATGAACAGAAACAATTGCAAATGGCTAAGACTCGCTCACGAAGTGTCTCCGCGACTTCAGGGGCGTTGATGGATGGACCCAGACATTCCAACAGAATCAGCTCAAATCTTGATAGTCGCACCATGGGCCATTCCACCCCAGACAACGGAAGTACCATTGGCAAACGACTTACACAGAGATTGAGTGGAACAAGTTCAGTTGGTGCTATCGTCGGTCTTCACCACAAACAGACAGAGTCAAAAGACCCCTATTATCGACCTCCACGTCGAAACACCATGGATGCCCTCGGATCAGCAGACAGCAGACCAAGGATACCCCTCGCGGGTGCAGGCAGGGGTGGTAATAACGATCTAGCCGTGGACGATGACATCGGAGAGGGAACCTCGACCCCCGTGCGAGCAGAAAATGATGACTTCGAGGATGCCATCAGTGAACGACCCGGCCCAAAGAAGGACTACGCAGTCAGGGAGGTCGACTTCTATTATGGTGTTCGAGGGGCTGCTCTTTCAAGCGGAACCAGAAAGCTGAAGACTGGTCCGGCTGATCCCACAGGGCGCGTGTCGACGGCAAGAGGTTGGTTCAAGGGCATCATTGGTGGAAAGACCAAGGAAAAGAACAAAGGCTTTGAAGTTGTTCGAAGTGCTCGAGCACCTCCTCCGGGTCTGTTCCCACCAACCCCTATACCGGAGGGCCAGGTATCAGAACCATACCACGACGAAGATCTCCCGCCGCATGGTGAGAGCAGTCGAGCAGATCGTACCAGCATCAGAGTTGCGTCACCAGTCCAACAGAGACACAGCCTTTACGATGACATATCAGTGGATGATTCTGATGAGGATGAGCGACCTGTGTCAACTGTCCCGAAACAAGCGCCATCCTTGCCTTTGATCGACTCGGTCGGTGCAATAGAATTGCCTAGCCGTATTGGCTCTGAAGCTTCACGGAAATCTCGCAGACGACCGCCGGCAGGAGAAATCCCAGATGTACCGGCTCTACCGGCTCTACCGGCCGTACCGGCCGTGCCTCGAAAGAGTTCCCGAAGGCAATCAGGAGGTGATTCTGGCGACAGGTCAAATGTCATGCGGCCTCGAGTTGCTGCCGTTGGTCCATCTGCATACACCCACCAAAGTCCATACAAGAGAGACTCTCAAGGTTTGAGTGCGAGTCGAATTCCGTTCTCTAACTCTCAATCGCCAGGGCGAAACAAGCGCTACTCAACGGGAGCCGAATCAACCAATTCAAGTGTACTGCGGGACACAGATGAGAATCTTCAAACACATCCATCTTTGACTACACAGTTGCATCACTCCTCCTCAGCCCTGGGTGTACATGGAGCTGATGTCCGAGACGATCGGCCATCTAATATGGGATTTGTTCAACAACACCGAGCAAGCGACCATATACACTACAGCCCAGATTCACCCGAGTTTGAGGGAAGCGCAGCCGAGATATATGGCCGACCTGCCTGGTGAATGCCACGCGTCCTACTGAACGACATAGCAAATTTTCCCCAGGGGCCGCCCAGTCAGATTTTGATGAGCTACACGAATCTCAACTTGTAATCAAAATAACACAACTTGTTATAGGGTGGATGGTATACCAAGCGTTTATGGGCACTTGCCCTGCACTACAACGTCAGATTGCCTGCAAGCCGTCGAGCCTGTGAGTGTTCTGGTGAGAGCTTTGCAATTTCTGGATTGTTTGAAATACTGGGAAGCCAACTGTTACGACCAACAGATTGTCCATTCCATTTCCCGTTTTTTTCTGTTTCTTAGCGAGGCGTACACGGAGACCCAAAAAGAGAGCGGATCGGATCTTTTTGTTTTTTTGGCATGACCTGTCTTTAGGGGAGGGTTATATACTTCGGCATTTCATGCGAAAGCTACGCCTCAGGTTCGTGGGGAGTAGGAAGCACGATAATTAGCGTGAACAGGGATGGGATCGGAACCCTGAGATGGGTGGATGGTGGATATGAAGAAGCATGAAGGTGAAGAGTTCGCATCAAGGGAATGCACCAGACCAAGCTTGATGGAAATACATATACTACACATAATACCACACAAACATGACATATGTTATGCCTAAGATCTGTGGACACGGCCACCTGGCTCATTTCGATCCTCGGAACCAAGACGTCTTTGCACCGAGACTCCCCGCCTGGGATGTAACTGTATATTGCAAAATTTATGTCTGCGGAACCAGGCAGTGAACGTGCTTGCCACCGGCGTACAGTAGACCTCGCCCAGGTCCACATACCGCCAACTCAGCTACCTGTACCATCGAGTGGCCATGCCCTCTATCGCTATATACTATATAATAAGGGGTCCCTCCTCCGTATCCGAATCTCACAGCGCCATGTCAAACGGCTGTATCTACGCAACCATCCCGAACCCCGGCCTCCCACAACGGTAGGGCACCTCGCGTTGTCGCCCATCCACGTGTACGGTACGTGCCAGCCTGCCGCCACGCACCACCGTGAGGCAAGGTCTCGCGCCAGGCATGGGCGAAGGACCCAACCCGGTATCTAACGCGATGGGATGGGATGGGATCGGATGGCCAGACAGCCTCCATACCCGTCCAACAACCGTGGAGGTTTCCCAAGAGTCTGTTCCACGGAGACCTCGTCGGTGGACAGCTGGTAAGGATCTGTGCACCTGACGGTGAATCTGGCCGAGGCACCGCGCGAGCTGCGTACGAACGTTCGCCTGCATCAACGCGTGCTGCTGTTGCCTTCGCCGCTTGTAGTTAGTGCCGCGCAAGGTGTTGCTTCGTATTGCGTTGCTCTTGCATATGTGTGTGTACCTACATCAGCGTCACGTCTCGTAGGCTCAGATCAGCCGATGGCCAAAATCTCCCTTCCCCTTTTGAACGGGTGCTCGGGGTAGATAGATAGGAAGGTACCTGAGTATGTGGCTACGAAGTCACGTATGTGTCACTCACGACACCCCAAAATCCGCTAGAGTAGATAGTAGTTTCCTTGCGGTAGTGGCTGGCGAGCCGGCGCAAGTGAGCTTCGGGCTCACCACCTACTCGTCGGTATTAACTGCGTACGGAGTACTGCGGCTTACAAGAAACCCCGTACTCGCGGGGCCTGGACAGGAAAGCTCGAGTATGGCGATCAACCGAGCATGTGAAGTGCGGGGCAGAACGGAATTACAGGCCTCGCAGAAATTGAAACTTGTTTATTCCCGGTGGGATTGTGAAGGTGGGGTAGAGTACGCCATCACCACGACAAAAAAGCAGGACCAGAAGCCAGAAGCTTCGTGAGACGAGGCAATCTTTGCCTTTAGTATCTAGTCTGGTAGGTAGAATCAACTTTTCATTTACCGACTATTAGAAGTATGTCGGTAAACCTTGGACGTCCTCGCTACGTAGTCTTAGTCTACCTGTTGAGGACGTGGATGGAGATAGAAGTCCTTTTGTATCACACACTTTTGACGGGTTGCGATGACCGCCGATATGCAGTTCCAGTCTTAATCTTAATTCTCGATGCCGCAGACCGATGTCAGCTTGTCATTTCCCTTCCCGGATTGATTTGATTGTGGAAACATCAACTCTTCTACTGGGCACCACAGTCCACGATGGTGGGCTTGAATCTTGTGCTGACTTGACCACTGCCAGAGCCTAGGGCCTCGAGCTCTTTGACGACCTTCATGCTGTCTTCGTCGGCAACCTCACCAAAGACGACGTGCTTGCCATCGAGCCAAGAGGTGACAACGGTGGTGATGAAGAATTGAGATCCGTTACTGTAGGGATTGTGTTAGTAGAGAGGTAGATGAAACACAGAATGACTGAGGTCTGGGGAAAGGATGGGGTCAACGAACGTGTTGGGACCAGCGTTCGCCATGGAGAGGAGACCCGGTCGGGTGTGGGCTTTCTTGAAGTTCTCATCGGCAAACTTTTCGCCGTAGATGGATTTACCACCAGTGCCCTAGAAATCGGTCGATCAGTATGTGGTCGGGTAAATAGAGCTGTTTCTCTTGATATCACATCTTGGTGTGTACTAACATTACCACGGGTGAAATCTCCACCTTGGAGCATGAAGGATGGGATGATACGATGGAACGCGCTGCCTTTGTAGCCGAAGCCCTTCTCACCAGTGCAAAGAGCACGGAAGTTCTCGGTAGTCTTGGGAACTACATCGTCGTAGAGGTTGAAGTTGATGCGTCCTTTTTTGGCTAGAGGGAAGATGAAGGTCAGTGACAGGTTCAGACAAGAAAGGCGAGCTCGTCATAGAAAGGAAGAACCGGGTAGGAAGCGTAGATAGAATCGTAGGCAGATGGGTTACATGGGGTGTGGACTTACTCGCGCCAGGTTGAGCTTTCTCGAGCTTCGGATCGCTGTATTCGACCTCGAAGAAAGCGGTGATAGTCATGTTTGCTGGAGAAGAGGAGAAGAATCTGGCAGATGAAAGTGGATGGTTGTTGAAAAGAGATTGACGAGGAAGAGAAGTTGGTAGACGTAGCGGGGTGAGAGTGTGGAATGATTTGAAAGAGTTGACACGGAGGGGCAGGGAGTTCATTTTTGAATCAAGGGCCAAAGGGCAGGAGCGGCAGTGGCTGTGAGGGGAGGGGCGAGGGGCAGTTGCGCAGGGTAAAACTGTCTTGGCAAGTGGGATTGGGATTGACTGAAGGACGAGTAGTAAGCAGGTGTAGCGCTGAAGCAGGAACGACTCTCGAGCTGGATCACACCTTCAATCGAGGAGAGCTGCACGTGATAATCACACGTGACAGTAGTGTAACTGTGTCCCAGAAGTTAGCATCACCAGTTGTCTGATAGCAATATCAACAGTATCCCATTCACATATACTCTCTAGTACACTTATGAAAACAATGGGAAGTAGGATTCCACTCACTATACCAACTTGACAATCGCTAAACGACAATGTCTGTCCAAAGATGTCAAGCTATTGAAGGCCTAAGCCGCAAAAGAGAACGGGATGCGGTGGTGGTGGAATGAACTGGGTGATGATTTTGCCGCGGAGCCGATCCGGTAGAGTCCAGGGATAATCCTGCTGCAAATAGGAAATACGGCGAGATACGAATCCAAAATCTATGGTACAAGAATGCTTCGACTTCAATGGTTCGGCAGGGTCAATTGGAGTTGGAGATGGAGTTGGGAGCTGGGAGCTGCAGCCCATGCCAAACACGTCAAATAAGGGAAAAAAAGACCACTTCTCCTGCCAAGTCCGGTTCCCGAGTCGAGTCCATCAAAAGGTGCATAGCGTCATGACTCGTTTTCAAAGAAAAAGGGGCTGTCTCTGGTCTCTGTCTATTTATCCTCCACCTCGGAGTTTTGATATGGTATTAACTTATCTGGTGGTAGTGATGATACATTAAAATACATATGCACTTGTTGATACCGGATAGATCTGTCCCAGTCAATCCCCTCCAGCGTTGAACGGGTAATGTTTGGTGCTGAACCACGCTTCAGCTAAAATCTTCGTCGCGACCAGCCTCGATTGCCATGATCCGTGACACGAGCTCCTTGGTCTCACGCGCAATCTGGAATGCCATAGGTGGGAGTTTTTGTGTCGATTCTCGACCCTCTGTCAAGCTTGTCTGGAGAAGGTTGTGGCGACAGTCTTGGAGTATTTTGAGAATTGGTCCAGACTTTTCTGCTAACAAGGCCTTGTAAGATGTCAGTTCGCCTCCAGTCCTTTCTACCGAGCTGATGATATTCTCAATCGTGCCTGCAATGGTCGAGATATGGTTCTGGATTGTGTTCGTAGGCTCATTGCCGCGGATCGCATCGACCAACGAGGTAATGGATTGGACTAACCCGTCCGTCTGGTCCTCGAGATACATCTGTTTGGGGTGTCAGTGCAGCAACAACGATGCTTCTTGGCAGTCTTACCTTGAGGTCCTCGAGGTCAGCTTCCTCTTGGCTCGTTCCAAACCCAGCTGTAGATTTAATCCCTAGTCCAGGACCATTGATATACGCCGAGCCACCACGCTGATAGAGACCCGAGCTGGCTTGATTGCTGTTCGTTCTAGCCTCGGATGGGGTACTCAGCGCGCTATACACGCTCTCCACTGCACTCCGTCTTCTCAGCGACTCGACAACGTTGAAATATCCGTTGCTCTGGAGAGGCTCCAAAGTTGGCTCATCATCATCTTCAAGTTCCCCTGCAGGTGTGGGGCGAATCTTGACAGTATGGAGAAGATCCACCACAGCAGCTGTCAGATGGGACGCCGCTGCATCTACGAGACTGATAGGGGACAACCCTTGTGCAGAAGCAAAATTTTTCGAAGCTGTGATCAGATTGTTCGCTGTGGCCGAAACTTTGCTCTTCAATTTCGCCCTTCGTTTCGTCATCTCGTCCTCCTTGTCTGTAGACGGTGCAGCATCAATATCCGACGTGATGCCTCGGACGGCTAGTACGACAACTTTCATGTGATCAAGTACCGCAGCGGGTGTTTCCGATCGGGCAATGCGAAGTAGCTCGTCGATGGCAATTTGGAATTTAGTGACATTGACGTCCTTGACCAAGCCCCCTTGGTCCTGTAGAGCGGCTCCGTGTCGAGCAACATCAGCCCGAGAGATTGTAAGACCAATTGAACTTGCTCGAACACTTCGGAGTTGGGTCTTGGTCTTGACATAGCGACCTTTCCATTCCTTGACTTCCTCCTCGAGCTTGTGCACTTGTTCTTGGAGCTTCTCTTCACGCTCAGAGCTGCCGGTCCCAGACTCCGCCATATCTCTCATTTCCTGAAGATACAACTGGCCTTGCCGACTGACTTCATCTGTCAAGTTCCGCTGCAGGTTGAGTTGCTCTTGCAAAACACCATGGTCGTGGTCAAGTTTGAGGTACTTTGTTTTCCATAGTACGTTTTCTCCGCTGTAATGGGGTTGCTCGGCTTTAAACTTCTCGATCTCTTCTTGCATTGACTTGTTCAAGTTCTGGGCTTCCTCCAGTTTCTTCTCCAAATCTAGTTTGGCCGCTTCCCATTCAGTGCTATCCGCAGTCAATTGGCGGATTTGTCGATCCTTCGTTTCCACAGTGGATTCGAGTTCTGCCATCTTCTCTTGCAACTCCGATACATTCGTCTGGCCAAGCTTCGAATTATAGGGCAAGCTAGCGCCGCTCTGAGAGGTGGCCGACGTGTCTCGATCGCTTCTCGGGCTCGCAAGCGAGCTTTCTAGCCCGAATGCATCACTTGAGCGGTCATAGCGAGAACCGGTTGGTTGTGTGTCATCCTCGTCCTCTACCATGGTGCTTTTGTTGGGAGTGATTGTATTGCTCTGAAATTGCTTTGCCATTGGACGACCGAATTCAGCAGCAGGCTGGTTGTCAAAAGGTGGAAGGCTTGAAACAGAATCTTGTCTCTGAGAGAACCCTTGCGACCCAGAAGGACCAAAGGTTTGCGATCTTTGCGGGCCGGGAAAGGCGGGAAGTCCATTCGCCGACGAGACACTTCCGGGGCCTCGTGATCGTGAACGGCTGCCAGGCCTGTTCGCTGTGTCAGGTCGGGAAGCAAATTGCGGGAATCTCCTTTCCAGTTCGCAGAAGACGTCCGTGGAAAGATCCCTAAAGCGTGGTGTCTGCAAGGAGGACAATTTCTGTCGGGCTTGGTTGCGTTTTTCATGAAAGTCCGAGCGTGGTTGGAGGAAGTTGGGGACATTCTGAACGCGCGGGGGTCTCCCCGGAAGCGCTGCACCGGCTTGTCTTCTTTGCAATTCATCGAAGACATCGGTACTTAGTTCGTGAAACTGGACAGGCGAGAGTCGCAGCAACTTGTCTCTGGCTTTATTGGGACGCGGCGGGACCTGCGAAGCACCTCTTAAGTAACCCTTGAGGATCGTATAATGCTGGAACAGTTCAATCTCCATCTTCTTATATTTCCTGCTCTGTTGGTCGGATATCGTGCCATCGCTAGAGCGCGAATTCGCGATCGATGCAGCACGGGATGAACCTCGCGAGCCGGAATCAGAGGGACGACGTTGACCCAAAGGTTCGAGCTGGCCAGGCCCGCCAAAACCAGGAGGACCATTGATGGGAGGTGAGCGGAGCGCGGGAAGTGCTTTGTTGGGACCATAGTCGTCTTTGGGTAGAGAATATGCGTTCAGAGGAGCGTCGTTTCTGGGGATCTGATTGTATGCATTGACTCCGGACCATTCACTGCCAGTGGTCGAGACGGGCGACAGTTCGCCTCGACTTAAGGGCGGTAGAGTTGCGGCCTGCATACCTGTGGCCGTCTCAGAGAATGGAGGAGAGTCGAGGGAGGATGTAGAAGGAGAATGATGAACGGAAGAAAGGCGTCCCGGGATACTGCCTGATCGAGGTAGGGGAACTGGACCAGGTAGATCCGGCCTAGTCTTACGAGTTACCGAGTAGGGTGTGAAAGAAAATAATGTGAAGCAGGAGGTGTCGGAACGTCCTGCGACAAGGGTGCGAGAGCGACGGATGTGCAGGCGCGATTGGGAACCAAGCCTCTGAGGAGGGTACGGAAAGAGGGAGGGGTTCGAGGTCAAAACGTCACAGATCCAGACTGTCCAGCAGACGGTGTACGGAGTATTGGGCTTGATTAAACGAATGTACGGCTCCAGTGGTGCGCGAGAGAGATACAGATGTCGAAAAAGAGGAAGACACAGGAAAGAAGACGAAAGGAAATGTGTGGTGAAGACCGAACAAGGTAATGGTTGGTGAAGAATTGCAACTTGCAAGGGGTTCGTGAGGAAGTGGAAGCAGGTGAAGGGCCTGGCGGGCATTAGCGAGACGAATGGCAGCTCCAGGACTGTCCAAAGTTAGGCGGTCAAGTAGCAGCTAGCTATCTTGACTACGAGTAGCTTAGCTAACTTGGTTAACTACACTCAGCGCCGACTACCGAGTCCTTACCTAAGTTCCTCCGTTCTCCGTGCGTACCTTGGGGGGAAGGGCTGCCACTAGGAGCCCGAGGCACCAGTATTACCACCTGGACGAGGAGGAGCATTTGCTGCACGTCGAGCAGAAAGCAGAGACCCTGAATAGCATCTAGTGTTTACCTGCGTTAATCGCCATCTTCGTGCGAGCACATTCTATGCTTGAGCATTGAGGTGCTGGCTACTAAGGCGACTAACAGCCATACCACCTAAAGTGCATGCATACGAAACCCATCCTTTGTTTGGTCCAGGACCGGTCAAATTCCACAACAATGCCTTTTGATTCCTAGGGGTACAGCCGGATTGCATTCCTTTGAATGTTTCTGCCCTGAGCAACCAGTACAACCACTCATGCAGCCGGATATCTTCATGCGCGACATGATCTCACTCAGCCACGAGATCTTCCATCTGTTCCTGCACTCCCCCCCCCTATTCCCCTTATCCCTTAATCCGCATTATGGGCGGTGAACTCTGAAGAGCGCCGCTTTGAGTCTAGCCAGGGCGTCAACCCCTCCATCCTGACTGGTTTATCCACCCGTCATCCCCCAATCTCTTCCGCTTATTCGATAATCACTGCTTCTATGGGTTCTGGTGGCTTTCGACTTGCCGCGGCTTAGCTCCATTTCTCGTCCACTTCCACGCAGATGCTTCATCCACACGTTTGCTTGGTGTTCCGCAGCCTTGACGCGCCGTGGCCAATCCCATGCTGTACTCAGTGCGAAGGAGAGCACAACCTCATATTTATATAATTCAATCATGAACCACGTTTTTCGCTATCCGAAAACTTGACCTCGTGTATCTGTCTGGGAAGCCTTGTAGCGTTCGCTATTTCCAGAACTATTACTGCCACTTGGTACTCCGTACTGGTTACTAGCACTAGTAATAACTGGCTATTGAAGCCTCCTTTCTTGGTGGCTTCATCGTGCTGCCCATGCAGTGCATCACAGACACTCCGAGACCAGTGTTCCAACACATTTGTTGGCGCCTGCTTTCGCATCCAAGTGTATGACAACCATCCGACTGGGCGACTAATGACTCAATACCTCCCAAGGTGGTCGGCTGCCTCGAAACGCCATACGCTAAAGTCCCATATATACAGTTCCATTGTAGGTATAACAACACCCAGGCCCTTGCAACCTATCGACCATTGGTCATCTGTAATGAGGCACGTATATTGGATCCTCCTTGTGCGCGTATAAAAGGCTCTACCGCCGCAGAGACCGGCGTAGTTGTCCGAGTTGGTACAGCGCTACGGTTAAGCGCCATGTGAGCTCTCACCAAATGCCCTGCAGCCAGAGCTCCGCAAAGACTCAGTTCACCTGCCAGCACACCAGCTGCCACAATCCTCGCCAGTTGCCGAGCGTTATTACCAGGTGTGGTCGGGTGCGAGCCACGTACACCGAGCAATTCAAGCATGGCCGATTGTGCTTCGAGAATCGTGCCACCACCAATTGTGCCAACCTCGACCGAAGGCATCGACACACTGATCTGTAGGCTGCCATTGTTGCTGAGAAGACATTGTTAGCCATGTGATGCCGTTGAGCATGATTAATCGACTTACTTTTTCATGATGGTGATGCAGTTGGAGCTCTCCACGTTCTGAGCAGGATCCTGACCAGTGGCCAGGAACATGGCGGTAACAATGTTGGACGCGTGGGCATTAAACCCACCAATGCTGCCTGCCATGGCGCTGCCAATTAGATTCTTGGCAATGTTCAACTCCACGAGTGTATCAACGTCAGTCTTGAGCACACTGCGGACAACATCACCGGGAATGATGGCCTCGGCTACAACAGCTTTGCCTCGTCCATCAATCCAGTTCACTGCCGCCGGCTTTTTGTCGGTGCAGAAATTGCCTGACAGTGTGATGGTCACCATGTCCTCGAAACCACAGTCCATTGACATGACAGACAACGCTTTCTCAACGCCTTTGGAGATCATGTTCATTCCCATAGCGTCTCCAGTGGTGGTCTTGAATCGAATATAGAGATATGTGCCTGCCATTGCTGTCTTCATCGACTGAAGACGAGCGAAACGACTCGTGGAATTGAATGCATCCTTCATCTGGCGTTGTCCTTCATCCGAATCAAGCCACACCTTGGCTTCTCCGGCTCGTGCTAGCGTGGGAAATGCCACACATGGCCCACGAGTCATGCCGTCACCGGTAAGCACAGTTACAGCACCGCCTCCTGCATTGATGGCTTTGCATCCACGACTAACACCTGCAACGAGCACGCCTTCAGTGGTGGCCATCGGTAGGAAGTATTGCTGCCCGTCGATGACAAGAGGACCAGCAACACCCAGAGGAAGCGGAAGGTATCCAATGACATTCTCACAGCAAGCTCCCTGAACTAGTTCATAGTTGTAATCTTTATATGGAGTCTTGGAGGTCTCCAATCCTGACGCAAAATTCTTCGTGGTAGGAGTTCGGGACACGACAGCCCTTCGGACTTTAACCGCACGGACAAATGATTCAAGACGTGTCATAGCTTCTGGGTTCTCCAAAGTCTTCTCAATGGCATATCCTGGGATTTTACCTCGCAGGGACAAGTCGATCAGTTCCTCGTCTGTGAGATAAGCAGCTTGTCTCTCTTTCAGCATTTGCTCACATTCCGCTCGTGATCTGGTAGAGCCCACTGGCAAAGCAAGCTTTGCAGGTCTCTGTCTAGGTGTTTGAGGAAGTTCAAGCTGGGGCGCTTTGAAAGCTCCGCCGGGTGAGGGTGCAGCAGATTGCGGCTCTTTCAGACTCCATCTTGCCGCATTGAATAGATAGCCATTCAGAATGAGGCTTAGGGTCAATGCAATCAGTACCCATTTACTGAGGACAGGATCTTCGAAGCTCTTGAGGACGCCCTCGATGACGCGTCCTCCAACCACGTTGAAGAGCTGATCGGTATACTGATAGTCGAAGAATCCAAGCTCATCTCCTAGGCCGGTTGAATCTAAAGATGGGTGTAAGAGCTCATATTTGATGGGCGACAGAACAGTGACAAAGGTCTCCAACTTCTTGCTCTTCGCTGTGACATAGATCGCATCGAGACCATTCTCAGCAACCTTGAAAGGGTCAATGGGTGAGGGAGTCAGAACACTGGGGATTGTGGCTCCTGCAGATTTGCCCGCAAGTGTGGTGCGGAACGGGATCGTGCACAGGTTGATAAGGTTGATGATGACGAACGAAGTGACCATCCATATCTTGAATTTAGGCACGCTGCTGGCCTTAATCTTCTGGCCGAATATATTAAAACCTCCAGCTTGGTCGGGTTGACCACTGGGCCAGTCATTGTTAGTGGCCACATTCTCGGCAACTCTGTTGCTGATTCCATCTTCTTCCAGGGCCTTACGAAGAGCAACATGTCGCTTGATTCGGTTGATTTCGAGCTTGATGCACAAAATGGTGGTATAGAAGGTGAACAGAAGTGCACAGTCGAAAAACAAAATCCAGGCGGCGAGAAAGCAAAACTGTCTAAGGCCGCCTTGAATTCCGGAAGCTGCGCCCAGGATGAGCAGGGCAATCTCAATGGCATAATCTCTCACAATCTCAAAACCTGTGTCTTTGACGGCTATCTGGATGGCATCTTGAATTGAATGCGGCTGATTGGAGGCGGCCCCGATGGCGTGACCGTTTGCTGACCCATTTTCTTGGGGTCGCCTCTTGGTGTCATAGGAAGCCGACAAAACAGCCTTGGTTAGAATAATTGACTTCTCGAAACCAATGGTGACCACTAGAAATGGTAGACCCTCCGACAGCAAAACCATATTAATGGGCACTCCAAGCTTGGTGGTGGTAACCAGGCCAAAAAGAAAAGCAAACAGGCTGGAAAGCAAGACGGAGATAGCCAACCAAGCATTCGAGCCAAGGCGCTTCATAGAGAGGAAAAGAGAAATAAAGGTCAGGTGCATGGACAAATAGCCTAAAGACATGATGATGATGTCCAGGGTCTCTGCATGCTTGAGAAGGTCGACGAATGAGGACCAGCCTTCGCTGAACCAGGTCTGGTATGCCCCACGTGAGCCATTTCCATTCAGATGGGCAGCCTTCATAATCCATAGTGTCTGCTGATCATCGGAGGATGTCTGGTGTGCTGGCAGTGTCTGTACGGCACGTAGGAAGTCGGCGAGCTCGGAGAAATGAGTATAGAAGGCTAGGGAAGTGTCGTGCGATATCGGCGAGAGCAGGTTCGAGGTAGTTGGGATATTAGTGGCCGTGACATTGGCCGGAATAGGAACAGCATGAGCATCTGGATTCAGCTGGGATGTGGAAGAGTCTGGAAAAATGAATGTGCTGAGGGCATAATGGTGGGGGCCCTAGTAGACAGCCGTGTGTTAGTTTGCAAATGTGTTGTAAACTCGGATGCGTGACCACGTACCAAGGATGACTCCGGGACTGTCGAATCTTCGGAGAACTGCCATTTCCAGGCAGTGCTTTTGGACAGCTCTAACGTCCGGCTTCCTTTCAAAAGGGCATCCACGTCGACTCGACCATTGTGTTGGAGGGACTTGACTCCACTGTCGAACAAGCTCTCTTGTAGCAAGCCAACGTATGAGGTGCTGGCCAGCAAAGCGATGATGACGATCGTATGAATGGGGTGCTGACAAGCGGTATGCGACAAAGCGAGGAGATTAGAAGTGAGGGTCCGGTTTAGCCAGCTGTCGCTTTTGCCTAGAGAGCGAAGTTGTTTAGGGAGGAGATGGGAGCCGCGCATTTTGGCAGGTTGTATAAAGGAGGTCGTGTGGAGGATATGTAGGACGATAGGCGACTAGTGAAGGAAAGACTACTCTGCCATGCTCGAGAGATACTTTTGCAGGCAAAAAGTGCTAGTAATACAGCATCCTGGGACAGGAAGTTGTCAGTGATAGACTTGAAGTTGCAGGGAAATTTGGGAAGGGGCGGGCCTCCATGCAAATGCAAGTGGCGGTCTAGGTGCATCTGGTGGGAAGCGGGTCTTGGGCGGGACATACCGACAAGGATCAATTATGGAAATGTTGTTGGAGGAAGCTCAAGGCGCGAAGGACGTGAACGATAGAACAAAGGAGAGAATTCGTATCGATAAAGAGAGGGCCTTGTGACTCGAGGGAGGTAGTGTTGAAAGGGGGAGTTTAATTGACGGCACGAGGTACTTGATGGTGCAAGCTGGTATAGAAGGAGAAGCAGGCAAAGGCTGCAGTTCGTTCACTGCGGATACCAAATAAAATTTCCCAGTCGGTTGGAAACAAGGCTAACCCAAACTCGGCAAACTGGCGATGGAGGAAAGAAGCAGACGGCGAAGGAGCGGAGGAATGCAGAGAAGTAACTATGTACGGAGTACCAGTACTGTTTCTAACGTGCTCGAGGGTCTAAGTGGATTCAACGGTAACGCGACTGTACGGTACGGACATTTCGCAGCGCGCACTTGGTGCCCCTGTAAGCCAGATCGCCGTATGCGGCCTGTATTCGAATATATTATTTATTCCTATTCAGTGGTGCGCCCACTCGGCTCTTCTGACGCCTGCAGGGCGCGCGTGTGTCACATGTCATCGGATCCCCCGCGTCTTCCACAGAGGCTCTAGCACTCCGTACCTGCATCTGGCTGATGTCCAATGGGCCACTGCATCAGACTGTCATCAACAACCATCTCCATCGTACATGCAGCTAATCAAAATCGGCCGTTAATCATGAACCCGCCTGGAAGTAAATGGCTTAGACGCTTGGGTGACGTGTCCGGACCTGTTGGTACGAGTACGAGTTACTTGAGAAGCACCAAGTCATCGATATACCAGGTTTGTATTCCTTCTGGCCACCATCAGCACCACCCCTAGCCACCAATTCTCGACTACAATTTCGTCAGAGTCGACCTAATAAGCCGCTGTTGCCCATCCGGAATATTCTCTGGATCAATCCGTGCATGCTTTTGCCTCTGGACTTCCTCCACTATCCACTCCCTCCAGACACCATCTAGCCACCTGGCTGTCGCTTGAGCAACCCGCAAAGGCACGAATAGAGCCAACGAATGCTCCCCTTCAACAAATTCCTGCTGAATCTTGTTCTTCCTACTCTTTCTCGCCAATGCTGCTTCCATGACTCGGTTTCTATACCCTTCATCACTAACAAAAGGTCGTTCCGTGTTCTCCCATAGGATAAGCAGTGGGCAATGCAGCCGTGAGAGCGATTGCTTGGCATGCCACGACATTTCTTGATACCATCCGGCCGGGTAGTTTGCGTCTTCTCCCCTGTCACTGTATTCTTCTGCCTCTGGGTATCCTGGCAATGGCGGCGACGGTCGCTGGAAGAACTGGAATGCCTGATACGGGGGAGTCACTAATTCAACCCGTCCATCATCCAGATCCCGATAGTCGAACTCGAGAATCTGCTGCAATACCCGAGGATCATATGCCGTCCACATTGGAAGCTTCTGCATCGAGTCAGCCAATGCCTTGCGGCTGCTGAAATATCGCTTTCGCTTAGCGATTCCCACTGCTGCCACAGCGCCCTTTATTCCCTTCAAGGAATCCAAATTACCCTGGGCTGCCTGGAAATGGTAATAGCCGTTCTCCAGAATTGGCTCACTCAATACCAACGCCTGGAAAAGCCGAGGACTCCACGAAGCAGCCATTGCGAGCACCGCTCCTCCCCAACTCTGCCCAAATCCTACCAACGGTGGCTTCATCTCGGTCTGGAAATAATTGACCATCTGCAGGATATCTCGCGAAGCATCGAACCAATGTGGTTCATCTCCGATTTCTTCTCGGTTCAGGAGGAATGATTGTCCTGCAGATGCGATATCTAACGCCCAGATCGCTCGAATCGGTGGCAGGTTGGGCTGGGAAAGTAAGTCCTGCATGAATGGTTCATATGCCTCTTTGTTGTCTCCCGGCGGTTGCCCATGCTGTACAATCAATGTCATAGCATGTTGACCGTCTCCAAGAGAACTTGCACTATAAGGCACGTATTGCTTAACGTGCAGCCGAAGCCTCGATGTCTGTGGATCCCGCACACCTCGTAGATATCCCCTGGGATGCGATGCCGGAATGACGTGTTCGTTGACAGTCCATGAAGGCGTAGTTCCAGCCATCGAATCCGACCGATGCAGATCTCAATATTAAGGCGTTGACAATTCAAGCATGTCCAACATGCAGAATCTTGATGCGCCTGGGCATGGGCAACAGCTTTTTATATGACATGTCACTTTGGATAAGCGACTATGCTTAGGTCTTTCCCTTGGCGGCCTAGTTTCCTGCGTTCGGTTGTGCAAAGTGTGGGTCGTATCGGGCCCCTCTGGCCGTACTTATATAGACGAATGCTACAGTACTTTCTGATGACAGGAACAAACCCCCTCCACGACTCTGGCACGTGCATCTTTTGCCCAATATCAATTCTCAGAATGGTCTTGATTCTAGTAGGCCTATGATGGCTACAACCCCCCGACTTTATCACAGTAGCCACATTTCATAGCCTTATATCGCACACGTTATTTTCCAGACTTAAAAAGCCCTGCGACTTGGCGCCGCCACCGAAGTGCTCCTGGAGACACCCCCCACTCAAGCCGCCCGCCCGGCTCGGATGAGCCCAGGGCTTACTCTGCTGACATTGTGCCTAATCAAAGCCCATCTAGTTCACGACCTGTTGACCAAATACTTAGGTACTCGTAAGTCGGGGGGAGTGGTCAGGTGTTTTTGTACCCGGCTAGCTTTAATTGATACTCTCCACTACTTCGAATGCTCTTGACTTTTTCCTTGACGTCAACAGTTTCGGTTCAGCATCGCCATGAGAGTCTACAAATCTTGCAACTACTTCCAAAAAGAGTATTGGTCAACGAGCGTAATTTGCTGTCGAAAATTGGATCTCCAGACAAGTTTTATCTAAATCCACGACTTTCTCTCACCGGAAGATCTCTTGCCGTCCCGTGAACTCACAACAGTGCACTCCAGTCCATGGCCTTGTAAGCATCCTTGACCGTCGTCAATTCGGGATTTCCACGCAACCCAAGGTCGTCGATGGTCACCAGTGGCTCCTCACCAGACCAACTCTTGTCCCTGAGCTCCTCCCACATCACCATCATCGAGCCCATCTCATAGCCCCAGCCTCCAGGGAAGATGTTGGCATACTCCTCCAGCGACGAAGCTTTCACATAGTGTGACGGCTTGCCTGTGGCCTCAGACCAATCCTCCAGGAGTTTGCCTGTGGTACTTTCCTCGTTAGACGCGAATACGAAGCGCCCCGGGAGAGTCACTTCCGGCTTCTTCAACACCGCGAGCGCAAAAATACCGATGTTTACAGTTGGGTTTCCGATTGCTCGGATTGGTACATCTGATGCGACTGGAGACAGCTGCACATATGTTCCAGGCAGTTTCTAGACGTCTCCAAGTTAGCATCTGTCCAATGGTCTCGTGCGGGCCGCTGCGACTTACCATGAAGGTGGGTGTGAAGACTGCATACTGGAAGTTGTTCCCGTACCAAGCAATCCACAAGAATGAAGTCTTGGCGTACAAGGCTTTGTCCGCTTTGATATAGTCATCGATGCGGTTTTTGGCCACGAAATGTGGAATCATATGCTTGCCGCCCGACAGCTTGCCGCCGTTGGGAAGTGTGCTCCAGATATAATGTTCGAGCGTGGGTGTGTTGGCTGCGGCCTTGGCCATGTTGACGCCCTGCGCATATTCAATTTCAATAGCCTTCTCAGGTCCGTACGTATTGAACGGCTCGAAGAAGTCCGTCGTTGCAAAGATGGCATTTGAGCCCTGAATTTGGAAAAGTAAGTGTCAGAATGTCACGGTGTAAAGACAGGAGCGAGGTTGGAGCAAACCTTGAACGCATCGACCAGAGACTCTCCATCATTGATGTCAGCCCTGACGACTTCAACTCCACGCTTGCCCAGTTCAGCTGCTTTCGTGCTGTTGGGGTTACGTGTCAATCCCCTGATTTTATAATTGCCGTCCTTAAGCGCGGCATTGATGAGCGACAGGCCTTGAGTGCCTGTAGCACCGACAACGGTAAGAAGTTTGGACATTTTGTTTGGTACTTGTGGCTCTTTGGTAGATTTTAAAGATGAATTGAAGTGATGTAGAGTATACCTCAGAATGCTGAATCCTCTTGTCGAACGCTGCTGCTGTTGTCGCCAAAGTTGGGATGAATTGTGCTCTGCTTTGATTCCAAATTCGAGCGCGCCATTGCAGTCCTTAAATAGCTTTCCACAACGATGCACCCCTGTGCCATGGTGCTGCTTGCATCCATGTAAATTCTGAATAATGGAACACGAACCAGGAACGCTGTCACTTTGACGAAGCAGGCACTCTATCCGCATTGCAGTGCCAGTGACGAGCTCGGAGGATTGTTGCTCATCTCAATAAAGCCTAGTCTTCTGCAGATGAATAATGCATGCAACTTCCATGGTATCCCTTGTGTGTTCAGACTGTAACATACTTGCATGTGCGGGAAGGAGTATATGCGGTGGTATTGAATAAGGAGGAAAGGGGAGTTTGAGATGGCATGTGGTTGGCTTCCGCGGACTTAGAAAACCCGGGTTTGCAGGGAAGACACATCATGCTGCTTTTAGAGTGCTGCAAGGTGACGTCGTTTGTTGAGCTCGCAGCCTGGGGACAACCGTGAACCGCTTTAGAGCATCGCGAATGCCTGCCTCTTTAACAATACTATACTGCCAAAGCAGCATTTGATTATGGCATACGAAGAGTGGAGCACTTCTGGGTGACTTTCTTCGTATGCATGTTTGTTAGTCACTCTTTATTTCCTCTCGTTGGTACAGTTGGTGAGTCCTCGAGATCGTGCGGAGTTCAGCCGAGTGCATTTTGGATATCGAGAACGGCTTGGCAATCGCCTGTTTCGGATTCCCTGTTCCTGGACTGTTGAAAGCTTACCCGCGGAAATGATATGCTGCTGTCAAAGTCTAGGGCGTGAGTGATTGACCAAGTCGGGTGGCCAGGATAGCGGGAGTAAATACCCATCGAGACGACAAGAACTCCCTCACACACTCGACTAGTCAGGCATCCGACGCCCCTAATGGACTCTTCTCGTTTCCTGCGTCTTCTGCATTGCGATCTGGTGAGAGAATTGCATGCAGATACTGTCATGGACATGGAATCTTAGAGATTGAGCTTGACGTCTCCCCTTTTTCGTGGGCGCCAATAGTGACATCGGTTTCGGCGAGCGCCATCAACCCATGAAATAGTCTAACTCCGCCTGCCCTCAACTTTCGCAACAGCAGATCATGACAGATGGATAAGCAGATCCTGCCACCAAGAATCGTCGGGAAGCAGGTCTTGCGTAAGACGAAATCCCTAGCAGAGTGCGACCCAGAGCACTTGTGCGCAACACATATCGGATCACGCGGGACTCCACACCACCAAGAGCTAACTTCTAGTTCTCAAGCCACAGATTGGGATACGAGCCCACTCAAGGCCATGACTCCTTCGAACTTGGGGACACTGTGGGATACTGTGGGATACTGTTACCAGTGTCCAGTTCATGAGCCAATCAAACGGTGGCCTGACGCGTATCTTCAAGAAGGCAAACCGTGATGTCAACTTCCGTGCAGATGCTCAAGACATAGTTAGACGATAGAATAGTGAAACAGGAGGGGAAGACGTGCAGTGCGGTGTTCGAGAAGATCCAAATGTGATCCTTGCGGATCCTGTCTCGCGCGGAATCTGCTCTATGGTAATTACACTGGCTGCAATACGAGTTATATCGGTCAAACCCGCTGCACTTAGCTGGTAGGAATGGCGAGTTCCGTGGACGACTGGTCCCAGCAGCTCAACGGTCTCACTCCCGACGAAATCGCTCAGAGCCCAGTCAGTTATCCGTGGGGTTTTCGCGCCACTATAGAAATGCAACCAAATGCCTCGGACACGAAATGGATGCGCACATTTCTCTGCAAATTCGATGCCCCTTCACTCACGTATCAAAGTTGGTGCAGCACGGTTCGAACACACGCGCATCACTGGCGACGGTGGCACCCATAGTCGCATTTGAAGCGCCACAATCAGCCACCAAAGTCTCGAAAGTGTCCCTGTGGTGCTGCGGCAGTAGCAAGACGCCTGGATCGTCCAGGGCAGCCGTGTGAAGCTGCTGGTATCCAACTCGCAGATGGATATCACTTCGACCAAGGCTTCGCAATCTTCTATGGATGTCTGACTTGTTGCTTGCTGGAGGAGCGAAGGGAGAAAGGGAACAAGCCTCTGGCCGGACCACCTGCCCATGTGGGATCGACATTCAAATATAGTATTGCCGTCTCATGCAGAGAAACCGTCTCTTGAGTGATAACACACGACAGTGGCCGTTAAATGACCTGGGAAATTCGACGAAGGTAGCTTTACAGACGAAAGAAACAGGCCGTGAAGCATTGCTTATGCTCGTCCCAAGGGGATTGAGCCCCGTAACCTAAGATAGGTGATTTGCAAAGAACTCCCGGTGCATAAACGCTAGTTCGTATAATTAGCAAACTCTTGCATCTGCAAGGAACTGCAAGCCTCCTGGTTAATATTGCGTCCAGGTGGCCGAGCTTGATGGTTGTGACTTGAGACATGCTCGATGAAGGGGCATCTAGTATCTCAGCCATAGACAGACTCGATGAGTGACTCATCGGCTGCAGAGATCTCCTCGTCTTCACAGCCATTCTATTGGATCGAATCAGTGGGGTGTATGTAGGGCTGTGGGTGAGTTGAAATGGAAGAACCAGATATCGTCATTGTTCACTCGTAGTCTGCATTCAAGGGGGGTTGGCTCCGTGACTATCTAGTTAACTATCTAGGTGTCTACCTATTTGGGGCAGAGAGGGTTGGCCTTCACTCAACTTAAAGTTGGCCATTTGGTCGAATCAGCGAAGCAAAGCGTGCATCGACTCATACGTCGCCTATTCGTGTTGTGTGGGCGCTTTCACCGTGTGCTTAGCAATTAACCCAAATCACACATTTTATTCCCGCCTGCCCTGATCCTTAGGACCGAGCTTCCAAGTTCCCAATAATTAGGGTTGTCCTACTTCCGCAAAGAATCTCGACCACTCTGTGGGAATGATGGGGTAATGTTGATGATGCCAGCGGAGGCATTCACGTTGTTGCTGCAACTGCCCGACGGCTACGTCGTGCTGGATACCATTTGTTCGAGAGAAACATTAGGGCACCACGCGATGTTGAGGACGCTTGCTTGTGGTGATGTTTTCGGTCTGGTCTGCGTGTGTTTGTAGTAATCCGTTAGGAAGTTTGGTGATGACGATGCCTCAAGGCCGGAATTGATTATCTCTTCTTTCCTCCGGGTTTCGGCTTGACTTCCTCAGGCTGCACGCCATGCAATATCACTTTGCTGACATTCTGTGGAGTATTTTTCTGATATCCTTGACTCCAGTCGTAGCCAACCGCATATGCAAACACCGTGCCTTGTCTATTAAACGCGGTCGCGGTGATGGGTCCTCCGACTGCTGGGTAGCCCTTCAATCTGTGCTTGGCATTGCCATCCCAGAAATGAAACGTGCCGTCACTACCAGCAGTGGAAAAGGTGCCATGGATGGGGTGGAAGGAGATTGCGTTTACGCTGTAAACATTGGCCACATTTTGATTCGGGCCAGTCGTGGATGGTGTGTCACGGTGGCACTTGAAGCTGAAATTGTTGGTCGAGTCCTTTTCTTCGACATATTGAATGGCACATCGCCCTTCGACACTACCGACAGCGAAGCCCGTTGCATCAGTGAAGCACGATACGACTCTGGTTTGATATTTCAAGGGTGATTGCATGGACTTGTAGAACTTCTCGGGAGAGTTCAGGTCGACGATGTTGATGTACCTATCCGCAGTACCGATGACCAGGAGTTTGTTTTTGACGTCCATTGTGTATACCCGTTCTTGACATTGCAGTGTAGCGACTGGATTTTGTTGCCGCAGGTCCCAATATTTGACTGTCTTGTCCCAGGATCCAGTGATAAGGATTTGTTGGCTATTGACATCTGCGAAGCGACATGATCGAATAGGTTGCTCATGAGCGATGAGGGTTTGAGGGGTCATATTGCCCGAAGCAGGGTCCAGGATCCGGAAACTCTTGTCGGTGCCAGCGCCTGCGACCTTCGAGCCATCCTGAAGCAGATCAGTATGAACCTTCGGTCAAATACCCAAGAAAGAGAAGTACTCACAGCAGACCATGCGCAGCTCAGAACCGGGCCATCGAAGTCCATCGAGAATTTCCCTTCGCTTTGGCCATTTTCGCCGACCTGATATATCCTGACTTTCTTATCCCATGATGCAACCGCTAGGAAGTCTCCTGTCGGAGAGAACTGAAGGTCCGAGATGGTGTCTTCTGGAGGTGTGACGAGTGCGACATCTTTTGAAGTATCGCCTGTGGTGCTTGTGGCTGCGGCTGTGGAAGAAGCGCTCCCAAAGAGGCCAGACATTGTTGTCGCAAGCTTCAGGCGCAGTGTTCTTGATAACGCGTAATCCAACTAAAAGAGACGGTGAGAATGAGAAAGACGGGCAAGAGTCAGATGCTATCAACATTACTGGTCTCGAAGATAAGTTGTTGACGCGTGGGAAATACTAAGTAATTATTTATCGTTCTCACTCCGCAGAGAGGAGCTACACTTGCTGCCTGCGGATTGGCTGCCTTGTGCTTTTGTCATCTCACGTGGCAGTGTCCGTTTCACGAAAACTTGGGGGCGCACCGCCTGATCACGTGGACTGAACTACCTCAGCTCTGGTGCTGATGGAAAGGTTAGTTTTCAAGTCTCATCATATTCATTAAGGAGAGTGTGGCTATCATGGCAAGCTATTCTTGGTACAGTCTTGTTACAGTCTTTATAGATTCGTTTTCATGTCATCTTCTCTTGCAATGCTTTTCAATCATAGATTGTCCAGTCCATTCCCACGTTCCACCGATGCAAATACTTCCCAGTATGCGTGTTTTCACGCCTGGACTGTCACCAATTAGATGTTTTGCCATGACATCCTTGTAAGGAACGTTGTTAATGTTGCACTCTTCAAGTCAACTAGATTCCCAAAAGGAGTGTTCTGGCAAGGGTCCCGACCCAAGTGGAATCAAGGAAATTCGTCAATGGTTTATTTTGTTGCTCGCTTGTTTTCAGTCCGGAATGTCGCTGAGGCAGTAAGATGCGGCAATAGTGTTTTCGTCTCGAGGAACACTTGGGACTTCGGCTTGTGCTGGGACCTAGCGTCTGTTGCGGTACGCGATCTCTGAGGCGGAGCCACGGAAAGCACGAGAAGATCGGCGAGGAAGTCTTCGCTTCCTGAGAGCATCTTCTCTGAGTTCAGCAGCGACTTGAGCGGGAGTAGCATTGTCGGTAGCTGTATTGGCGCTAGCGATTTGGTCTGCTGATGCGGTATTGGCGTTGGCAGTTCCGTTGGTTGCAGCTCCAGTGGCAGCAGCAGCATTGACAGCTGCCCCAGCCATCTGAACGGGTACAACACCGCCAAATGGACCAGCTCTGGCAGGGTTCTGGCATCGCACCATGCAGACATTGTCTTGTCCAGCAACGGTTCCAGTGCACTCTTGGTTAGCGGGGACTGCTGCGGTGAGAGGCTAAGATAGTCAGCAACTTGCTCAGCTGGATATGATTGGTGCTTACGAAGTCGGTTTCCTCGCCATCTCGGTCTCGGCCTCTTGAACCGGGAACTTGTTGCGTGACAGTCATCTAGGGCCTTGTTAGTGTGGAGATCAAGTCGGATCAAATTACCATGGCTCACCTGAGTCCAAGTGGTACCTGTGCCATCATCGTTGATCATGCAGGTGTAGGGACCAGCGCCGTCACCGTTGACTTGATGCAAAGTCATCTGAACTTCTCCACCCGGAGTAATTTGGGGAAGTTCGTCGCCAGATTCGGCCATGATCGCAGCTGTACCGGTCTCCGGGTCGTTGTCACCACCCTGAAGAGTCTCGCCGAAGGTCTCGGCGGCATCTCCCTGGAATCGAGTAGTATCCTGTTGGAATGGACGTCTTCTAGTTCCATCGCGAGGAGTGGAGGAATCGATTCCAATAGCCGAGCCAGTGCCACCAGCGTCACCGGTAGCGGCAATAATGGCACCGTGCCCTGCAACGAGGTCGGCAACAGCAAGAAGCCCGAAGGTCAACAAAGACGAGTAGGCAACCATTTTAATGAACTTGGTGTACTAATGTAATAAAAAAAGGACCAGCCCTGTAGATGTAATAAAAGACTAAAAGATGGGAGTGAAGTAGTTGACTTGAGTGGAATGCCTGAATGAACGCAGATGAAGAACTACAGCTTGACGGGAGAGGACACTGGTATTTATGTTTCTGTCGCCGTGCTGGTATTTCCATGCTTTACCTGCTTTTGGTCTCACCTGGTCCTCTTGAACGAGTTCCCGATCGCGACCCGCTTGAATGACATCAAGATTTGGAATGTCTTTCCACTGTCTGTCGCGGATATGGAGTATCAGAGACCTCATATTGTTGAAACAGTCGTTCACCCAGCTTAGAATCAGCCGTGTGAATAGAGTCCAGAGTATTGCCGAGGACATCTGCAGACAATTCCGGCTCCCATTGGTAGATCGGGGACGACAGAAGCTCAGCAATGTTTTGTTTTTCGAATAAGAAGTTTCGAACATCTCCGTTGTTTCGGCTCTAGTGGTTCACAAGACAAGGCCAGGTGCTTCTCTTGGTCCGATATGTCTGAATGTGGTATGCTAGAGAGACCAGCCATAGATAGGCCTTGTTCAGAACCCTCAAATGTGTCTGAGATCGTCAGCCAACCTGCTTGATGTGTATTAGTTGATTCCAAGGCATAGTAGTGCATGGCCAAAGCTTTTCTAGACTAAGTATCGAGTACGGAGTACAATTGTAGTGGCAAGTGGTTAGCGAACTATTAGCAGGCTTTTAGTGCGAAGTGGCTTTGGTAAGTGGGAGCCTCGCACCTAGTGCACCACCCTTTTCTTACAAAAAGTTCAACCACTATTGAGGCAGTGCCAGTTAGCAATTTCTTCTGGAGGCCCGAATGAAAGAGAGCTCTGCCTCAAAGAAGATGGTTGGCGTGACATTGTTGATATCCAAGGCATGAGTGAGGATCACGCCCGTACATAATGGTATCAAGATATGCTGTACTCTGTACGTAGTAGTAGCCCGTACGTCGGGCTCCGTAAAAGAGTAACCACTAGTCCTGCCTAGCTGGTGCTTCCGAACAGGACATGCAGCCTCGACCTGCTGTGATCTGGTCCTAGCCGTTAGCGGCATACTTGCGACTCTGGGGAAGACAGGGGTTGTTTCACCGGACGTTCAGACACCAGTACGAGGGATACGAGAATAGCACAGCCCACATGAGATGGCGTAGAAGATATCACAAGATCTGTTCTCCACCTGGGCTGGGTTTCATCCGCTTTGAGACAGTGGGTTCTGAGCCTCAAGACTGAGTTTTGGACAGTCTTCTCGTCCGTCTGGGACCGCACCAAGAGCGGCCTGACACTAAAGGTGAGTCTTGCCCGCTATCCCTATTCGCCGCAGGACGTGATATACGGAGAATGCGGTGATGATGTGATCAAAACCCATCAAGTCGAACTCTAATTGGAACCAAACGGAGTGCTAGAGACACCTCGAGGAGGCGGGTAACGAAGCCGCTGTGGACCTCGCGTAGAATAGCAGGGTTACCTGTTGCGGCCAAAGACAACGAGCGGGAGGTTGGGCATATCGATAAGCATAGCACAATGCAGGCTGACCACCTCGCTCGCATCAAATGCTGGCTGGAATCAGAAGCGAATGAGGCTCGAAACAAAATGTGTCGAGTCCGGATCGAGCCCGCAAAGCCAAGGAGGAGATACACAGCCACCACTTAAGCGAGCGGAAGCTCCTCTATCCGTTGCAAAAAGCTCCGTATGGGGTTGCTCACGCACAAGATGAGACGAACAGAGAGTTTCTAAGAGGAGGAAAGAGGAATAGTGGTAGACGAAGGAAGAATGCACCGACCAATCGGGCAGGGCCGGTGGTGTTTCGAACTATATACACCGCCACCAACCCAATCTGGGTATGGCGCCGTTTCGCTTCCAGCCTTGGCATCAAGAACTCCTCCTCGCTTGGGGAGAAACTCAAACACAACTTATCCTCCCGAACATATTATCCGCAGCTAGAGTGCCATAATGACTGTTTTCGTCCGCAAGGTTTCCACCAATCAAGGCCATATCAAGAATCTTCGAGCCGAGGACAGGACTAACAAGCCTCAGAAGCTTTGGGCTTACCGAAGAAAACACTCGACCAGAAACCAGAAAAACTCCTCTGCTGCTTCACCTAAGTTTAGTCACAGTGAGCAGGTCTGCCGCGCATGAAGTTTCGACATGATTTGAGAAAGTGTTCTACTCAAGCCATCAATCAGATGCTGCAAGCACCATCGTGCACAATCCTCCGGATGAGACCTCCGACCATTGTGGATCTTGTGTCCGGGTCCGTAGATCCAACACACTTGGACAAGCCCAGCCGTATGTGTGATCTGAAAGACCTCATTGTTTTCGACTCTGTATCAAGAAGCCGTGCAAACGCCTGAGGTATCACTACCACCCAACCGGTAACACGTGTAGCCTGGGAATGTGGGAAAGCCAGATAGTCAGGCGGCAACCCAAGTCCATAGACAATGGATCATCATAGGGAATGCATTTCCTGGGAGCTTCTCCTCTAGTATTAGCCTCTTTATTCGTTATGTTTACATCGTCAACTGGCTTCTGGAAAGAAGTGATTTACGAGAATACTGTTGTCCTCGCACACCCTGTTTATCATTTTAAAATTACCACTCAAGTGGAAGTCAGACTGGTTCGGCCACTGCGTCCTTGGGGCCTTTCGAGAGGCATCGACCTCTACTGAAAATAAAATAAGGGTACCTTACGGGCAAATAGACATGGCTTTTCATCTCCTCTCTGCCCTTACCCGTCGGCCATTGATCTTCCCTCTCACACTTCTTAGAACGAGTTAACATGTCGTCAATTTTGTGAAGACAGGGAGTCATTGCCCCAGCTCCTTCTCACAGTCTTGCTCCATAAATGCCTGGGGTCAAGTGAAGAACAAAGCACAGGTCGATGGAGTCCTCGAGAAGATCAAGAGATATGGCATCACTACAAATAGAGCTTGCCTCTAGCCAGCCCGGTCGCTAGCACGATTTGTTAACGAGAACCTACTGTTATTTGTTGGCCTCTGCACGTAGTGGGAATATTATACATGTAGAGGGGCTCGAGGTACTAGGCTCTTGGGACCGATGAGTCCAGGTTTTGGCTCAACGCCTGTCAAGAGTGTAACCTTTATTTCCAGGCTCATAGGTCTCCTCGAGAAAGAAGTCCACTGAATGCTAACATACAGATACCTCGTGCTTATTAGGTACTCAAACGCTGCAAAGCCCAAGCCCAACCCACCAAGTTACAATTACAGCAACTGCGGTCCCGAGCATTACTGAACCGTGAACCATTTATAACCCTCTACCAAACCATCAGCGAGCTTGGAAATCGCAACCCAGTCAGGTACATAATGTAGTACCTCGTCAAAAGCAGGTATGGCGCCATTCTGGTTGGCGTCGCTCCATAGGCAAACGACTTTGCCCTCTATGGTTCCGTTCTTGTCCTCAGAGCTATCCCATGACACATCTACTGTCCAGGTACGGTCCCATGTTCTTGACCACAAACGAATTTCTTTGCTGCCACCTTCCGGCACCGGCGGGTACCTCTTGTCCCGAGGCGCCTGTCCTTGCACACTGAACGCCGTGATGGGAGTGTCGAAAATCAACTGGCATGCCCTAGTGTTCCTTCCGGACACCACAAAACGTGCTTTGTTGTCACTGTCACTACCATTGACTCGAGACGAGTTGAAAGAGACCCAGCTTTTGTACTTGAACTCCGAAGGCAATCCCGAGGCAGGATTTACGACATTAGGCGATAGTCCTGTCCAGGAGCACTTTCTGAGGCTGTTGTAAGGGCCTGCCTTTACGCATGTCAATTCCTGCCCGGCCGCGCTAGGTATTTGCGCGATTGCATCTTGCAAGAATGGAGGAACACCTTGTAGCGACACTGAATTATTGCCAGTATCGAGGTCAACTTGTTGCTGAAAAAAGAGCTTGACCCTGTTGTCGGCTGAGAATGGAAACGCAACTAAGTTGTAAACAAGGCTGCCAACCAAGACTAGAAGCAAGAAGATCGGAATGTGCCAGGTGAAGCGGTGTAGAACTGGAACCAGTGGTGAGAAAAGCACTATTGTCGAAACTGCCATCATGATATAGACCAGGAACATGGAACTGCCATCCTGACCTGTCTGATGAAGACCTTCCGTCATGTACAGTGCGATTTGCCCAACAATAATGACGTTGACGGGCACCAACACAAGAAGTTGTACCACCCACCATGAGGTCCACTGGGATTTACTCCATTCTTGCTCTTCATAGCCATCGGTGTCTTCATCCTTGCCTGTTAATTCGGGGCTCTGTTCATCGGCTGGTCGGCTGTAACCTTTGAATGTGGACCGGCCACGGTTCTTGAGTAGGCTCGAGGTTTCAGTTGGCTCGTCCTCGCCATCTTCTCCTGTGTCATCCTCCCGGCCGGAGGCTGATGCACCATGGTCTTCTCGAATTGGACTCGCTGAGCGTGGCGAGGAATACTCTTCGCCAAGTTTTCCCCGACAGTATGTTGACTTTTTGGGCAAAGAGAATAGCTCAATATAAGACAGCCAGGTTGCAATGCAGACGGATGCAGTGTAAATAAGAACAAAGTATGTCCCAAGAAGGTGGAAGTGTTCCTCGAACACAGTAGAGGCAACCAAGATAGCCCACCAACCGACCCACAGCCAAGACAAGCCGTACGCACGGGCTAAAGACGAAGGTCTTCCAAAGTCCGCTGCTCTGCAAAGGAACCATGCCACGACGATGAAGGAGGATGCCATTGTGCTCCATACTGCCCACTCACTACTATGGGCGATGAACCGGTTTTCCTTAAACAGGAGGTAGGCGAGAGCAACTGGGACCGCACAAGACACGAGTAGAATTAGTGGAAACCGGAAGAATCCACGCCAGCCCTGAAGCTGAACCGTGTCGTCGCTATTTGGCATGTGGTATGATCTCGAGCCGGAGAACAGATACAACTTATCGGCACGATAAAGAAGAGCCAACGTAAGAACCAAAAATATCGGCCCTGCCACCAAAAGGGTGACGGAAAGTGCGAAGAAAGTATGTGTCCGCAAGATGGCGAATCCTCGGCCAAGAATGTCAAACCAAACGGCAGAGTGCCCAGGAGTATGGCCAGGTTCATAATTTGTAGTTATAGAAGCCTCTGTCAAGGCTTTGGTCGTGGGAACAGCTGCCGAAATCATGTGCCATAAAGAACTTCTGCCTGTATGACGACTGTCATCTTGGTTGGTATGGTACCTGGCACGAGGGCCAATGAAGGCAACATCCAGGCCTCGATATCCTAGTTTCCCGTTGAACACAACATAGTCGGTCTGACTACGCACCAAGCCTCGATTGAATCCATCATCAGAGGTGGCTGTGCCAAAAGGATAAGGGCTTTTGGCATATGCTTGAGTTACAGCCCCATCTGTGCTTCGAAAGAGAGCGGCTCGTCCTCCAGCACCAGCTCCTTCAAGATTGAGGAAACTGCTGATCACCTTGGACATGGGATGCTGACTGAAGACATTAGCACCATTTAGAAAATCCTCCTCACCATTGTTTAGCAGAAGCACCACGCCATTCTTAGGCTTATTGCTGGCGGTTGTAAAGTACTTCACGAGCTGCAAAATGCTGACGACTCCCACTCCGTCATCAGTCGAACCAAAACCTGTTGAGACGCTGTCATAGTGAGCATTGACAAGAACCGCTTGTCGAGAAGAAGGTTTTCCGTTTGGGTCTTTCCACCATTGTTTTTGATCGTCTTCGGAGCCTGGAACATAGACGATGATATTGGTGCCTTCGAAATAGACGCTCACTCCCGGGGCAGGTGGAATCCCGCTGGAGGACATGGTCAAGTTGGAGGTATTGTCTTCAAAGACATGTGCAATAGGAGTTGAATTTGAGGATTTCAGGGCTGCAGTGTTGTCTGCAATAATAGATCGTATCCTGGCCAGCAGCCAGCTGTGGACGTGGTCATTTTGTCGACTGTTGTAGGGATGGTAGGATGAGGAAAGGAGCTGCAGGTCCTGCCAGGCTTCTGTCAAGTTGATGCCATGGATGGGAGTGGGTGACTTTGGTGGGGAGGGGACACTGGTCTGAATAACAACGAGGGTAACGATGATTGCAAGATAAATCAAAGTGGCAATGATAGTAACGGGACCTCTTGTGAACGCGAAGGGATTCGATAGCTTTGCCATTGAAGAGGGTCGAGATTAGGTATGAGACATGAGAATAGAGAGTATGGAGGAGGAAGAAGGTGGTTCCAAGGCGGGTGCAGGGTGCAGCGAGGCGTGCACCTGTTTCCATCGACCTCGACCTTGAAATACATTGAAACTCCGCAGAACATCAAAGTTTATGACCTCAGTTTTCTGAGGGGCATGAGGACTACCAAATGGGTCTTCTTCGGAGCGGATAAACTAATGCCCCGTGCTATCAGGAAATCATCACGTGCTCGTAGAGTACCATGGTTCCTCGGGTCATAGTCGACTAGTCATAAGGGGTAATTGGTAATCAACGGAGAATAGTGATCAGAAAATATTGACCCAGGGTATCCGAAAACCCCAGGGAGGCAGAGAATCGTGAAGGGCGTAGAATTCAAAGCCGCGTCGGTTCCATGAGAACTCAAGGGGGAGGAAGCCAGATTTATATCGCGAGATGCATCATGAGTGGACATCTATTAGTCCTGGTCTCGGCAGTATCGTACGAAAGTGGAAGATGAAGATTTCCCAATAACGGTTCCCGCCAGGAACTCACCACTGCCCGTTGGTCACCCTCCGCTAGGCAGCATTCATATGTCTATTTCATCAATCGATGCACTTATCCGTTGATATCATACTTCTTGAATTCCCTGGCTTTTAGTCCACGCTCAAACATCAGGTCCACTTCTTTATAAGTTCTCCCCTTTCTGTATCAAGAATTAGCAAGGGCTCCCCACCATCTGGACAGCAAAACAACACTTACAACTCTGGTACTCTGAGCCAAGACCATGCTAGGCACACTGCTGCAAGCCCTCCGAAGAAGAATCCCAGCTTTCCACGCATGTTTGCCTGGTCTGGGTTTATCCTGGATCGGCGTCAGCCAAACTTCGGGAAGAACATCATAAGGACCTACATATATGGAATAGCTACCGTCATGACAATACCGGCCCCGGCCTGAACGGCCGTTGCTAACGCGATTGTCTTCGAGCGAACACGTGTCGCCGACACTTCGCTGATTAAGACGAAGCAAACAGGTCCAATTGACCAGTCGTATACGAAATTCCATATGAGCATGAGGACACTCTGTGCCCAGGTTATAGAGGGTCTGTTGTCGTAATTCGGGGCACAATCGAGAATGCCGATGATGAGCTGAAGCACGGCCAACGTAGCCAGTCCAACATTATATATCCGTCGGCGACCAAAATGGATTAGAAGCACCCATGAAAAGCAAGTTCCAACAAATCCAATGGCAAGGAACCCAACTCCCATGTTGAACGCCTGGTCGGTGGGAAGTCCTGCAAGTTGGAAGAAGTATGTTGCATAGCCTACCAAGTAGATCCCGCTGAGAACCTGGATAGTGTAGACACCAATGGCGATTTCTGTTCGGCGACGATTGATCTTCTTGAAACAATCTGCATAGGTTGCTCCGGCTTCCATCTCTCTTTCTATGCGATCAGTCTCAATGATCATAGCAAGCGTAGGCTTGATGTCAACTTTTGGTGAGGCAAGTCGCTTTAATGACTTCTCGGCATCTTCAAATCGGCCTTGCCTCTGAAGCCACCATGGACTATATCTTGTTAGCCTATTCTAGTCTGACGCATAATCAAGAGGACTTGCCTCTCTGGAGCGAATGGCAGACCGATTAGGATCACCAACGGCCAAACCCATTGCACCGCAAATGGCAAGCTATAGGCCCAATGATTGTCCAATACGTGAGTTCCAGCAATAACTCCGTTAGCCAACAGCTGACCAGTAACGAATGCAATATTTACGCAGCTGGTAAGAACCCCTCGAAGAGCCAGCGGGCAGACCTCGGAGGCATACGCTGGGGCAATGACAGCGTAGCATCCAAGTACAAGCCCTCCGAGCAGCTCACCAGCAAGGAGAACAGGAAGCGATCTGGCGAAGAACTGAATGAAAATGAATCCAGTAGTGAGGATTACGCAAGACCCAAACGTCTTTTTGCGGCCAAAATGCTCCATGGGGTAGGCGCAAAAGAAGGCACCAACCACTTGACCGATCGGGCTGCCCATCGATAGGCCTGTCTGCCATGGTGCTGAGATGATGTACCCGTCCTCGAAAAGATATCCAAAATCCTTCTGGAAGGCTGGGGTCGCGTAAAGCTGCCCTAGCAGTTGCGGATCAAAGGCACACCTGATGGAAGATCTTAGAAATAGTGTCCTCCATTTTGGTGCCGGTGGTTCCCGTTGACCTACATGATCACTCCCAAAGAGAAGTACAAGGACCATCCAACAGCAGCGGGGTACAATCGTATAGCTTCGAAGAAAGTGTGAGAATGCTCCTTGTCGGCAGCTACACGTGCTTCAGCATTGATATCCTCGACAGAGGCGGTAGCGATCATCGCCGCGACGTCCTTTCTTTGTTCGATGTCTTTATCCATATCTGATTTTGCCATACTGGCGATGTTAGACGGCTTCACTTCTGGATACAGAAAGAGATGGCTGTGAGCGCAAGATCAAACAACGTGGGCGGCCGGCAATTATAACACCGGAAAGCGACTTATCATCGCGTGTAATGATAAGAGATGCGAGTTGCATCCCTTGTTAGGGTCCAACCCCTCTTGGTGGTAGCGAGTCCAGCCCACCCGTGGCAGAAGTGCATCTAGGGTGGGCATGGTAGCATCCTGATGCTGGAAAACGGACAGCACGATTGCCAGTCCAGCGCCCAATTAAAGCAAAGACACTCACCAGAATACCATGGCTGCGAATCACCTGGATTGTGGCCCAAAAGAGGGAGATTTTCCTCCTCCACCCTGATATCATCCATCCCGTTGATTTCAGCTTGTGGGCATTCGATAACGGTTATGGATAGAAAAGCCACAGGCAAGCTAAGCTTCGCTCATGAGAGGACAAGATACAACCTTGTTTGGAGCGCTTCTTTCACGACCACTCACCGAGCACCTCGGCCATCCTTATCCTTAGGGCGGGGATGTGCGATTGCTCTGAACGTTAGTGATAGACTGATAGTTGCACGCCGACGTTGCATTGAAAGATGGGGAAGTTGGAGATAAGCTTCGAGAAGTTGGGGCTTCCAGGTGTGCAACGTGACCCCGGTACCGTACAGGTATGTGACAAACAATACCTTCGTGATGGGGGACGACTACAGTCAAGCATTGCTACCCTGAAAAGCAGTTGTGGCAGCCTCGGCGCGAGGCTTTGGTCACCTCAGCATCATGGTGACAATCGATGGAGCCTTTGAGTCGGTACTAGTACGGGGGTCCTCGAACGAGTAGACTTCTTCTTGACCATCATAAGCATATCTCAAATTCTTTCCTCGGTGATAGATTAGGAGCTTCACTTAAGAGCCACAAATGCAAACAATAGCACTTTGATGATATTTACTTGTGGTTCAACACTATATTTGCGTTGATCTGGGCCAGTTTGGCCCTGAAATATTCTGGTGAGCACGTGGAGGGTGCATTGATCAAAACTATTGGATGGCTCGGACCACCATCCTTGCCCCCACCTCAAGTAGTATGGTTGCTGCATCTGCACTGGATGATTCGGGCTTCCATGGATCGACAGCTGCCAGTGCAGCAGATGGGATTCCTGGGGCCTGCTGGGAGATGTCGATCTGAGGCGATGAAGAGGAAATGGAGGGCTCTAACCGTGACTTCGGCCGAAATCATCCGGTTCGACAAGGGAGCATTGTTAGGTGAAGACCATCGACCTTGGACACAACATCCGTTTGGGACGCCTCAAAGACATGAACCCGGCTTAGATTCGTCTGCTTCCTCATGTTAGCCAATGAGTTGCCTTGGATTTTATGACCTGACCGAGAGGCTCCTGCCGGGGACAATCAGGCGAGCGGCAATGATGTCAGAAACTTGAGGAACGTTAAGCCAACATCTTCTCTCCAGGAATGTACATATTGCAACGGTCCAGGCGGGGTTCGCAGCACTTCTTCTTAGATAACAGAGAAAATGAGTTCCTTTCTGCAATTCTTAAAGGAGACATTCCCTCCCAAGCCGACCCTCACTGAGCAGGAGCTGGGTGACCAAAGCGGAAAGGTACCGCCATCACCATCTAGACATGGGCTGAGAAGCTAAGGATAATCAGGTCTTCATAGTTACTGGCTCAACTGCTGGCGTCGGCAAGGAACTCGCCGGGATTCTGTACTCCAAAAATGCAAAAGTCTTTGTGGCAGCTAGGTCGGCAGAAAAGGCAGATAGAGTGATATATGCGCTCAGGAACAAACATCCCAATTCGATAGGCGAACTCATCTTCCTCAAGCTTGATCTCAACGATCTGAGCTCTATCAAAAGGTCTGCAGAAGAGTTCCTCTCCAAGGAAGACCGCCTTGACATCCTTTGGAATAATGCCGCAATCCTCATGCCACCAACAGGATCAAAGACGGTACAGGGAATCGACCAGCAACTGGGGGTGAATACTCTTGGGCCATTCTTGTTCACGAAACTGTTGACTCCACTGTTGGTCCAGACGGCGAAGATCACTGCTCCAGGCTCCGTCAGAGTAATGTTTGTGGGTTCTTCAGCTACGTACTTGTTCACCCCCAAGGGTGGTCTAGACGTTGCAAAACTCGAGAGTCGTCACCCATACAGCACAGGGGAGATGTACGGTATTTCAAAAGTTGGGAGCGCACTTCATGCTCTACATTTCGCAAGACTTTATGGTAAAAGCGGTGTTATTTGCACGGTAAGGAGGGAATCACATAACTGGGACATGGCTCCAGTCTGACGCATGTACTTCTAGAGCGGTAATCCTGGGAATCTCGTGTCCGAACTCCAGCGCGAATTCAATTGGTTTAGCCGATGGCTGATGGCCCTCATCTCATACGATCCGATCTATGGAGCGTACTCAGAGTTAGGCGGGGGTTTTTCGCCGGAGGTGACTCTCGAGAACAACGGAGCTTGGATCATTCCGTGGGGTCGAGTTGGTAAGCTGCGACAGGATATCTTGGACGGCGGCAGAGGTGAGGAAGAGGGAGGAACAGGTAATGCAGAGGCCTTTTGGAACTGGAGCGAGGAGCAAGTCAGGCCTTATCTATGAGCTGTCGAAAGTAAGGCTTTGTTGATTCGCCCCAGAAGATTGGAACTGAGTCTTTAGTCAGTGGCTCCCGCCGTGATTCAAAATGAATTTTATATCGCACTGCCACAATGGATGGATCGAGCACAGACCGTTTGATTCAAAGGTCATTGGGATTTGCCTTTTGAAAAGTGTGAGTTTTATTTGATGCACATACCTTATCTTTGACTTACGAATTCAAGAAATAAGCGTGTCATATGAATGCGGAAGCCATCAAGTGATTACGTTATGATTATCGCCACCTTAATCGTTGCTCTGTGAGAAGGACTGGCCCGCAAGGCTGGTGAACCCCTTGACACATCATTATGCCTCGGTACATAACTTGGCTGGACAACTAATTAATTACTCGTAGCAGCCATTCAACCCAGCGGATCACTAACCAACTTCTGACTAGCACTCTTCTCGTAGACCCGCGCCACTTTTACCGGCAGGATTTCAGGCCTCCTGTACAGCCATGTAGGACGCTGCCCCTAACAATGTCGTGATCTTAGTAATTCTTCGATTTGTCGGATTCGCCGAAATTGTCCCCCTCGAGAAGCTCACCGGAACCTCATTGACATATAGGTGCAGATCCTGTAGCCTTATCATCAAATAGAAGGATCGCGGATAACGGTAAATTGCACCGACGGCTGAACCCTCACGTCCCCAAAGATGTCTGAGGAAGCGGTGCTGTTTCCCTCCAAACCTCTGTTTATGGTCGATAGAAGTTGGCAAAGACGTGGCAGGAAGAACTCTCCGAAAAAAGACTTCGAAAATTCATCACGAGTGCCAGAGATCACGATAACTGTTCTACATGGATCCAAGACCTCACAGACGGCGAAACCGGGACCAACAAATCCCAAATCGAAAGTTGCTTCCAAGACACCACAAAATGTGAGCGTGCAGTTCTTGAATTACCATCCTCCAGCAACTGCTGGGGAAGGCGGCCACAATAAAAAGAAGCGATCGTGTAAGAAGAAGGGGAATGATGCTGAAGAGCCATCGACCAGGCAACGAAATCCGGTTCGCGCTGCTGGTGGTGCTCGCGATGGAAATGATGAGTCGGGATACCCTTTCTTCCTAACCAGATCAATCCCAAACTCGACATCTCCAGTGTACACGGTGATTGATCCGGAAGTAAGCACATTTGAGAAGTTTCTCGCTTATTGTTTGTCCTTTTCTCCCCCTCCAATCTGACTTAGCTGACACCTCTCAATCAAGACCCCACACGGCTGGCGAATGCAATATTTCCGATGGCTCAGTATTTAAATTTCGAATACAATACGCTACAGAAAATCTGGTTACCAGTTGCTGTCACCGACGAAGTCCTTCTGCACACCATCCTCTTTGCGTCTGCTCTCTATTTCCACCGTGATGATTTTAAAGATGCAAGTCTATTGATGAAAGTAATCCTTGATAGGCTGAATCGAAGACTTCATAACAAGACACTCTCTGATGCTACGATAGGAGCCGTCTCCTGCTTAGCCATGTGCGAGGTAGAATTGCTACTCAACATATCCCACCACTGAACTAATAGGTTGGCAGAACACTCTTGGCAAGCATCAGCGGTACGCAATGCACATGTCTGGAATGGCTGAGATGGTCCGGGTCAGGGGAGGCATGGCAACCATTCGGCGTGAGCTACAGATGAAAATCTATCGGTATGCTGAATAACATCATGGCTTCACAACACCCAGTGCGACTTGCGAACTTGTACTGACGACGTAATAGGGCGGATATTGCGGGGGCAGTCGACTCGCTATCCAGTCCCCGCCTATCCAGTCCAATGAGGGCATCGAAATCGCTTTATCAGTTGCTAAGCCTCGAGAGAATGCATAAATCGCCGCTTGAAGTCATGCTCGAGGCCAGTGGAGTCTCGCAAGGAACGATGGATCTGCTCGTGGAACTTTCTCACCTGTCCTTTGCCATCGAACATGCAATTACTTCTCGGATTGTGCTAGACCCCCTATCATTTGATAAAGAAATGCTCTGCGTTCAGTCTGATCTCCTTAATCTCGCCATTACCAGTAAGGCGGTCCTCGATGGCGCCTGCGGATTGGGTGCATTGATATACTTGCAAACTCTTACACGACTTGATCCATTCATTAAATCATCTTCAGAGGCACTGTCACGAGAACTGCAAGTCGCACTTCAGTACCTCAACATCGCCGAAGTTAGCAGCCCGTTGATATTTTGGTTGTTGATCATGGGAGGCCTGGTCTCCTTCGAAACCTCGGACAGGAGCTGGTTCAGAAGCAAGCTTCGGAATCTGCAAGTCTCGTGGAAAGGTGTCATTACTTGGGAAAGCATGAAAATCCAACTTATGTCGGTTATGTGGATCGAGAGAATTCATGATGATTTTGGGCAAGCACTATGGAAAGATGTATATCCAAGTGTGGAAACCTAATTTGGCCAACTACAACCGCGCCGAGATATCACTGTACTCGCCTCCATCAAGGAACAGGTTGATATGTGTCGCAACCAAAGTTGGATATTGCCACAAAAACCCGTGCCCGGCCTTTGGGTAGATGATCAATTGGGCGTTCGGGATTTGCTTAGCCAATTCCCAGCTGCGGCTTGATGGAATCAGTTGGTCGTCATCGCCGTTGGCAACCAAGACTGGCATCTTCAGCTCACCGAGTCTGTCGAAAGAGGCCCTGGGATTTATCTTGAATGAATCAAATGCTGCTTCCAGTTGTCGCTGACCTCCGGTCTTGGCGTCCAAAAGATCCAGGATGAGAGGCTCTGCTGTCCTTTCCAGTACTCTGCGCCAGTACCTGTCGAAGGCAGCCCGACCACGGGCATCGTCGTAAAAGAAGGAGAATTCCAAGGATCTGATTCCTTCCTCCCGAGTCTCAGATTCGCTCAACGCTTTAATTGCTGGGCCTGATGCATTCTCTCGAGGCCAGACGACTCCTGGAACGTGGTCGGCCGAAGGTATGGAGGCGCTCGTGCCGCACAGGACCAGTCGACGGACCAAATGCGGAGCCGTCAGCGCAATCATCTGAGCGCAGTAACCGCCCATCGAAAAGCCTAGAAGGTCGAATTCTTTGAGCTGGAGAGCTTCAAGGAACGATATTGCTGAGTCGGCCCACCCCTGAAAGGTGAGCGCAACTTCGCCGGTGCTGCGACCAACTCCAGCGTTGTCAAAGATGATGACTTGTCTCGCCTTGACCAGACTGTTGATGAATAGAGGGTCCCACAGATCCATGTTGGCACGGTAATGGATGTGCATCACGAGAGGAACCCCAACATTGTCGCCAATGCGTCGATATGCGTACTTGAAGCCGTTGGCGGCCGTAACATATTGAGTTACTGCTGTTTGCGCAGACATTGTGAGATGGATGGTCTCTGTCGAGATCTGAAACTATGAGACTTTCAAGAAAAGCGGAGTTTTGGTGTTCGGGGAGGGGGGGAGTGCTTGAGTTGAAGCTTGACAGACCATCATTCCATCTGTGGCGTCGACAAGGCTTTATATTGGACGCAGTCCTTCCTGCGCTCATGGGGGCAAGCGGAAATCATGCGAAGACTTACAAATCCTAAGAAAAAGCATCATAACAGCAGTTCAGTCAATTCTGTCTACAATGGAAATACGCTACCAGATAAGGAAGTATTCCATCTCGTAGGGCCTTGAGGATTTGGTCCTGAAGCCGAGTGAAAAGCACTCGAGACCCACCAATGGCACCTCAATGTCTACCTCGGTACCCCCAGAAAAGGGATATTGGCGACTTTCTAATGTCGATGAACTCCTCGTCCAGTGTGCCCACATCCACTTTGGATTGATTTCGTTTGACAGAAAGCCCTGATCAGAACGCTACATGGATGCGGACTGCCAGCCTTTGATATTTGGCTATCCCAAAGAGGAAATGTTTGCCAAACCGGGTCAAGTCATGAAATATGCTCGAAAGTTACGACGAACTAGTAACGACCGGTCATGACGTGTGTAATCTATTGCCTGATACCACAATGTCAGTCTAGCAAGAGCGAAGTGCCCATCGTCACTGCCAACCTGCCCACCTGCCGCTTTGGGTTTATGGCCTTTGGTTGGGCGCCACACTCCTAAGCTCCCCTCCTCTTAAAGTTAAAGGAGAGTGATACACGCCTAAAATCGTAGTTACACCAAGAGAGTGAGAACTGGTGCGAGATGATAGTGATGACTAAGGCATTGTAACACTTCGAGGAGAAACGCGCCATCTTTGGGGTTATAATATAGAAAACTCCATTAAAAGCCGGTGCATTCTCTTAAACTCCAAGTAGTTAGTAGTGTTGATTGGCATCTTGGTACGCAGGAATACCTTGGGTATCTGGATACTTCAACGACAGTTCAAGTAATCCTTCGGCCATGGGTTCCTACACAGCAGCCCATGATCAAGAGATCCACACAATCCACATACCGGAGGAAGTGCGCAAGTCGGGGATCGCTAGTCTCGAACTCATCGCCGAGGGCGCTGCCTTCCTGCACAAAGATGGTATCATCGTCCTCGACAACGCCATCGACGTATCACACATCGACACCTTGAATGCAAAGCTGTCTCCCGAAGCCCTCGAGATCGCCAATGATCCAGAGCACCACTTCAACTTCGGCAAACACACGAGGAACATGGACCAGGCGCCGCCGCCGACAAGGGATCTCATGTTCAAAGATCTCTGGTGTAATCCGTTCGCGGCGGCCATCCTAGCGGCCGTGCTCGGTCCCAAGCCCGTCATACACTATGCGAACGGAAACACTGCGCTAAAGGCGCCGCCTCATGGCCGCCAGCCCGTCCATTCGGACTGCGAGTTCGCGCACCCGGCGTACTTCCCCTTCGCGTACGTCATCAACATCAATCTCGTGGACGTGACGCCCGAAAACGGCGGCACCGAGGTCTGGGTGGGCTCGCACCACGTCAGTGTCCAGGAGGCTCACAACCCGGCGGAGGCTTGCGAGGAGCTGCTGACCATCAGACCTGAGCTGCTCGAAGAGCGAAGAAAGCATTCGCCTCCCATTCAGGCCAGCACGAAGCGTGGCAGTCTGATCATCCGCGACCTGAGGCTGTGGCACGCAGGCATGCCCAACTTGACGGACGAGCCGCGCGTGATGCTGGCGTTTGTGGCAAGTCCCGCGTGGTGGCAGGGCCGTAGTAAGATCCTGTTGCCCAAGGATGTCAAGGAGATGGTTGAGAGCTGGACAGACCTGGTATTCGCCACCGAGTATGTAAATGGCGAGGTGGATCACAAAAAGTTGAAAAGCGCGGGCGTCGACTTCGGCTCGAAGAGTAAGGTGTTGGAGAAGTACAGGGAGGATTTGAGCCGCTGGCCCTCGTATACTCCTCGATGGTATTGACAGCAATCTGCGTATGCAGTATGCAGAATGGCGTGGATTGTGGTCTACGATAATATTAAAACACTTGACACAGGCTTTGCGCGATTTCCAAACGATTGATTGTATGTTCTATACCATGAACCTTTTTGTATCTAAATTCCAGTATTTGATGGCCGTCCTGCGGTCCAATCCACAGCTTCCGTCTCCTGACTCCCGCTCACTGAACGGAGGATTTCAACCACATCCAACCCTGGTCCAAGCCCCATATTGGCTGTCTCCAAATTCTAGCACTCGATCTCAGTCTGAACTATCCAATTCATCGCCTTCGCCCGCTGGCACACTGAACTCGCCATTTCAAAACCGGTCAAAGCCCCATGCTGGCTGTTTCCGATCGGCAGTAAAGCCCACCTAGAACTTCCTGTCGTGGCGAGCACGCTTGCTCTCAAGCAACGTGTATGGCCCTCTGAAGAGTGCGAAGCTTCCATTGCACAGGGTTCCACAAGCCCAGTTGCTCTGGCTTACGGCTTCTTGGCTGATGAGCATGTCCCAGTACAGGTCAAAGTCGTCCACCACACGGTGGTCTTCGGCAGCCTTGTGTCCTTGATATTCGATGCGCCACCGCATCAAAGCTTCGTCATCTGTCTCGGGCCGTTCCAAGGGAAGCGCTGGCCATTCGTATGGTTGCTCGAAGGTTCTGAAATTAGTCTCGTGATCTATCAACTCGTTCTCGAGCCGTTGAGGGATAAGCTCGAACCACGGCGTAGATTGTTCGAGCGTGGGTGCCGGGTGGCGAGGCCAGAACGAATTTCTCCACCCATCAAGTACCTCGATCTGCTTCTGGAGTGGCACTGGACGCCGAGGGTTGTTTATTCTTGCCCAGTGAGCCTGCGCGTAGATGCAATGCTGCAAATGCTTGGTGAACTCCGTTGGGCCCCCTGTTTGCTCATGGGTATACATTTTGTGGAAATGATACGGTAGTGGTGAGTGGTAGTTCCAGTAGTAGGCACATCCTTCACAGCGAACCCCATTGACAACAGTAACATTATCCTTGAAGGTGCCGTCCGTTACCCTAGCTCGTTTGCGTGTCATCGCGGGTTGTCGAACAGCGCAAGCGTGTTGCCTGTAATCTGTTTCAGGAGCTGCGAATATTGGAGATGGGAGCTTCATAGCAGCAGTGTGTCCTCGGCGCTCGTGGAGTCTCGTCCTCGGTCTTGGTTGAATGCTTCGATGATTTGATTCAAGTCGTACACGTGTTCGCTTGACCTTATAAGAGTACAGTGCAGGCGTAGGATACTTTCCTGGATAGTTCAGAGCACGATCACCTGAAACCTTCAACGCTGTCTGATAGTCGACAATGATACCTCGGAGGCTGGGAAAACCCCAGAAATCCTTCTGAAGGATTGTTCTGAGCTTTGGCAGTTTTTCCAATTCTTCGTCAGATAGTCTCAGGAATTGCTGTGCGTATTCAATTGTTACGGCCAGCAGCTCGCGTTCCTGGGACAGACAGCGGAAGCAGCACCTTTTGAGTTTCAACAAGTGGAGAATGTCGCCGTGTTGGCCGCATAGTTCACATTTGGTTGTGAAGAGAACGTTGATGAGTTGACCTGCTGTCCACAACAGACCTGCACCAGTTGCTAAAAGAGCTCTGACAGCATCCCCGCCATGAGTGTTGATCAACTTGAAAGGTTCCCACTGCTCAATGATATATCTGATACGAGAATTGGTGGCACGCAGTTTGAAGAGATCCGAGATTGTCGTGTGGCGCAGGACATTCACAATGCCTTCGAAGGGTAAGGTGCCGATGATTCCAGCGTCCACACTTTCCGTCTTGGGCATTGACCAGGTTGAGGGAGAGTCAAGACGGATCCGCCGTCGCAATTCGGATACATCATTCAGAACCTCGTTGTAGTGGCAGTCTCGTTGATGGAAGCGAAGGTGTTCGCGCTTTAGCAGGGTAGGGTCATGGAGTCGAGGAAGAGGTGACGCCATGTTGGCTGTGGTTCCTTCTTCTTGATTGTAGATGAGAGATGATAATAAAGGAGATAAAATACGGGAGATGCGTCTTCTCACTCGGTTGGTGTTTGTGGTACCTGGGAACCAAATCAATACTGGAAAACAGGGGCATGAGTAGGACGTGTTTCTGAGAGGCGTATTATTGTTGCAAGGACACGAAGATAGAAGTAGAATCTAAAGATGTTTTGATCAGTTTGACCTGAGATCCTCAAGAGGATACTAGGTGAAGATCAGAACCTATCACTGAGCATCACAAACCTTGATACCCACTTTGTGAGGCAGAGCCAAGTTGTCGGAGACATGAGTCCAGCAGGATTCACTGAGAAGAACAATATGAATAGGATCTGGTTACCGACTTTGCGAACTTTGAATAGACTTGAATAGACTCGGACAACAATAGTGGTTTGATACAGTCACTGCAACGAAATGATATCGATGCGAACAAGTTCATCACGTGACAAGGCCTGCGGAGGCACCATGTTGGCCCAAAATGGTGATACAACTCAGTATTCTTAGACCATAGTCAAATGTGCGATGGGAAAGGAGATCGAACACAGAATGAGCTGTGTTGCGAGGTCTGGAAAAGCAAGGGACGAGCCAGTGCTATGGCTGCTCAATGATGATGCTTGTCTAGTCCATGACTCGACTCCATCCGATTGCGCCAATGGGTCGCGCCGCAGTATGGGCCGAGTAGCTTGACCGAAATAAGGACATAACAGAAAGATAAGCAGGTGAGGCCACGCCGCGGAGGAGCAGGAAGCTGTACAGGCTCCGTACTGTAAGTGCAGAGTTGCCTCAAACTTCGATCTTACGACGCGGCTTGTTGTTTGTCTACGCTATACCTGCTATGGTGCTCCTCAACTCCCGCCAAGCTAAGCTCCGAGCCCAACAAAGCTTAGCTCTATCACGTGTCGCTACGAAATTAATGCACGTGGTGGTCTTGGTGGCCGCTGGGAAACGATGACGTCGTGTATGGCACCTCCCTCCTTTGTTTCTTTTCTTCCTGGCCAACTTGATCAACTTCCCTTCTCTTGGCCATTTATATCGCGTAGACACCACGCGACGGTCGTCCGTTTTGAACTTTAGAAGGACCACAATAGATCCATCGTCTCTGCCGTTGCGCTTTACATTGTCGATACCTTTACAACATGGTCTACATCAGACAGCGCAATCTCGCAAAGCTCCACGAGTATAAATATGCAGGAGTGGACAAGTCTTTGGTTTCGAAGTACATCCTGAAGCCATTCTACACAAATGTGGCCATCAAATTCTTTCCCATGTCAATGGCGTAAGTGGTTGTCCTCATGACACAAGACCTAGCGCTAACGAATGCTTCAGACCAAACCTGGTATGCTTCTAGCCAAGTCAGTGACCGAGTTTGCAGCTAATTCGAGTCCAAAGATTACCTTGACAGGTTTTGGTTTCGTGATCGTCAACATATTGACCATGCTGTGGTACAACCCAACTCTGGATACGGATTGTCCTCCATGGGTATACCTGAGCTGGTCAATTGGGCTCTTTCTTTATCAGACTTTCGATGCCGTCGATGGCACACAAGCACGCCGGACACATCAAAGTGGACCTCTTGGCGAACTCTTCGATCACGGTATGTTTCTTGTTCTGCAACAAGCTTGGATCGTCTAACGAAACCAGGTGTGGACGCATGCAACACCAGTCTTGAAGTGCTTCTCTTTGCCGCTGCCATGAACCTTGGCCAGTCCTGGAACACTGTCCTGACACTGTTCGGTGCAATCATCACCTTCTACATTCAGACCTGGGACGAGTATCACACTCATACTTTGACCCTTGGCATTGTATCTGGCCCTGTGGAAGGAGTTTTAACCCTGGTGGTTGTATACTTCATCACATTTCTGAAAGGCGGAGGTAGCTATTGGCAACAGCCAATGCTACCGACGTTGGGAGTTCCAAAGAGCGATTTGATACCTAACTCTGTATATCAGATGGCATGGAGCGAGTGGTACATGCTCTACGGTGGCCTTGTTTTAGTGTTTAACACCGTCTCAAGTGCACTCAGTGTCATGAAGGCTCGAAAGGAGAGAGGCCAGGATCCATACAAACCACTGTTAGGCTTACTTCCGATGATCATTACCTGGATTTTGATCCCAGCTTACCTTGCGCTCAACCCGGTTATTCTGCACCACCATCTCATACCGTTTGTTATATTCGCAGGCTTGGTCAATGCTTATTCGGTTGGCCAGATGATCGTCGCACATTTAGTGAAAGCCAGGTTTCCTTATCAAAATGTCTTGATTCTGCCCTTGGCTTGGGCAGTAGCCGACAGTTTGGGTCCGAAGCTAGGATTGTGGCCAAGTGCTCTCGGTAGCGATACCTATCAGGTTGCGTTTGTTTTCCTTTGCCTGGGGCTTGCTCTCGGCATCTATGGCAGCTTTGTGCATGATGTCATCACAACGATTTGTGACTACATGGACATCTGGTGTCTCACCATCAAGCACCCTTACGTGGAAGGCAAACGGGACGGGGAAGTGAAGAAGTCGAAATGATTCATCTCTAGAATGGTAACTACCATTTGCGATGAATCACATAAATTTTGCCCTTCATAATACTGCCCTTGACTGCTTTCTCCGAATCATTAATGGGTTGACTCACCAAATCCCAATTGCTCAAGCCGCGTCACTTCATTTCGACTATATATTGTCCCATCCTGTCCGGTGTTTCCATTTTCTTGTCTTTCTTAAAAGGGCATCAGGTGTGCCTGTTTGACTTTCAAACGCTTGTGTCGGCCTTGCACAAGAGTAAACATCAACCAACGTCCAATCGCCATGCCAGGCAGCGCTTCTGAAGACACAGGCTTAGATGCCGGTACGTTTGTCAAAAAGATCCAAGCCTGGAAAGCCCGCCGCTGCAAGAAGTCACTAACTCGCAATGCAGCCTCGAACGTGATGGTTGTTGGTACGCGAGGGGCCGAAATTCAGCCTCCAATACCAGAAGAAAAGAGCAGAAATCTGGTTCAATTAGGAGCCGTACAGTACTACAATAACTATCCCGGAAATGCAGGGCAACAAATGTCATGGACGAACGATCCTCAAGCTGGCCCTGCTCCCCCGTTGCAGGGCAATGCTGCTTGCTTTCCCTACCCCGTGAATTGGACCCAACAGGAGGAGGCTGTGACATCCTTCGCCCTGGAAGCATATCAAGGCTACCACGGATTCGCCGTGTCACTCAAGCCAGAAACCTTCCTCAATCTCTCGCGGGAGCAACAAGCCGCAATTGTTCGTCTTGGAAGGGGAAACAATTTTGATTCACATGTCGCCCCGGCTCCACCTCCGAAGGCACCAGTTATCCTCGACTCTGCGGCCGACGCAGAACCACCAAAGCCAGCCACCGAGCAACAAAAGCCAAAGTGCGTGGAGTGCGACAAGCAGATCACGATCAACATCCTGCCCCAACATTGCAACTCTGTGCCCTTGTGTGGCCCTTGCTATCACGGCGCCATGAGGCAGTGCAGTCTTCAGTACAGGTACACATGCATGTTAAACCTCCAGGGGCATACCTTGCTATCTTTGTGTTGGGGTTCTTGAGAGGGTTGGGAGAGTTCTACTGAGCTGATGAAAGATGTATCAGTTCTTGGTTGCTTTGGGTGTGGGCGGGTTCCATTTTCGAATCACAGCTACAGCGGACGCTTGTTACTACGGGGAGTTAATTGCACAGGCGAACAGGGTCTAGGCATTTCCTTTTCTTTTTTCTTTTGGGCAGATTTCATCGTTTTGTCTGTTTTCGTGACTTTTTAATCTTCCTAGCCGTAGCTGAAGCACTTTCGAAGCCACGCAAGTCTAAGCAGCAACGTACTCCGTTCCATTTGAGTCAGAAATGACCTGCAATGCCATCATGCATCATCTCAATTGCATTCTGCAGAGACACTCGTGTTCTTTTATGCACACTTGAGTCATGCCCTCCTTGCAAACCCCCACAACAAGTCGAAAAAGGCTTCACACACATTCAAGTCCTCGAATGTTCGTTGATCTGATCGGGTGCATGAAATTTCGTGATTGAGTTCTTTGGACCGAGTCGATTAAAAGGAAAAAACAAACCCGCGCCACATCCAGCAGCATCCTCCATACCTCAACACCACTGATCCAGGCATTCCGCACTCCTTCCCCGTTCAGCTTTTGAGAGATTTTCCTCGAATGGAACTGCCAATTTGCATGCAAAGTCGGATAATCTAGACACAAGCGCCGAGTGGAGATGAGATTCGGAAAATGGATTGTGGATGACGAGTCTGTCGATCTGGCATGTCTAGTAGCCCAACTTGGCCAACTCCTGCTTCGCCTTGCTGTCCGATGAGGACTTCTGTGCTTCGGCAAGCTGTCTTCGTGCGGCCTTCTTTCGCTCGTAGTATGCGGAGCCCTTGACTTTTCTTCTCTCCTCGAGTCTGCAGAGTAACCACCGTCAGTAAATGACCCATCAAGTTTCATGCGAACATTCGTTACGAACCTTGCAACAACGTCTTGGTATTTCCAGCCGACCTCATGAGCCAATCGGCCAACTGTGCAGTACTTTCGGCCAGGCTTTAATCTGAGGACACGGAGAGCCTGGGGAACCACGACTCTCTGCTTCTTGTCGTATGGAGGAGGAACACCCTCGAAGACCTTCAGTCTTTCCAAGGCAGCTGCTCCGCGGGCGGTCTTGTGTGGGATCATGCCTCGGACGGTCTTATAGAAGATGCGACTAGGGGCACGGAAATGGAATGGACCGCCTCGAGTGGGATTGTAACGAGTGATCTTTCGGAGGTAGGCATGGTACTTGACTGCGAGGGATCTATGTTAGCGCTTTGCCTTGGTCTGACTGAGGCAGGATGTCATGCAGAGTGGTCGACATACGCTTAGCACGGAAGAATTCGCCAGAGATGTTGAGGGCTTCGGTTCGAACGACAACAATCTTCTGGCCATTGAGAAGTTGCTTTGCGACGGTACTGGCGAGACGACCGAGCAAGTGTCCCTTGCCGTCAATGACAACCTGGAATTATCAAATCGATATCAGTTTTGATCCATCTCAGTCACCGGGTTTCAATGCGCTTCAATGAGAGCAGGAGCAACTTACGACGGGTTCGAACGTCGACATCTTGCCCCCGAGTCTCCTGCAAAGTTTCAAAGATAGAAAGTTCGCAAGTACGCGAGGTTGTGGAATATGGTGGTCGTCGTGGTTGAAATTCGCAACTTGAAGTTCCCGAAGGGATAGGCCTTTGCAAAATGCCAGCAAGTGCGGTGCGCCAAGAATCATGTGTGTGGGCTGCGTTCCATTTCCTTGGCGGTGCCCATATCACGTGGCTGACTAAGCGGCTTGCTTCGTGTCCTCTGGGTGCCTCTGGGGTTCGTCTAAGAAAAAGTTTTGTTGGACATGGATGGGTAGACCCAATTTGCACCATTTCATTCAAAGCTCTTTTCTTCCCTTGCCCAGCCGGTATTCTTATCTGAAAATGAATGACTTAGGCTCCTGAAATTGAGAATGCCTACGGAGAGTTTTATTGCAGCGACGCTAACAACAAATAAAGCTGCTGCTCATACAAGTGCAGCATTAAAGGATGTAGGCGTTTTCCTCTACCAATATCAACCTCAAAATCTGTTCAGCCATGGCTACAAGAAGAGCACAAGTCGTTCAGGATGCGTTGCCGTCAGTGATTCGCATATTTTCGCGGCACAAGCGGATAAGGCAGTAATCAATGTCTACAGCAGAGAGCGAGGAAACCAAGAGGCGACAGTTCCCTTTCCCGAGCGGATTCATTGCATCGCTTTTGCCGATGGAGCTGCTTTACTTGTTCTTGGTACTGAAGAAGGGAAGCTGATTTTATGGGAGGTTGCTACGGGACGTTTGACCACTTCTTCGGCTTCTCATCTTCAAACTGTGTCCTCCCTATGCGTTACGCCCAATAATGATTTCATCATTTCCGGTTCTGCAGATACCAGTATTCATGTTTGGTCATTACCAAGACTTGTATCATTTTCCCAAGGCTCGGGTGGGTATGAAGATGGTGAACCTACAAATACTCCTGTCCGCACATTTAGTGCACACCGAACCGCCATTACTGCCATTGCTTGTGGCCATTCTATGACCGATACTAATTTTGCTATATCTGCTTCCGATGACGGAACGTGCTATCTTTGGCATATCGGGACATGCCAAACTCTAAGAACGATTTTACTACCCACCAAAGCAATCTCCATTGCCATTGACCCTGCTGATCGTGTTCTGTATTTTGGCGGACAAGATGGGCATGTTTATTCCTGGGACATTTTTCGACACTTTAGCAGCTGGAAATCGATGCCTATTGGTTCTTCTGGAGTACCGGCTAGTCAAATTACCAGCAAGGATCGATGGACTACCCCATCTTCTGAGCGTGGTTCTACAAATTGTCTAACGTTATCATATGATGGCACGGCTCTTGTCTCGGGCCATACCAATGGCAACCTGATACGTTGGGACGTTGCCAAGCATAGAATACTGAACGAGTTGACCAACCTTGGACAACCGGTTACTTGCATCAAAATGTTGAAACCCGATGGCATACTCATCAAGAAGCTACCAGGCTACAAAATCATCAACATAGTGAAGCCAAATCTCGAATTCTCATCCCAGCTGGAGAACGGTACGGTCGGAATTCCTTCGAAATATAACTTCCATGGAATAATTACGCCTTCCCAAGTGCCTGAGGAATGCAACGATGTTGAGCAAGCTCTGACAGGGTTAGGGTTTCCCCAAGCAATGATCGATGACGCCCTTCGTGCACTTGCTGCCGGTTCTGCGGCGACTTCTTCTGCATCAAACGGCGAAACCGCGGACTTCGAAACACAAAAACTTACGGAAGAGGTTACCGCCCTAAAGCAGCAGCTCGCGGCACTCAATGAAGTCGAGGAAAAACGAAAGACGAGAAGAATAGCACGAATGGAGCAACGAGAAGAACTGGGTATGAAGAAGCGTGAGGCATATTTCGAGGCAAAGAAAAAAGGGAAAGACGGCGATGCGGCCATGAAGAAATGGGAGGAAAAGGAAGCTGAACTCGATGGCGACAGCGACGCTGAAATTCAAGGAGATCATATGACCACGGACTGAGCACCTTTGTCAAATTTGGCCTGCATGAAAGATTGAGCTGTATCCATACTCAATCAAATCGATATGGCTCCAGTTGTCTTGATTGCAATCTGGAGCATTGGACCAATCCACCTGTTGAAACATGCTGGCGGCCCTTAACCAGGACATAGGTATTACCTAGCCCGCAACAATGGCTCCAACACTTGTTGGGGCTTTCAAGCATCCCAAGCCTCCGACACTATTGCGTAAGTTCAAATACCTTAATCACCATAACTAGTAGATACTCGGGCGGCGAGGGACCCTATCGACATGGCGGGAGCAGTTCCACCAACAGAGCAGTAACGGCGCCATGCGCAAGGGCCACGCTTCTGCTTTCCCTACTCGAGCAGCTCCACTCTACCACGAATCCGAGATAAGTGCACACTGATACGTATGCAATCGACGCAGGCTCATTGTGAGGGAAGCAAGCTGGCTTTCGCAAGCATCGGCGAGATCCTATGCCGACAAAAGTTGTCGGTCACCTATGTAGTTCTTCAAACAACCGATAGAACTCACTATGAAGGAGAACTCCATGGCTTCGCATTCTGCAGAGGCCGAATGCTGGATTTGATAGAGCTCTAAAGCCCACCGTTGTCATTTGCTACCAAGTAATATGATCCACCGTAACTTCCGTCTTGGCATTTCTGTGGCTTGGAAAAAGTTTGGTGGCCGACCACGATGAGCCTCACTCATTAATACCAACGTTGACCTCACCATTAGACCCTGGCAATAGGCCAATCTTCGCATTCATCTCGAGCGCTTCTTGCGTCGAGACTGCGATCCGTGTCACTAGCCACGACTCCCCCAAGCTTCGCCGCTAAACTCTTCACTTCTTCCCTCCGTTTTTCTCTTTGTGCAGCCGGTTCTGCTCTTGAGCCTTGCTCGACAAAACCTCTTCATATCCAAAACCTCTTCCTTCTTAATTGCGTCTCACAGCGTCGCACTTACTCCAAGAAGAAAAAGATGCCTCCCAAGAAACCTGTTGAAGAGAAGAAAGTCCTGCTAGGCAGACCAGGCAATAGTCTGAAGAGTGGAATCGTATGTAGGGACAACTTATTCCCGACGCCAACCCTCAAGATTCATATTAGCTGATACTTTTATGCATAAAAGGTCGGACTGGCTAATGTCGGCAAATCTACTCTCTTCCAATCCATCACCAAATGCTCACTGGGCAACCCTGCAAACTTTCCATATGCAACCATCGACCCAGAAGAGGCTCGAGTCATCGTACCGGACGCCCGGTATGATTGGCTTGTTGACCATTATAAGCCCAAGTCACAAGTACCAGCAAACCTGACTATCTACGACATTGCCGGTCTGACAAGAGGGTCCTCCACCGGGGCTGGCCTAGGAAATGCTTTCTTATCACATATCAGAGCCGTGGATGCCATTTTCCAAGTGGTTCGGTGCTTTGATGACGCCGAAATCATCCACGTTGAGGGAGATGTCAACCCAACGCGAGATCTGGATATCATCTCCGAGGAGCTACAATTGAAAGATATCGAATTTGTTGAGAAGGCGAGGGAGGCTCTTTCCAAACTCACGAGGAGAGGTGGTCAGAGCCTGGAAATGAAGAAACTGAAAGAGGAAGAGGCAACCGTCGAAAAGATCTTGGCATGGTTGAAAGATGGCAAAGACGTACGAAAGGGTGACTGGGGCCCGAAGGAGGTAAGAACTCTCTTCTTTTCCCGATATTTCCCAATCCATCTTCCGACACTTTTGTATCATGATGAACAAGAGCTATTAGCTCGACATAATCCCAGCTCGTCGACAGCAGCCTCATCATATATCTCACGTTAGAGGCTGCAATGAGAGGAATTCCAACCCTGAAAACAAAAGAAGAAGAATACCCCACCAACCGTTGTCTACATTTTTGTACGGGGCATTTTTACTGACAATTCGGAAAATAGGTCGAAGTCATCAACCCGTTGCAACTTCTCACAGCCAAGCCTGTCGTTTACATGATCAATCTATCTGAAAAGGACTACATTCGACAGAAGAACAAGTATCTACCCAAAGTCATGGAATGGATAAAGACCAACTCACCCAACGATCCGATCCTACCCATCTCAGTCAGTTTCGAAGAGCGCCTGGCCGCCATGTCGGACGCAGAAGCCGCCGAGGAATGCAAGACTCTCAACACCAAGTCGGCGCTCCCTAAGGCCATTGTTACCATGCGTCAAGCACTCAACCTGGCTAGTTTCTTCACCACCGGTACTGATGAAGTGCGACAGTGGACAATACGTAAGAACACTAAGGCTCCAGCCGCTGCAGGTGTGATTCATACCGATTTCGAGAAGACCTTCATTCAGTGCATCGTATACAACTTCGAGCTGCTGAAAGAATACGGCGATGAAAAGTCCGTGCAGGCCGCGGGTAAAGTCATGACGAAAGGAAAAGATTATGGTAAGTCATTCTTTTTATTTGAGCTCTTATCGTTTGTAGTCTTGGGAACAGGCGTCGTGAAAGGAGTTGGAAGAAATAGCTAACGGGTTGTTTCCTGACACAGTGGTCGAAGACGGTGATATTATTCTCATTAAGGCCGGTGCTGCCAAGGCATAGACCGATTGATGGATGAGAGGAATCGACTTCAATTTTCCTGACGCCATTGGACAGCCCTGTCGACAGAGCCTCGAAGCAGGAGTCTGTTTCCCACGGATGACAGCGACCCGACCCGTTGTTGCGTGTAGGTGCGGGTGCGGGCGCCGGCACAGGACTCATCCGCCCCGGCAGAGGATAAAGCTGACCAAATGGACCATGTGTGTTACAGAGTATACCACCAACCTTGCACTTAGTAACTCCCTGTTACAGTGCCTCCCTACGACGTGGCCGACTTCATAAGTTCGTTAGGCTAAGGACAAGGAATGGAATATGTCATATCATGTCTTTGCTCATCCCCCAAAGCCTAAATAAATGAAATCTCATCCACAATAAGCTCTGTTTCTTATAGTCGTGTTATCTGCAGAAGTAACTCGACATCGCGCAGCCATGAGTCTAGCACAGCTCGAGGGTCTATCCAGCTCAGTGACTGTCCATCAATCAGCCGCATGCACAAATCATAGAGTCCGTAATCCACCGATTTGTCGCTGCACCGTCTTTCCCTTTTATACTCAGGCAAGATGAACGATTCCTTCCCTCCCTTTCAACATTGCACATTACACACCGCACATTGCCACCAAACAGCACTGAAGGCCGATCTCGATCCTTTTCACGAACTCGAGCCATCCAAAACATACCCGCCGTACCCATCCCCACCAAACGCGCGCTCGACCTCCTGGTTCCATCCCGGCTTGGTATCCAACCAGTCACCGCCCAGCCACAAGCGGATGCACGTATCCCGGGGTTTCACCTGCGGGCTCTCCATGGGGACCAGCTTGTAGAAGTTGTCGTCCAGACCGGTTGGCTCGCATATGCAGCGGTGTTCGTAATAATTCTTACCGTTGTTGCTGGGAGGTGGAGGTGGAGGACAGTGCCTCGCGATATCATGCTGGTAGCCGATATCCCTGAAGAACCAGACCTGATCCTTGCGGGCGAAAAGTGCCAGGCTCAGCGTATGGACCGGAGCATCGCCATACCTCTCGTAGAAAAACCCACCGCTGCGATCGAGGTGGTCGAAGAAGCGTCGGTTCGGCTCCGCGCGCCAAAACGCCAGCGAGCCGATCTCAAAGTTGCTGAAGAATTGGCAGTTGTTGTACTCCATGCCGTTGTGCGGATCCAGCAGCCAATCGACGTCGGCGTCCGGGTGGACGAGCTCCGGGTTCTTAGTGATGAAGTCGCGGGTGACGCTCCACAGGGACGCGAAGCTGCGCGCATCGTCCAAAATGGCCATGTTGAAGCCGTACACGAGATCGTTCTCGGCGAGGAAGCGGAACGGGTCGTAGGGGACGTCGCAGAAGAAATGCACGTCGGGCTCGACGCGCCAGTACCAGTCGTAGGCGTCGAGCGCCGGGTGTTGGTAGAAGAATCCGGATTGCCACCGGATCATCGCGTGATAGCTGAGCATGTGGCCCTTGCCGACGCCGATGGTGCCGAGGTAGTCGAGGCTGTCCATGTAGCGCGTGGGCAAGATCCAGGAGGGCGTGGACCAGTGTGCGCGGGGGACGAGGTGGTATTCTGTGTGGGAGGAGGTGGCGTTGGTGGTTGCTGCCTGAGGGAGGAGGGGCACCGTCAGTGATGTGAACGTGTTAGCATGGTACGACTCGAATCAGGCGAAGTCTATGTTTAGCTGGACGATCAGTCTGTAGAAGCCGCCTAAGTTCCTCCAGGACTAGCACAAGGGAGAAGAGCGATGGCGTCTCATCAGCACGCCCACTCATTCACGGACTCACCTTGAACTCATCACTGAACGACTTCTCGTTGAAGAAGATCCAAGGATAACCGAACCTCCGGTTCCAGTGCAGCTCAAGCTGCCGCATACTTTGGAGGATGCCGTCGAGCTCCTCGTTGCGCACGAGGCTGATAATTGCAGCGCGTGGCCGCTGAGCAGGAGAGGTGCCGAAAAGTCCATAGCGTGCTGGGTGTCCACTGCTGCCGCCGCCGGTACCGTCGTCGAATAGGCTGGGGTATGAATTCTCACGGAGCCACCGCTCTGGGTTGTGATTTTGCTTGCGATTATTGCCATGGCGAGAATCGTGGGGTCGGAGCAGGTTGTGTTGTTCTGGTGGGAAGGAGAAACCCGGGTCATAGTATTGGGTTGGGGCCGGGAAGCCTGATGAGTGAAGGTATAGTTGGTGAAGCGAGTAGATTGAAAGTGCCACGGCGAGGGTCAGGATGAGCCAGCGCCAGATCCATGGCTTGACGGGGCGGAAGAGCCTGGTGGAGATGGGGATGCGCCGTGGATGGCTGGTACTGTCCAAGGTGGCAGACCTGGCTGAAGAAGTCGCGGTAAGAGGAGCTGATGGTGTTTGAATCCAAGTGGATGCGGACAGTGTAGTAGTTGTTGAGGGAGGTAGGAGACTCTCGGACCGGGCGCGTGGGCGCTGTCTTGATGATCTGCCTGCGATGCGAACCATGGTGTGTTATTGAACGTGAGTTTGCAAGAGAAAGAGGAGGAACCAAGTTTGATGAACGCTGCCTGGGTGCTAATTGTGGTCCCTGTTGGTCAGCCAGTTAGGTGTCAGTGCAATTAGTTGCCTGGCTCTTAGAGTATATCATGCCGATGGCTGGGAAATGATGGATGAGAGATGAGAAGAAGGATGGAGAACAAGATCAAGACAGCTAGAGAGCGAGGCAGATAATATCGGGGAAACCAAATCCCTCTGTCGGCCAAAAATACATCTCGTCCATTTAGTCCAAGTCATTGATACACGCTCCCAAGTCCCAAATCAGATCTGAGTTCTAGAAATTAAAGCTTGGTGCTTTCTTGAAAGCCTGGTGGATGCTTGTTCGAGTTTCCCCTAGCCCATCCAGTCGCTGAACCGGCAGTCAGGGCGTGTCGATCTCTCTGATCGTCTTGGCGGAGTAGGACTCTGAACCAAATCAACCTGTGGTGGTACTTCACCTTGACCACGCCGTTGCGCCGACGCTGAGTTATCAGTATCAGTATCAGTATGAGGATTGCCCTACAAGACCATAGCTTCTCCATCCATCGCCGCCGCGTCGTTAACAAGACCAAGCATTTTGGCAAAAGGAACCGTAATTCGTTGCAGGTCGCGATGTTTTCCTAGACGGCTTCGTCAGTATATCACGCTTCTGGCCATCAGGTTGACTAAAGCACTTACCGAGAAGGAGGACAACATCCTTCAGGAGATCCTCTCGAGGCCATCCGCAGATGGTCTTGGAGTCTTCTTGCCAATTACGGCCTTCCACCATGTTGATGTTGGCGGCAATATTTTGCTCCTGCTGAGGTTGTTCCACGATCCCACCGACAAGTGTGCGTAGCAGCTCTTCAACTTTCAACCTCAATCCTTCTGCGCCAAGTCGTTTCGCATACATCAAAGTGTAGATCCTAAACTCATCTTTGGCCCCAAGCATCAGAGCAGCTGCAATTCGGTTTTCAAGATGTGCAATAGACACCCCAGACTCGAAACTCTCAAATCCTTCCCGTGATAGTAAGACCTTGATGAGCCTCTGCAAGAAGTATGCCCGACCACGCAGTAGTGTTTCCGACGTGGTATTCCTTTCCAACCACGGGATAACTCCGGAGGACAAATCCACCGTCTTTTCGTTACTGGTTTGTGCATTGGACCGCTGAATTGCACCCACGGATGTGTCAGTGGTGTTCCAATACTGGCTACCAACTGCCCACCAGACCTCAGACAATCTCTGCCAGCAGTACATCTGTGGGGAGTATGCATATCCTTCACCATTTGACAAGCTGAGAATAATCCGCCCCTCGGAATTGAGACGAGCTTGCGTAATAGCTGGTGCACCAGTGGGATGGGCCGCCAAAGAATGAATCGCTGCATCCAAGACAGGAGCCAACGAAACTGGTGGATGCGGTGAAGACATGGTTTTGACGTTCCAAACATAACACATGCCCACCGCTGTTATACATAGAAGCCAAGATCCGTACGAAGCCAATATGACAGGCTGTGCTTCCATGACTATGGCACTGTTGAGTCGCCGGCCGTAGGGAGTCCACATGTATATTGATCCAGTTTCATCAGCAGCTGCCCAAAAGGATTGAGTGCCAGTGACCAGAAGAACCGCTCGCGGAAGAAAGTCTTGCCACAGAGGCTGATCTTTTCTCGTCAGCGTGATCCGACAAGGCTCTCGATCCTGGGCTCTCTGAGTCAAAGACGGACCAGAAGGATTTCGAGCTTCAAATACAAACTCGGCCCGCGATTTGCTCACAGCATCAGCTGAGACGTCGCCAGGCTTTCCAGATGAATCAATCCCTTGAACGATATGTGCTCTGATCCGAGGCACTGCCAGTCTCAACTGACTGATACTCAATACAGGATTGATGACAGCTGGACGAATAAACTCAGGAGTCACTTGTTGACCATTGACTGCCGGTTGAGGTTGAGCAGGCAACAGTCCATCGGCGCCGTTAACAACGATGGGTGTAGCTCCTTTCTGACTGGCAGCAACCACCCTCTTCTCAGCCGTACCCTCCTCTTCGCCCTCAATCTGGGCGTACTTCCTCTTGTTTCCTAGGAGGAGTGCAGCGAGGCCCCCTTTAGGAAGACCATCGAACGGTTTCGACAAATCAAGGACTGATTGTGGTGCATCCAATGTTTGGACATTCGTGCTTGCACTGACCAATTTTGCTTGGGGTAGAGAAGATTCTGCACCACCGGCACCCGACACCAGCAGCGGACGAATTCTCTTCTTACCATCCTTAGTGATTTCTACCCTATTTTTGAGTCGCTCAAGTTTGGCTTGATTCTGATCGTCTTGTGATTTTGCTGCTGCTGCTGTTGCAACGCCATTCGTCGTGGCCTCCGTGCCGTTGACTGGAGTCTCTGTTGCCGTGGTCCCATTTGTAGTCGGCGCAGCAGAGGTAGCGGTTCCTGTAACTTGGGATGCGTTCAAGTCGCCCATCAAAGCGCCCATGCGGCCTTCCAACCCTTTCAATTCCCCAGCTTTACTCATCTCCTCCAACAGAAGAGCATCCGTTGTTTCTGGAAACCCTAGACCTTTCCTCGACGTACCGAACCTACTAAGTGATCGATCGTTCTCCTCGACAGGCCTAGCATAGCCGAGCTCACCAGGTTCAAACATAACAGTGAAGATTGTGCCGTCCAAGGCAGTGAGAAATAGGTTCTGCCCATCTGGGGTCCAGGCCAAGTCTGAGATGGGTTTGCTGGAAACATCTTGAGTGACGATCAAGGGCCGAGGGCTGTTCGTTGTCCAGATGCTCAGAGTTTTGTCTGCTCCTCCGCAAGCAATCACTGTCGTATGTGGTGCTTGATGGCCGTCTTCTGGAGGGCGATTCGACGGATCTTGCCCGTAGAGTCTAGGAGAGAACGCGCACACCTCGACTGGACCTTCATGGCCTATTAAAGTGGTATCACCGTCCCATGAACCGCGATTGATGATAGCGATGGCGCTCACCGGCCCATTGACAGCATTTGCTGCGGCAATATGTTGTCCATCAGGGGCCCAGGAGCATCGTCGGAAATAAGTTGTGAGAGGCGAGTTCACAAATGGCTGTACAATTGTCTGTTCGAGGATGAAATTGTTCACGGCATCGTGAGTGGAATAATTTTGAGTGGGCGAAGTGAATCGAAAGACGCGAATAGTCCGATCATCGCTGGCGGTGGCGAAGTATTTATTGGCAGGGTCGAAGGTGATGCCCTTGACGTGGCTGGAATGATTCGGGAGAGTCTTGAGCTTTTCAAAGGTGAAACCCGACCAGACGACGACTTTGGAATCCAAGCCGACCGAGACCAATATGGTTCCATCATAAGACCAGCCCAAATCTTGTACATCATTGTCATGCCCTATTAGTCTTCGAAAGATGCGCCAATTTTCGACGGGGGGAGCCTCGTTGGAACCTAGACAAATCAGTACTTAGATCTAACCATTTCACAACAATCGTTTATTCTTTTTCCACATACCAAAAGTCGCATGCGCAGGAGGACTAGGGTCGAGGGAATAGATGCACACAATCTTGTCATCTGCACCTGAGGCCAAGAACTTGCCTCCTGGGGAGAAGCGAACGGTGTGAATGGTGCCTGAATGGTAGCTCATGGACGCCAGCTGGCGGGGCTTGTCGTACTTTGCGTTCCCGGCATTGTAGATGGCTTCGGTCGACCAAATGCGCACATAGCCGTCTTTGAAAGGGCGAAAGGTTAGCTGAAGACGAAAGGATAATGAGAGGAGAAGGGATGGGAGTAGACTTGGACATACCACCAGCGGCTGTGACCAGACGTTGGCCGTCGGGGGAGACGTGGCAGGAATAGACCTCAAAGTCCTTCTTTTCGCCTGCGGAGAGGGATTGTCAGTACATGGTCGGCCATTGAAAAGATATGCGACGACAACTACGCGCTTTGCGACGCGTTGACAGACACAGATTTTGTTCTCGTGGTTGAGGCGCAGGCAGGAAGTGGTACCTCCATGGGTCAGCCATATGGGCTTAATGATGTGCATGGCGAGCCTATCTTTGTGGTTGTTGGGGTTTCATGGCTAGAAGATAGATGAATCTGGAGTGAAGGCGATGAGGGAGGGCTGTAGAGCAATTTCGCTATTTCACGGAGAGTTTGCGGATGTTTGGTGAAGTAGTGGAAGTGGAAGTTGTAACTGCTGTGGCTATTCTTGAAGTTGAAGTAGTTCACCTCGCTTCTCCGCAGATGGAGCAGCGACCACTTATGGGGACCAACTAGTCATTCTATATCACATGCCGGCAACAGACCCTAGTAATCATCTTCAAAGGGACAATGATAATGGCAGTGGCAATGATGAGGCTTGAGTGTTTTATTTATTAGTATACAGCCCGCTATGGACGAATGGGATCAAGTATGTAAGAGACACCCTTTTTTGGCTTGCTGTTAGTAGTACAGGAAGATAGTAGTCAATCAACACCCAGAAGTCAGGACTGAACAATCAACTCAAGTTCTGACCGCCTGCTGCTTTGCGCTGTTGAATGAGCTGAATGTCCGCAGGCACAGTTTTGTCCCTTGATAAAATTCCAACAAGTCCTTTTCTTGCTTTCTCCTCTTACTTCCGCGCCCGAGCGGTCTTCTCAAACGATTCGAGGACTGCATCTTTGGCATCAGCAGAAGAAGTCTCAGCATATTCGCTGGAGGGCGCGGCCTCGATTGCCCTCGGCTGCAACACCTTCCTCTGCCCTTCGCTCACTTTCCCGTAGACTGCCATGGCACTGGCGATCATTCCACCCATGTCTCCCACATTCCCTGGCACCACCACAGCAGTACCCTCCTTGGCCAGTCTGCCAAATGCTTCGACATACTTCTCTGCCACGCTCAAGCTGATGGCACTCTGAGCATCAGTAGAACCCTTCTGGATGGAAGCCGCAACGGCATCGATTCCACGCGCTGTAGCATCTGCCTTCAGCATGATGGCTTCGGCTTCACCAGAAGCTGTGTTGATCTGCTCCGCTTTTAGAGCCTCGGAGGCCAGGATGACCGACTGTTTCCGACCTTCGGCGATGTTGATCGCACTCTGCCGTTGACCTTCAGACTCCAAAATTTCCGCTCTCTTCGATCGCTCTGCGGTGACTTGTCTGTGCATGGCTGCCACAACTCCTTCTGGTGCATGAATATCTCGGATTTCGTATCTTAGACATACCACACCCCACTCCTGTGCAGCCTCGTTGATGGCTTGTGTAATATTCGAGTTGAGATTCGCCCGTTCCTTGAGGACATGGTCCAACGTCAACTGGCCTATTTCCGATCGCATCGTCGTCTGCGCCAATTGTCCAATAGCATATTCCGCATCTTCGACCCCGTAGCTGCGAGTGTGTTAGTTTCATCATCGAATCATCCTCCCCATCACAAAACCAACCTTGCTTTATACGCATCAAAGACCCTTGTGTATAGAACACCATCAAGCTCCAACGTTACGTTATCCGCCGTAATCGCACTCTGACTCGGGATTTCGATCGCCGATTCTTTCAGTGACTGAACATAGGCAATGCGCTATGCAAAGGTTTTGTCAGCAGTCTTCTCAATCTGCCACAGGGCAAAGTGGTACATACGTCGATAATGGGCATCAGGATAGCCAATCCGGGCTGTAATATTCTGTTGAATTTACCCATGCGCTCGACAATCCAGGCTGTCTGCTGGGGCACGAAGCGGATAATGGTATTTGCGGGCAAACTAGTCTGCCGTTGGAAGTAGGTTGGAGAGGAGGATCCGGACGAGCCACCGAATCCCAGGCCAGGCGGACCTGGGAAGCTGAGGTTTGAGCTGGACGACATCTGACGACGGCTCCATATGGCCATGGGTGAACATGCGAGGATGGCAGGCGACAGCACCGCTCCATTTCGAAGACCATTCGAGGTGCGGATGAAATGTGAAGCGGAACGCCGAGGTAATGATCGGACCGCTATCCTTGAGACCTCCATCTTGAGTTGGTCTGGCGCAGGAGGACTACGCTACGGGAGGGAGGAATGGTAGAGAAAGAGGAAGCCAGAATGAGGTGGAAGAGGCACAAGAGAAGAGATGCGCCACGATTCTTTGGGGTTCGTCTCGGAGACTCGCCCGATTAATTACGTCCGAGCAAAATAGCACCGAGATGCAAGTCTGGGTTCGGTGGATTGTCAGCTAGTTACCTGCCTTCTACCCAGTTGGTGCCAGTATGGGATCCTCACCAGTGGGTATATGATGCTCTTCTATAGATTTTCAAAGACGAGATATCATTGGAAAGTGGTGACACTGGACACGTTGGTGAATATTTCCACACTCTTCTACCAAGCATTCTACCAAGCACGAAAGAGGACACGCAACCAACGATATACGTTGGCGACAAAATCCCTTGCCACACCCAAAATTCTAGTATAGTAGTGCTTTCAGTTTCATTCTGTACATAGTTCACACTGTAAACCAGAACGCACGGCAGAATAAACGATGTATAGTTTCACTGCCATGCGAGATTCGCCCAGCCCACGCCACCGTGCCATAAAAAATAAAATAAAAGAATAGTTGGGTAGTGGAAGGTGCTAATTCCTTGTGCTAATTCCTTTTCCCCTCCCATCAACTATTTCCTATACCACAGTCTCGTAATCCGAGTATGTCTCACTAAGAATTGGGGTTAGCGATCATTCCCTCGCCCATCCAGAGGGTATTGCAAATAGAAAGTGGGATTCCGGGAAGGACATACTCTTCTTTTGCAGTTGGAAAATGCCATACATCAGCGCCTCACTCGTCGGCGGGCATCCAGGCACATAAATATCAACGGGGACAATCCGATCACAACCGCGAGTGACCGAATAACTATAGTGATAGTAACCTCCGCCGTTGGCACAGCTACCCATGGAAATCACCCAACGAGGGTCGGGCATCTGATCGTAGACCTGTCTGAGGGCGGGAGCCATTTTATTGGTGAGCGTGCCGGCCACGATCATCACGTCCGACTGTCTGGGCGAGGCCCGGAAAATTATACCGAGTCGATCTTGATCATAGCGGGGTGTGGACAAGTGCATCATTTCCACGGCGCAGCAGGCCAGACCAAAGGTCAGCGGCCACAGAGAGCCCTGGCGTGCCCAATTGGCGATCTGATCGAGTGTGGTCAGGGCGTATTGCATGGCACCTTGCTTCGGTTCTTGACTGGGTAGAGGCACTTCGCGACGGATGCCACCCGTCACTGGGAGGCGGGAGGAGTCGCCCGCTGTAGCTGGTGTTGTGACTGTTGCTGATGTGGCGGACTTCTGTGAGGAGGAAGAGATGAAAGCGGCGGGTGTGGCACGGACGAGGGAGAATGGCATGGTCGTGGAAGCTGTAGAGGCGAACAAATCAATATCTCGGTGGTGGCTCCAGGAGCTCAAATGCGTACCTCGCAGCGCTCTGGGAGCGACCGATCTCGATAAGGACATCATCTTGCCGGCAATGGTGATGTTCCTATAATGGAAGGGACGACAAAGAGGAGAGGAGAGAGGGTAGAGGGGCAGCACGTAGACGACCACGACAATTGAAATGTCTATGATGGAGGATGTTGGATGGCCGGACAAATCGTCCCCACTGAATAAATGCCTTTGTAAGCTTCGTCATTGGCTGAGCTTTGTGGGCGTATGCTACGAGTCATGATCAGGAAGCCGACGCGCAGTCGCATGACTCGAAATTTATACTGACGTGCTTTCCTGTAATCTACTATACTGTTAAATTACAATCTCATGCTCAACCGTCGCAATGGCACTCAACCTCAACGCAGTCCCGTCAATAGCAGCCATAGGAATCATAGGCAAACATGTGCGTTTCCCTTTTCTCTTCTCTTCCCAAGTCACCAATGCACCAACGGACCAGCCATACATACTAATCACTCTCCAAAGGACAATCCACTACACATCTCACATTTCCCACCGCAACCCTCGGACCCTTTACCGATGCTATTCCTGATCAACTCATGCCTTGACATCTTCGCGCTGCGCGCATCCACCAGCACGGGCAATTCGTCACTCAGCCATGACCTCGGCCTCCTCCAAGCAGTCGACGAGCGTCTATCGTGCTATGGATGGCAGACCAACACGGGGATCAAGTTCGTGATCGTCATCGACATGATGGGCGGGCCTCGCGACTCTACTGCATCGTCCATCGTCTCGCCCTTGTCCCCGGCCGAGGAGAAAGACAAACGCAAGCTGCCCGCCGCCGCCGTTATGGGTCTGCGCGACGCCGATCTGAGACCTGCTTTCCGTGCCGTCCAGACTGCTTATATTCAACTCATGCTCAACCCTTTCTACTCGCCTGACGACCGTACGCCCTTGCAGATTGCTAATTACGGGGGAAAGAGTCCGGAAATTACAAGTAAGAAATTCATCAATGAACTAAAGAGGATAGGGAAAGTCTGGACTCCCGGGATTGCGGCCGTATGATGATGGTGCGCAACGCACCAGACGTACATGCATGTTTCCGACTGCCTAAGTATCTCACCATGGCTGCCCAAAAATAACAGGAATCAAAGGAAAAAGGGGAAAGGCTGAAGACTTAAGACTCTACAGACTCCAGCCGATACGCAGAACTTTTTCTCAACATTCCACTATGCGTACTCCTGCTCTCTCATCTACGGCTTGGGCAACCCATCCGCCGAATCAATCTTAGCCGCAGTCTCACCAACTTCGGCGGCCGTGTCAGCTGCTTCCTGCTCCTCCTTGGACGGCGCCTTCGCCAAAGGCACCTCGTTCATCTTGACATCCGGGTCGGCTAATTTGGCTACTTCCTCGGTCGCCGCAGGATCATCGGCCGGTGGGGCGGCCACAGCTGCTGGGGCTCCGGTTTCGGTGAAGCCTTCTGTCTTGATATACTCGAGAACGGCATCCAGTGTCTTCTGTGGGCCGGCCTGTTCGTGCAACCGAATCTTGCCTTGCTTGTCGATCACAATTACGCCTCGGGCGGTGGATTTGCCTGGTCCAGGCTTCTTGAACCCAATGGCGGATGTCAGCGTGGCATCCGGATCGCACTGTTTTAACCAGAAGGCGCATAGTCGTCAGCAAACGCGCCGAGATCAGGAAGAATGCAGGGGAATGAGCAGGAGACAGGGATGCAAAGGGCCGGATCGATCTCACCAAGAGCGGGTAAGGCAGCTTCTGCTTTGTAGCAAACGTAGTGTTCGCCTTGGGACTATCTGTACTTAGGCCATAGACCGCGAGAGATGCACCGGTGATCGGCGCATAACTGTCTCTAAACAAGCACGCCTGAGTGGTACCTAGAGGCAAGTCAGAGAATAATTCCAACACATTTCTCCAACACAAACTTCCATCAAAAGGAAAAGGGGATGAGGAAAGGAAACTTACATCCAGGAGTACTGGCTCTCGGATACGTGAAAATAACCACGCCAGCGAGACTTTCATCTACAAGGGTCTTCAACGTGACGCCCTTACCATCGTGGGTTTGCACCGTGCCGCCGAAGCCATCCAAATTGACGGTCTCGCCCACCGCAATCTTGGAGGTACCCGAGCCAGTTCCATTCGTAGCCTTGGTTGTGCTTGCAGCGGTCGTCGCTGCTGGCGTGGGATCAGCAACGGGAGTGCTGGTCGTGGTCGTGCCATTCTCCTCAGTGTTCTTCGGGAGAATAGCCTCCTTGGCCTTGCCAGCGAGCTTCTTCACGGTGCTGCTGCTGCCGCGTTTGGCCGTCGGGGCAGGCGTGGCCGTCTCTTTTGGCGGCGGTCTTTTGCGTAGTTCCACGGGCATGGTGTTGGTTGGGAAGCTTGGTTCTGGTAGAAAAGGGCGTGTGCGTCAAGTTGTGGTGCTTTGAATTATGTCGAATAGCTTGAGTTGGCTCACTCGTCAGGCTTGGTGGTTTTCAAGTTTCTCTAGGGAGCCTTTTTTATAGAGAACAGTGGATCTGATTGAGCTTACACCCTGCCAGGGTTGGCGGTTAGCCTTTAATTCGCCAATCCTTAATTTGCTCAATTGGTGCAATTGGTGCACTATTGTGTGCTTCGGTTTGCAGCTGGCCTTGAACAAGCACTATTAGCCCGTGTCCTCCGGGCATACCTGTATCTCGAACACCATGGATCTGTGAATGTATATTGCGGGGTGTACGGAGTACCATTAGAGTCTCAGGATGGCCAAGACCCTCGCTGCAAAGCATAGTTGGTCATGGCTCAAGCCTTGAGGCCGAATGAAGACAGCGTTGATACTCTCTGATCTCTTTTCCAACCAAACCGATCGCCCAGGTACCATCGTTGCAAAGCGATCAAAAATAGTCTTACCCTGTGGCATCGCCGTCTGTAGGTCTTCTCCTTGGGGGGATTGACGTAGTCTCGTGCCCAGATGCCCTGGGGCAACCAGAGGTCGCCATAGAGACTATCAAATTGGAAGGCAGCTTATAGAAGGAAACTCACTGTGGTTTTTTTTTTTGCTACGCCGATAACAGGACGCACGCCCTATATAATCTGCCTAATGCCAGCTTCGATGGACCTGGGTCTCGTCAGAATGACCATTGGCTGGGCTAGGAAAGATAAATCGCGGAGGGGAGTTTGGCTCCGAAGCAAGAGATTATCACATACAGGAATCATAGAATGCGGTTGCCGACATAAGATAAGATGAATATCTTGATTCCGTGAATTATGGTGATGGTAGGAGTTGTGCAGAGTCCGGCGAGGTTGGCTGGGGAAGGTCGGTGTAAGGTGTGAGGCCGTCCCTGCTTCTGCACGTCACTGACACTGTCGGTGGTAGAAGCTAAATTGGTAAGCAAGTTCCCTCAGAAGGGCTCTCAGAGGAGGGACCTTCGGCCATTACTACTACTGTCTTGCATAGTACTACTACGAGGGTCTTACGGTTCTTCCTACGATCTTCCTACGAGGTACGGCGTACAGATGATTCCTTGAGACTTCTGTGCGGCTTAAATCCGCACAGTCAGCTCCCTCAAGGCCACCAGATGCAAGTTCTGTTCTGCCCTGAAACAGGGCGAAACGCAGTCGTCCAAGGCCAGCAGGTCGACCCGGACGAACTGATCACCTAACTTCCTACAGTAGTAGGCTTACCATGGGCCCGATCGGCCAACTTTGTGGTTGTGGCTGTGGTTGTGGTCCTGACAAGCTTCAATCGCCGCTATCGCTGCTCGTGTTTGAATGGCTGGTTCCGAGCGAGCTTGGACACCAGCTAAACCTGGACACTTACCGTGCAAGTTTGTGGGGCTACGATATCCGTATTCCTAACCGCCACTGATGTACTCCGTACTCTGTAGTTGGATTCGCCTATTCACCGTGCCAGGTCCCATCACCTTGGTCCGCCTTCCGCCATCCGCAATCACAATCCATAGACCTTGCTTGGTTTTGGATTATCGCCCGCGTCTGCATCGCTCTGAATGGTGTGAACCCACTGAAGACTCAGTGTGGAGCGCGGAGGAGTCAGTAACAATATCAGAACCAGGAAGCACATGTGTTAGCACATTGATATCGTGATTGACTAAGCTAGATGGGTCCAGGACTCTTTCCATGCCTGTCAGGAAATTATGTTGCTCTTCCAAGCAGTACAAGTACTGGTCATAAACCTCCCCGGACGCTGCCCATAACAATTCCTTCGCCAGGTACCCAAGGTACTTGCCATTCCCTCATCAGAAACCCATAGGAAGTCACAACTCCCAAAAGGGCTGCCATATTGTTGCATCTCTTCGTCTGAGGTGGACATACTTCAAGCTTATGCTCCTCTCCCCTTGCCCAGTACTTCTTAAATCTTCGGTGGTATGCGTGTTGTTAGAAGCCACAAACAAAAAAAAGGAAAACGTGCTATAGGAAGGTGAAGGTGGTCGGTGATGAATCGCAGTGGTTGTAGAGTCGATGACTCCATAGGCAAAAGGTACACCGTCCGAAATATGGAAGTAATGTCCTTAATCTCAGATCAGTAGTGGTGGACAGCAATGTCTGATGCCATGTTGTCGTATGTCGCTAAACTTCTTGATATTCTGATGCTGCCTCAAGGCGTCACGCTAATGAAGCGCGATCGACCCCCCCTAAACAATTGATGGTTGTCAATTGTCGCATGAGGTATTGAGTTGAGAGTCATTCAGATAAAGTCGGCGTTCCACATATCCCATTCCGGACTTGCCATGTGCTAGAGCAAACCCCGCGGGGGATCCGACATTCCCATGGTATGTTGTTGTGAAGACAAGAGCCTTCGTAAGATTGATTGGAGAAACGAGTTCAGCAGTGCCGAGAACACGTAGCCGTCATTCCGTTTCAACGATAATCGCCGTTGCCGGTGGTTATCCTCGTTCCGGAACGAAGCCTAACGTCGAAGACTAGAGTATTAGTCAGATGCTATTTCAACCCTCTACGCAAACCGGAGCAGAACGCAGAGGAGATCCCTTACACGGAACCGAAGGTTTCAGTACTCACATCCTATCACTGCCTCCTTGGTCGTTGCCATTGCCGCGTTCGATGACCTTGCGTCGAGTGCTGGAGATGGCCGCTGGCTTACCGGCTTGAGAAGTGTGTTGTGGAGTGGGGGCTCCAGTGGCGGCCGCAGTGCCAGGGTGTCCACGGCGCGGTTGCTTCTCTTCTTCCTCCTGAGCAGGTTGATTTCCAGCGGCTTGAGCGATGGCCTGAGCATTCTTCTGGTATTTGTACACAGTCCAGTCAAAGACATAGTCGTACTGGAATGATTCGCGAACGAAAAGATCACGGAAGATCTTCCTTAGATAGGAATAGTCTGGCTTATCGTCAAAGCGAAGAGATCGAGTGTAGTTCAGATAGATGGCGAATTCGTTGGGGAAACCACGGCAAAGAACCTCGGTGGGGGTGGTCATCTTCTTCTCCATGATTCGATCGTACTTCTGCTTCTTGGTAGCGGCTTTGAGACCTTGCCAGGGAAGAGAGCCACGACAGAAGTAGAGCATGACATAGCCAAGAGACTCCATGTCATCCCGTCGAGATTGTTCGACGCCAAGATGGGTATTGATGGAGGCATAGCGAGCCGTACCCGTCAAGTTCTTGTTCTCACGGTATGGGATGTGGAAATGAGTCTTGGGGTCACGGTATTTCTTGGCTAAACCAAAGTCAATCACGTTAACTTGGTTTCCTCGCTTGCCAATTCCCATGAGGAAGTTGTCTGGTTTGATATCACGGTGGATAAAAGACTTGGCGTGAATGTATTCGATTCGAGAAATGAGTTGATCGGCCAGAAGGAGTACGGTCTTGAGGGAGAACTTGCGGTTGCAGAAATTGAAGAGGTCTTCCAAGCTAGGACCTAGAAGGTCAAGAACCATGGCATTGTAGTCACATTCGGTTCCAAACCAGCGGACGAAAGGAATGCCAACACCACCGGCGAGGGATTTGTAGACACGAGCTTCATACTCAAGTTGAGGGTGTTTAGCCTTGACGGACTCGAGTTTGATAGCAATCTCTTCTCCAGAGATAATATTGGTGCCCAAGTAGATATCACCGAAAGAACCACTGCCAATCTTTCGACCAATACGGTACTTATTGCCAACACGCAAATCCTAGGCAAAACAATTAGCTCTGTCCATACCGTATAATCAGTGTCTTTGTGATCATTTGATGGAGGAGACTTCTGATCCACCCCTTACCAACCGTCCGAGATGCGAACTCTCCAAGGTTGAAATGCACGTACCATTGTCGTCATCTTGACCTAATTATGGCAGCAACAAAGCTGCAATCGAAGGGAATCTGGAAGGAGAATCGATGGAGGGTGGTTGAAGGGTGGATTGAGGTGTTTTTCAAGGGTGGAGGAAGCGAAACGAGATTGTGTTGATCTCAGCCTGGTTTCAGAAGGATTAGCAAGGCGAGCCCAATGTCACGAAGGGCACAGTGCACAGGCAGTTTGCAAACGAGAACGCCCTTCTCGAAGAACACGAGATGTGTGTGCAGACGGAAATGAGTGTTTAAGAAAGGAGGATGGGTAGAAGAGAGGGCCGAGGTGCAGGTGAGGTTGAGAATGGACGGTGTGGGATTTGGGTTGGGTTTGGCAGAGGGCGGTTGCAGTTCCGGAGCGGCAGTGCCGAAGCTGTAAGAAGATGACTAACCTTGCAGCGGAGAGATGCAAACAAGAGAGAATAAAGACTTAGGGACAAGTGAGTCGACACCCACCGGCCTTCAGGTTGTTGGTCTGTAACAACAGACCGAGATGGGATGGACGAAGTGGACGAGAAGAGGGGATGAGGGATGAGAACAAGAGAGGAAGCAGAAGCAAAAGTTGGGACCAAAGTTGGTTAGGACTTTAGGAGAAGGTGCAAGGGCAGAGGCAAGGGCGCAGGCGCAGGCGCAGTGTGCCGGTGAAAGGCGAAGAGATGAAGGTACAAGGTGCAGGGTGAAGGCGGTGGCTCCTGGACAGCACGGATAGTACTTAACTAACTGCCTATCTAAGCCCTTTAGTTAACGGATTAACTGGTTGGCAGCTGGCCGCTGGGGTGGACTTAGGTGGGCTTAGGTGGTAGGTGGGCACTTTCGCTTCCGCAATTCGCCCTTGACCTTTCACTCTTGGGCCCACTGTCCCTTGGGACGGGGACTTGCCAGCAAAGAATGCCAACTCAACGGCAACTTCACCACCACTACTATTATTTCCGACGCCCGGGCTTGCCTTCCACTCCAGTCAGACTCGCAATGTGGGTGGTCTGCACCAAGGAACGCGTTTGCCTTGCGGAGACGGACGCCTGGGCGGTTCAGTTATTGTCAGCTAGCCGCGAACTTGCACACCAGTGTTTTAGGTGTTTTGAGTCTCCCCATCGCTTCCGGGTGAGAGGTTCTTCTCGAGCCTATAAGGACGGCGCCACCTCTGTCCCCGAGCCTCGTTTAGGTCGTTTAGGTACCGAGTAGCCCGAGTGACAATCCAGAAGTCCAGCCTCTCCCAATTCCATGACTTTTATTCACCGTTCATCGCCTACAAGGCGTCAAGTTTCAACTGCGTAGAATTCGGAGAAACTGGTAAAGCCTTCCAATTCCTGTGGTGCTCCTTGTCTCAATGCATGATCCACTCGTCCATTACTTATCAATCAGGAAACCTGGCCATGTGGGCTGCCTCATCGGTTGGGCACCAGCCCTCCAAGCAATTCCTGTCTCAGCAGCTATTGGGCCTGAGATGTGATTTTCCTTATTGCCTCATATCGAATAATCACGAGTTCCTGCGTCACCATAAGCTGAGTGGTGAATTATAGCGGAAGGACTCGTAAGTAATGCATATTGGGTGCTCGCCTTTCCCCCAACTTCGCATCAAAGGTGGTCATGACCGAGTCATGAGATATGTGTCAAGCCGCTCAATCAGGTTCTCCCAGCAATGTGTCGATCGTACGCCAGACTTCTAATCAGACAACCCAGAAGATCCAATCATTCCCATTCTCGGTTTATGGTCCAACTGATCAACATGCTAAAATTGGTGAACATGGTCCGGACGCCGTTTCGCTACACAAGTTCCATGTCAATCCGAGTCTTAAGTCGTTCCAGACCGCTTCCATCCACGCACTTCGTACTGGTACTCAACCAACGGCAGAGTGGGTTTTGCCATGCTCCAACGCGTCCTACATAGGTATGCATAGACGTTTGGATGGAATACACTTCTCGGTACTCCGCACAGTGGTCTTTCTCAATATGAGGGGACTGACTCAAATACCCAACGCCAATATGTTCACCAAGAAAAGGAGTAAAGTCCAGAGGTACCCGTGTCGAGGAACGACGAGTACCATATTGCAGCCAAACCCCTCCCCTAAGGCATGCATGCTGCAGAGGACGCTGAGGGCCTAAAATAGCAGACAGCCCCGTGACATTGTCGCTCCAAGCGAACCGAGAATGCATGAAGCTCCTGCCCCTTCCAGCGCTGCCAGGCATCCTCTCGGCCTTGGCACAGCTAATCCCTCACTGACCTCGCGGTGGCTGAAAACTGTGGCTCATCCACAAAGCGGTGGCAGTGATGGTCATTGTTGAATTCCGAGGACTTACCGAGGATCCATGTCCCTTGCTCCCCCACAATGACGCAGTCTCACCCGGATCAATGAGAACACCATGAAAAGTCTATTGCCTCATTGATTCATGCCTTCATTACGAGGTAGAGACAAGATGTGTTCTCTGTACACAAGTTGTCTCGTATATCAGAAATATCCCTTTCGGTAACTCGCAGTCAAGCCTCCATACCACACAATGTTATGGGGTGGCCACAAATTGAACCATCCAGTCCCCACCTTACATATCTACTTCTGTCATTCTTTCTGATAGTGTTCGCACTATTTTCAGATCTGATTCGAAATCGTGCTCATTTAGCAGAACCTCCCTTAGCCACCTTTGCAGGCATTGCATTTGGTCCTAAAGGGGCCACTGTCCTCAACCCAATTGACAACTGGGGTTGGGGAGACAGCATCACCCAAGAGCTCGCTCGAGTCATCACAGGCGTACAGTGTTTTGCTGTCGGTATCGATCTCCCCGCCAAATATGTGAAGCGCCATTGGAAAAGTATTGCTCTTCTCCTCGGACCTAATATGGTCGCCGGGTGGATGATCTCAGCCGCCATCATATACTTCGTACTCAATACAACATGGGTCAATGCGATGATCATCGCAGCTTGTCTTACTCCCACAGATCCTGTCCTGTCAGCAAGTATCATTGCAGAGACGAGGTTTTCGCAAAGAATCCCCAAACGGATCCGAAACCTACTGGCGGCGGAATCAGGCTGTAACGACGGCACAGCCTTTCCATTCTTATATGCCGGACTATATACTCTCCTTGCAAATTCAGCTGTCGAAGGAACAAGGAAATGGCTGACAGACCTCCTCATCTGGCAGTGCCTTTTCGGCGTTGCAGTCGGCGTGGCTATCGGCTTGACTGCAAATAAACTGCTTCGGTATAGCGAGGCCAGAGGGTTCGTTCAAGAGTCCACGTTGTTCGTCTTTTATTTTCTCCTTGCAATCTTTTGTGTTGCGGTAGGCAGCACCCTTGGACTGGACGACTTTTTGGTCTGCTTTACTGCAGGGACAGCATTCTGCTGGGATGGCTGGTTCTCCAAAAGGACTGCGAGAATGAAACTGCCCAGCATACTGGATCTTCTGCTCAACTCGGCATTTTTCGTCTACTTTGGTTCCATCGTCCCTTGGGATCTATATCGTGACAATCTCAATATAGGAAAGATGCTGGTCTGCGTTCTCCTGGTTCTGGTCTTGAGACGACTGCCTATGATGGTCGCCCTGAAAAGGGTCATTCCTGACCTACACACATATCACGAGGCCGCGTTCACTGGCCACTTCGGTCCAATTGGAGTAGGGGCATTGTTCCTCGCAATCGAGGCAAGATCCAGACTGGAAACTGACTCATCATTGCCTCTGCCACATCCGCCAGAGGACTCACCTCACATTGTGGCTCTGAAGACTATTTGGCCAGTTATCTGCTTCATAGTCCTGTGTTCCATTATTGTACATGGGTTTTCGCCGTTTCTGATGAGCCTTGTTGGACATTTCTCGAGACATCCCAAAGAAAGGGCACCCTTGTTAGCAGCCGAGGAGGAGCGACTTTACGGCATGGCGACCGAAGAGAGGACGATTGCTGTAGATTCCGATGACACCGATGGAGACATGTCATAGGAGACGTTGAGGCCATCGGAATCGCAATTCTCGAAGCAGTCTTGACTTCCTAAATTGGGACAACGACCTCGCTCGTGGTTCGCTGCCGCGGTTGTTTCCGCCACATTTAATCGTGAAGCCAAGCAAGGCCGGGGAGGACGGCTCATAAAGAGAACAGCCTGACTTGGCAACCTTAATTGCCACAGCTACAAATTCCCCAAATAGCGAGACAAAGTTCGTCAGGCAGAATCATTAAGTCGTGCTCCACCTCCTTCGGGAATAATTGAATTTCCGGCATGTTGAATAAGGTTTCAGCGCCCACCGCCACGATTGAAATGATTCCGCCATATTATTGTACGAACTGAGGACATCTCCGACTACTTCGTCGCCCATTCGGAAGTGGAGAATAAAGATTGGTTTCTTCCTGTTCGCGAGATAGAGCTCGTCCTGTACATAGTTTTGTAGAAAAGATTGGTGTTCTGTCCAAGTACGTTTGTACATACACGAAACAAAGAGATATATATATACACATCTATCAGACTGTCTATCTACGTATCCATATCTATACTGTTTCTCCTTTATCTATTATCTCTCGCAGTTCAAATGGTCAAGGTACGAGCAACGCAGTGCACGAGTCACTCATACGTCCTCAAGACTCCACATGGCAGCCTTAAGGGGCTGGAGCAGAGGGACTTGTCTGGGAAAGCAATTCTCCATCGCTTCACCAAAGTTCCCTATGCGCTGCCGCCGGTAGGAGAACTACGATGGCGACGACCTCAGCCGCTACCGTCTAACTTCGCCTTCGACAAATCCGGTGAACCAGGAGACTACACCGAGTTCGGACCCGTCTGCCCTCAACCAGCGTACGACCACACACTCGCGCAGCTGGACAACCCTGACGCTGCACCACCTGTGGACAACGTCCAAGATGAGGACTGTTTGTACGTCAACATCTGGGTTCCAGCATCCCCAGCCCCGGAAGGCGGGTGGCCCGTTCAATTCCAGATCCACGGAGGCTGGCTTCAAATTGGCGACGCAATGCAGCAGACGGACCACGACCCATACGATCTACTGGCCGACACCACGCCGCGGATCATCGTGGCCCCGACGTATCGCCTGAATCTGTTCGGGTTTCTTGCGGGCGAAGAGCTCGCGTCGTTGCGCGAGGACCCTTCCCCTTCAAACTACGGCCTCTGGGATCAACGCGTCGCCCTGGAATGGACGGCCAAGTACATCTCGCACTTCGGCGGCGACCCGAAGAACATCACCGTGGGCGGGCTGTCGGCCGGCGCGAACTCGACCTTCTTCCAACTCCACTACGACAGTCTTCTCCCGCCCTCGCAACGCCTGATCCGCCGCATCTACCTCTGGTCCAACGCGGTGGCGATCCAGCCTAACCGCGCAACCTCACCCGTTCTGACAGCCCAGTTCGACGACCTGTGCTCGCTCTTCTCCATCCCAACCACCGCCAGCGCCCACACCAAACTGGCCTTGCTCCGCAAGGTCCCGTCGGCAGACCTCGTCGCTGCGATATCCAAGCTGAAAATCCACACCTTCCGCTCCAGCACGGACAACGACTTCATCCCGGACACTTTTCTCTCATCCCTGCACTCGGGCTCCTTCACCACGCGGCTCTTCCACTCCGGCGTCTCCGTGCTGCTAGGCGAAGTCAGCGACGAGAAGGAACTATATAAACTCGTGAACCCACCCTCCACACATTCAGCCCTACAGGTCCAACTAGCAAACTACTACCCAAAGGCCGTATGCGACGCGCTCGTCCGGCTCTACGACATCCCAGCACCACACACTCCCAGTGCAACGCCGGCCGCCTACGCCGAGGTATTCAGCCAGATCGTCGCGGACGGCCAAGTGCACGCGTCGCTTCGCGGCCTTACGCACATCCTTCTCAACCCGCCGCGCACAAATCCAGCCGTGAGACCTCTCCCGCCGAGCCGTGTTCACCGCTACCGGATCTCATGGCGCGCAGCTGGGCTCGACGCATGGCTCAAGCCCGAGGTGAAAGTGTGCCATGGCGGGGACATGCCGATCTGGTGGGCTTCGGGCTGGCGTGCGGACTTCACGGGCGCGGACAAGGCCGTGGCGAAGCAGTTCCTGTCGCCGTTTGGCGACTTCCTGTATGGTCGCGACGTTAGCTGGGGAAGAAGTGGTGGTGGCGCGAATGGCGGCAGCGAGGATCGACTGAGGTGGCTTGATGCAGATGGCAAGATCCACGAAGACCATGTGGATGAGCTGTGGGCCAGGGGCATGCAGATCTGGGACGCTGTTTGGGAGGCGCAAAAGGCGTCGGTCGCCAGGGATACAGAGCTGGATAGTCGGCTGTGACAAGATGCTGAGCGGGAGTTCTGGTTGTAGGGGGACAAGACTTGCCTTGCCTGCCTGCATCCGCAGATTTCTTCTGAACCCGTAGACCGAAAAGATTGGCAACACGTCCCTACTTTGAATGTGAATGGGGCATCTTCGACATATGAATCTTAGATGCTCGTATGCCTGTCTGTCATGTTATGCTCTACGATTCGTTCGCCTCAGGATTTCATCTGCGCAATCGCCTGCTTCAACAAGGAGGAGAACTCAATACTGGATTCTTCTATTGCTACGGCAGCTACAACACCTCGACGATGCTCAATGCCGCAGCTCTTGTTGCTTTCCCAAAGTCAAATTCAGGCAGGTCGGCTTGTTTGACGGGCGGCGGAAAGATTGCTGAACCACTATCATCCGCCGCCGCCGGAGCCCATCTGGGAGTCAAGGTTCCGCTTCTGCGGTCTTCGAGGCCGAAGTACCCTACCCTGGTATACGAAAATAACTGTTCATCTGATGAGGACGAGGAGGAAGGACGCTGGGTTTGGGTGGAGGATTGACCTGTTGCCTTGAGAAGGACACCTTGAGCTGCAAGGAGGACCTTCTTGCCGACATGGTCTGACGCGACATCTGTGAGGTGGTAAGCCGTCGTGCGAATGATTGCGCCGGTATATTCTTCCCCTGCGGGAATAATATCGCTAGTGTCGACCCGGATCGTCAGTTGTGGGACCGAGATGTGATGTCTTCTAGGAACCACGATCCAATTCCCGTCCTCACTGATACGGATTTGTATGAGAGGAGCTTGCAGCGTCATTGTGCCTGAAGTGACCACCCCGAACTGTTGTGGCGGTGCTGTGCATTCGTTGGATATCACGTTGCATTGCACATCTAGGGCCCGTGCAACGATCCAAGAAGCATTGAATGGCGGGGCGTGTATCACGTATCCATCTTTGGATGCCCATGACCATGTTGGTGCTCTGTATTCGGATGGACTTGCGGTTCTGGTGTTGACTCGGATGTACCATAACAAGCCCTCCATCAGATGTTGCCGCCAAAGTCCTGCGATAAAGTCATCTCTCATGACTGTCCCAAATAGTTTCGATACACCAGCAATCGCAAGCAGCTTGTCTATGGGAAACGTCAGCTGGCGAAGCGAATAGTGCGCCACAAAATCCGTCCAGACTTTGTATAGTATTTTCTGATCCACTTGATTCAGAGTGAGACCGGGCAAGTCGTCCTGGTTAGAGTGTTGTTTGACGAAGGATAGCCATGAAGTGATTGGTTCAAGTTCATCGTCATCAAGAAATGTTCCCTTGTCTGTTGTGGACTTTCCTATGTACACCTGTCGCTTCGGGTGCAAAGATGGATAGGTCTCACATGATCGAGAGTGCAGGCAGTTCCATAGAACCTGCCGGGAGCCAAAGTATATAGTGCGAGGCGCAAGGACTTCTTCCTGCAAGACCCAACCCCGATTGGTAAGCGGCATGTGAATGAGTTCACCACGCCAGAGTTGCAGATCATTGATGAGGAAGGATGTATTCAGCTGGAAGGTGGCCTGATCCAAGATGACGGAATCGCTGTTCATAATCTCGGGAGTTCGCGTACAGAAGAGACCATTGTCTTTGCCTGAAAGGGCCGAGATATTGCAGATTGCACTACCGTAAACTTCAGCCATTCGAGTGGCTTCTTTCTGGATGTCTGTCCGTTCATCTTGAAATATGCCTGCACAAAGATCAGAGATATGATAGATTGGAGATTCTCGGCAGGCACCAACATATCGAATCGATCCAGAGGTATCGAACGTTCAAGTCTTTCACCACCTTGATGGCGTCTTGATAGGTGCCGGGTAAAATTGATAAAGGCATTCCACCCAACATAAGATGTTGGGTACCTCGTTCTAGTTTGATGGTACCTGAACCCCATCTATGCGAGAGTGTCATGAACGGGCCAGTGAGGACTTCGTCGTGAACCTCGACCAACCTCCAGAAGCCAGAGGAGAAGCCCTCGGGTGCAACATCAATCAGCCGGGTTGGATACATCTTGACGTGAGCAGAGTGACGATGACATAATTCGTGATCTGACAACGAAGAGCATGTATTGAGCCAGTGTTGTACCAAGGAAAGCACAGCTGGATCTGAAGTCGAAGTAGCATGTTTGGCAGCAATGGCAGGCGAAGGGATAGCCAAACTTGGAGCAACAGCATTGTTAGATACTATCATCTGGCGTTGTGGTTAAGAAAGACAGTGGAAATCACAGTCACAGAGTTTAGGAGAATCTATCCCACCTTTCAATATTACGCGGTAGAAGTGCTACCTGCAGATAGCCATATGAATAGCTCTTCCCTAAGATTTCCTCACTAGAGTCCGTGATCCCATATAATGGAGTCAATTTACAACCCAACCTTACGAGGATATTGTTATCTGGGACGTGGCAATGAGCCGACTTGTCAAATGAGACTAGATTGGTTTTGGGGAGATGCGAGGAAAGTTGCTGCCATTTCTGGTCTCCAAGTTCAATATGCAGCCTTGTGCACAGATAGCATTTCGAGGCAACAGCGGTCAGGAATTCTTGTGTAGAGACTTCTTGCTTGATGGGCGTGGGAGAGTCGGCGAAGTGGAATTCATGATCTGCTTGCTGCACTAAGCGACAGCAATCGTTGCATAGCATGTCGTTGGTATGACATATGGTAGGCTTGAAGGTGTCAACTTATTGTTCGAGGTCCCAAGGTAAAGACGTGTTGAAAGGATCCAGACACACCATAAAGCGGCAGCAACGCGCCATGTAAAGCAGCATCATGTTTCCCGTACTCCGTATTCTGTTTTGGGGTACCCACCCCTTTCGTTGCACGGCCATGATCCCTTAAGGCCTGGACGATGGGGCCGGAGGGCCCCTGAAATCATTATTATCAATTAAGCTGCGCCTAAGCGCCCCCCGGGAGCGTTGAGTCTGACCCGGTCGCAGCCTGGACTTCTGGACTGGGAGTGTCTGCTCTAGTGCTCAGTGATCACGCAATTTGGGTCTCATCTCATCCGCGCGCCCAAGTCGAGCGTGTGGCTGACCAATTCCAGCGGTTGACAGCCAACACTGACTTGATTTTGAGACAAAGAGCCCGGGCAATGAGCACATTCCTCACACCGAGTTGCAAAGAGTTGAGCACATTTCCATCCATAGCCAATTTCAAGATAATTATACTCCCTACTTGTTGTTTAGTAGCAGTAGTCTTGTAGTATGTACGCGCTCGTCTTACAAATTGCACCTTGACAGAGACCTGCCCCAGCATCCTGCCGGTACCAGGAGCTATATCAGCCTCACGGCACCCCTCCTCCATCGACCGTCGTTCCCTCCCAACAGCCTTGCCTCCCTACCCGTAGCCGCTGAGATTCATTCTCAACACCATCTTCTACTGTACAAACAAATATCAGGACCACATTCCTCGGTCTCCGAACCCAGAGCAAGCAAACTTCATTGTTTCAAACAACAGTCTGCGCACACATACTTAACATAACGACAAACTCGCCGCTCATCGCCGCGCCTCTTCTCCTGCCCTGCGCTTTATTACAAATCCACTTTCACCCATCCCGTCGCTCCAGCCCGAACACCAACCCAGAAGGAAACCACAACGACCACAAGAAACATGTCTGGACACCAGTACAAATTCAACGTCAGCATGAGCTGCGGTGGCTGCTCCGGCGCCGTGGAGCGTGTCCTGAAGAAACTGGACGGTGAGCCTTCATTCCTCGTCCCTCCCCCAGCCCATCCAGCGTGCTCCCTCTTACTTTGTCCCCAATTCCCCGTCCATCATCTCTCCTTCTACTAACGATTTCTCCCCCTCGCAGGTGTCAAGGAGTACAACGTCTCGCTCGAGACACAGACCGCTGACATCACGGCCGAGGACTCGCTGTCCTATCAGACGGTCCTAGAGAAGATCAAGAAGACCGGCAAGACCGTCAATTCCGGCGAGGCTGATGGTGTTTCTCAACCCGTGTAGACAGAAACTGTCTGAGCAATCGCGGTATTCGCATTAGCATGCACGCAGCATAGAAAAGAGAAAAGACACAAACAATCTATACTCTGGCCCCCTCACAACAGTGGCGTAGGAACAGCATAAACTGGGAGGCCGGTCAACTTAGAATATATGAGTTATCAGCGATGGACAATGAGCATGCTGTATTTCACATGCAATTCCTGGTGCATTTCACTTCTCCATTACTCGCTATCTGTAATGACTTCGCAACTGTCAAGTATTGAGCTGAAAGTGTTTGGTCTGTACAATTTGGCCCATCAGGATGAAATGGCTTCCGCCCTGCCATCCATGGACCTCACTCGACACGTGTCCCAAAATCTTCGTATGAACTCCAGCATTCGTCATCCCCTGTACAGAAAGGTGGGTATCTAGAATAAAACCTCCATCACAATGATGAGCCAGTACATCCTGGCATTTGAACACCTTCGCAATGCAAATGAACAATTGCTCCGGTCCCTTGGTATGCTTGTAAACACCTGATAAAACTCCAAAATGGGTCATTCCTGGCTAAAGGAGTGCCCGAAGATTATTCCGTCCTGAGTTGTTGTCAGTAATGAATTTTCTTTCAGTAGACGATAGCGTGTATGTCAAGGCATGTCCTGAGCTCTTACCATCATAGGACAACTCGTCGAAAGAGTTCACAATCACTGATGACTGGATAGAGCATGCGACCGAACTGTACTTGGGGGATACTCGTACTCTACCACTCGCTGGCGTGGCAAAGGATCAAGGGGTTGAGGTCGGTACGAGTGCCGGATTCGACGCTCTTGAGAGAACGGCTGGGCAAACTCCTTGGCCACACCCATGTTACGTTCCCTCGCCGCACGATTGTCGCAGGAGCGTGTTTCATTCATAGAATCGTGAGCCCGACTTTCATACTGCACCGGTCGCTGAATCACCTCCATTTCTGGCAATCTTGCCGTTGATTGGACAGCACGGTTATATCCATAGTCCTGGACAACAGCTCCCTGGTAACGAGTATTCTCACGCACGTCTTCTGCAACAAACGTAGCTCTATCAACAGCTGTTCGAGTGTATGGTATATTTTGAGGATCACGAAGCGGCTGGTGGTTAGTATATCTTTCCGGTGCCAATCTGGGGCTTATGGGTTGGCCAAAATGATCCCGAGGTTCAATCCGAGCGTGGGTCATCTGATCCCGTGACCGATACGTAGGCTCACCGTGCCTAATAGGGGAGGCCTCTCTGAGCGTGTGGTATTCCTGAATGGGCTGGTGATAATCAAGGTTTTCCACACGTCGCCTCTTGTGTACATAGTCAGGGCCGTTTGGGTATTCAGCAGGCACTGGATCACGGACATGTTGGTGGTCATAATTCGGGCCGTTCATATCACGAGGTTCAGAAGATCTGTCAAAGGGAATGCGGCGTTCTCGGGGCGATAGAGGCAGACCATCACTTCCTTCAATTGAAGGCAGTATTGTACCATACCCTTTATCGTGAGGGTTGCCATAGTGCCGAGTTCCACGGGATTGGAAGTCTTCAGGAGATGAAGGCCGCGTCCTTACCAGCCTAGCAGTAGGCAAAAGATGGGGTGAGGAGTTCGCAAAGCGCCCTGAAATTATTTCTGGTACGTAATCTCGTGGCCGCCTTATGATTCGCTCGTACAGAACGCCGTTATGGTCTCGTATGAATGAAGGAGGGCTTGGAGCTCGGGTCGGATGGGGCTTCAAATGATTAGTATTTTCAACTTCATCGACAGTCCGGACCAAAAGTGATGGCTACTTAAACAAAGGAAATCTGACACTTACCTCATAATCCATCCGAGTGGCCGAGGTGGGTGGGATTTGAGTACGAAAAGCAGGTGTCGAGGGATGGGACATCGGAGGATCTAGAGGCACAAGAACGCGAGATCTCGGGGCAATCTCAGGTTCATAGATTCTTTCTAGAACCGTGGGAGCCCGTTGAACAATACTAGAGCGATAGTCTTGTTTAGCTTGGTCCCACACTGCATACCTACTCAGGTCGCGCTGTGCAATCTCGTCCTGAGTCGGTCTATAATGGCGGGCTGCTTGAGAAGCAGTGCGAATGTGTTGACCGGGATACTGTATTGAAGGATCCGGTGAGACCTGCCGACCAGGAGCAGGGGCATAGGCAGAAGTCGCAAGTTCTTCGACACGAACGTCATCATGAACAACTGGCTCATAAGATCCTTCGCTGTCGCTATCATCTTCGTCGGAGATAACTATGACCTCACGGAGGGCATCAGCAGCTGCATGCTTGGTTGCTTCATCCGCTCGGTCGTCGTCACCCCGCCATTCAACAAGTCTAGCGAGGGTACTTTGCTCCACGGCATGTCGAGCATCATTGTAGGCTACTTTTCTCAGGAGCTTGTCATAGTCAGTGTAGACATGTCGAATATGAGCTACAACCGAGAGTTGAGCTCTTCGGACCAGTGGTATTTCCTCTGCCGTGCCAACTTTACCATCTCCCAATTGGAAGGCGGTTTTAATGATCTGGAACAAATCTTTGTCGGGGATGTTAGGGAACAAATCTTTGATCGTCTGCTTGGCCTCAGTGTTGATGGTAACCTGGTCCTTAGGTTCATCAACTTTTGGTCGCTCTCCTCTCTGGTACACTCGCGAGAAGAGCTGGTCATCCTTGGACTCATCAATCACTTTGCCACCGCTTGTGAGGCGGATACCATAGTAGCTACAGACTTGGGCGACGACTTGGGTAGGAAAATGAAAACCGATCCGATGTACCTCTCTAGAAAGCTCGTGTCGAGCAGCATGTGGCGTGGTCTAAGAAATTAGTGGGAGTACAGGGAGCAGGGAGACCAAGCTTACCGTAACAGCAAAGATCTTGTGATCTCCCTGACGAGAAAACTCCTTGAGAGCCGCTGTGAGCTCTGGGTTTCCTGCAGGAATAAATGTGTAACCTTGAGGAGGTTCGGCCTTGAACGTGATCTGGGAAACCGGGTGAGTAGTACCTCCAGCCGCATCGCGAGTCTTTCTTACGACACTTTGTAACTGCTTGCCCTTGTCTTTTGGATTTCCTGGGAGAACAACTTTATGCCTATTGCGATCCTTTGCGACTTGCGCACCTCGATTTGTACCCTTCCGGGCAGCTCTTTTTTGACGCGTCATAACAACGGCAACTCCTGCCTACACCTAGAGAACAAGGGAATAGGGCGGTAACATGGAGTAAGGAAATGAGACGATCCTGGAGAAATAAGCTGGAAATTAGTTCAACAAGGAAGTCGTACAATTTGAATGGCACAAGGGGCGGTGTCCCGACAGATGGCAGTTGGCAGTGGGCAGTACGCAGCTGTGGGAAAGAAGAAAGCAGATGCAGGCACAACTAGGCAGTTGAGTTGGGCTTTGACTCTGAGATCCGACTGCAGCAGAGAGCAGAGGTCTCATGCAGGAGACGGACTCTCGCTCGAATGCAGAAGATATCTCTAAAGCATCCAGCAATAGCAACGGCAACACAAGGTATCGACACCTCAAGGTTTCTGCGTACTTCTAAGCGCCGTGAGAGTAATAAGAATGGATGTGACAGGGGAGACGAAGGAAGAGAAAGCGATGGTGGCTGCGCTTGAAACTTGAAACCAAGTGGTTAGTGGCCAGATCCGCAGAGTGAGGTAGGCCTTGGCAAAGACTGTGCTGACGCATACGGCGAGTCATAATTACGGGAGCGCACTCAGCTTCTACCGTGGAGCATCGGCGTGGTAAACGAAGCCAATGATTCTCCAAACTGCGCAGCGGAAAATGTACCTACAATCCCATCTTCCCATTCGGGGTCTCTTACGAGCAACGTTGATAGGCAATAGCCCGAGCCGTCGTCTCGATGAACAAGAAGGCGGTTCTACGCGCCTACCGTCACCTCCTCCGGGCGTCTCTAGAAGCATGCCAGTACACGACGCCTGCACGGTATGCCGCTCGAGACATCATCAACCAGGCATTCAGAGAACAGCCCGCGAGCGCTTTCAGCCCGCTTCGGGTCAAGAATACCCTCGCATTTCTCAAAAGAGCCAAACGAAACACGGGGTTCGAGCATAAAATACTTAAAAATATGGCCCACATACGATATTGGCAAAGGACGTCAAAAGAAAGGAACGTGTAAGTATATTGTAACGCCATTTGTAGCATTGTCGTTGACTCTTCGAAGCATTACCAATAACAACACCGATTATACGCGTGATATCCGCCTACAGACACGGCTTCAATATTCTGCCACTCTGACCATGCTGAACGAAAGTCTCGGTACTTGTCTTGCGATATGAGGAGGATTTCTATAACAGATGCGATTTGGAAGGCCCGTCCTTATCTACCGTGAGGTCCAGACGTAACCCTGGCGGATAGATTCCCATGAATCCCCGCGACTTCGTCAAGAGAGCTGTAAGGCTACGGTATACCCCTGCCTGGCGAGGCCCTCCGTCTTGACCGCTTGATCATCGAACCTGCCTCGAGAACACCCCATCGAGTCGTGATCGGAGGACTGCCACAAGCTAGCAATGCTGCACTGCAGTGCATATGGTGCTTGCAAGCATGCTCGCTCAGACCCCGTGGACAGATACCGCGTTCAAAACCAGTCTCTCTAATTCTGTACGGGTGTTAATCGACATTGAGCAGCATGTACAGTAGCTCGCTTGGAATTCACAGCGCCCACAGAAGACGCTAAAACTGCGCTAAAATCGAAAACGTTGATTCCGAGCCTTTTGCCATGGGACCCAAGCAGCATTGCGGAGGCCATTTCCCTTTTCAATCTGGTAATGCACGTTCTGGGGCTCATGACAAGGATCGCGATGACGACGAAGCCACAAGAAAACGAGTTATTTGGTGTGCTCTTTTATCTCCACCTCGAAACAGAGAAGAGAACTACTCGATCGGAACAAGACGAACGCGAGTTTTGTCTGTATGAGGATTCATCACCAAGCTCCTTTTGTGGACAGTTTGCGGAAACTCCCATTGAGGTACTCACCACTATATCAGGCGATGTATCCTGTTCTCCGACACCCCTGGCACCTACACGCGTATTCTGTACGCAAAACCTTCCACCGTGTACAGTCGTTGAAACTGATCAGCACAAGCCTTCCGAAGAAGGCATGTCTTCTAGTCTCTGTGGGCCGATGATCCGCTCACCCCTTGGCTCCGGAAAGTTGTCGGCATTGCTCAGCGCCGACAACCCCGACAGCGTTGTATACTCCTATATTTCAAAATCACTACTCGTACTACCTTTTCCGTTCTGAGTAGTGCGTAGCCTTGTAACCATTGACTTTTTCGTGACGGAAATACGTCATGGGTGCAACTGCAAACTTCGAGGGCAGGTTGAGACAACACACTACTCTTGGTGGGGGTTTAACTTGCTACATTTCCATCGTAGTTCAATAGCTTGTCTAGTTCTATATACCCCTGTAACATTGGATGCATGCCTGGTGGTATCTGCAAGAAAACGGGTCGCTTTCCTACTCGTACTGTTTAGTGATCATACCTTGAAACCAAATGTCTTACTACCTATGTACAGTAGGTGTGGATAATACTACCACTGTAAACCGGCAACAAAAAACAGCGGTGACATGCTATAGAACACCCCGGACCGTAAACTTTGTGGACACGCTACTTATCCAGCAAATCAGGAGAGAGGCAATGAATCTAATCTGGCCTGTCCAAATTGCAACCCTGTCCACTGGTGGCATCGGCATAAAGCCTTGAGCCAGCCAAGACATCAGCGATAACTCCCTCCTGACGCAAATATCGCAAGAGGTCAAACAACTCCAAGTCGGTCCCGGGCCTCCCAACCAAGCTGATCGAGACGGGGAGAAACTCGGTCTGCTCCGTGACGGTCGAGAAATACGGCACCTCAGCCACCGGCACCGTATAGTCCGGACACCCCACCAGATACCCAAACGAGTAGATGCTGAAAGTGTCATTGAACAACACACTGCGATCGGGGACGTCGTCGCGATAATCCCGCCGTCCCCAGGACTGCGGAAAGACCAACAGCGTGGTTTGCGTCCACGAGCGGAACGCCTGCATTGCCTGCAGGGCGGCAGCGATCTGCACCGGTTTGAGTGGCCGGGCGTGATCGAGGCGCCGACTGACGAGTTCGGACATCTTCGGCGCTGCGCCGTCGTTGGCGGTCTGGAACTCGGAGATGAACTTATCGAGCCCGCCGTGGATGGCGGATGCGGTGGTGACTGCCGAGTAGATGTGGCCAACCGCTTCGTCCAGTGACCTCGGCTGCCCGATCGGTGGTGTTGCGCGCCACAGCTCGTTGATGTTGAATGCGATCCGCTCGCAGTTGAGCTTGGATTCGAGGTTGAGTAGCATGCCTTCAATTTGCTTTTCGGCCTCGGTCCAGAAGGCCGTGTCCACCGAGGGGTGAGGGAACCAGCGATGTTGACCGCCGTGAATTTGATAGGGAGTCTGGGTTTGTGATGCGCGAGTCGGATAAAGCAAATTGTACTTCCGGACTTCGGGTGTCGGTTGTGGAAACTTTCGCGGATTGACGAGGTATGAGCCAACATCAGAAAACACCCGGACATCCCTGGCAAATATGCCGACGGTGTTGAACAAGTCAGTCGCGCCAAGCACGCCTTCGAGGCTCACAAGCCCGTGGGAGGGTCTCTGTCCATACACTCCATTTACACCGGCAGGGTGCCTAATCGAGCCTCTTGTATCCGTACCAATAGTGAAATCTAGCCATTCGTAGGCAGCTATAGCAACGGCGCTGCCGGTGCTCGAGGACGATGGCTTTTAGTGGCCGTCTCCTCTAGGATTATACGGACAGACCGCGTGAATCCATTCACTTGGGTCGACTCCTTCCACGAATTCGGTGGTTTTCAGCTTCCCAACCAAGGTCGCACCAGCATCCAGGAGCAGCTGGATTGCAGGGGCTGTCAACGTCGCGGCCGGAGACGTTTCGAGCCAGGCTTGGCTGCCAAAACCCGTTCGAAGGCCGTGTATGGAAAGTGTGTCTTTGACAGCAAATCTCAACCCGGCGAGAGGTCTGTCATCCTGTGTGAGATATAACCTGGAGGGCACCGGAATGCCAAATTTCACCTGTTCCGTTATCAGCTGTTTGGTCAAATAAGCATGCTGTGAGATATACTTACGGGTACTTCATAGAAAGTAGATTGTGATTTTGAGATTGGGAGGAGCCCACTGACGAAAGCTTCGTGAGTATCCGGTCTGAGTCTAGAAACCCGCAGGACATGGCCAGTCGATTTCTCCACCACGTATGGCCCTTGAGGCAATTTTGGTTTGGATCTGTCAGCAGAAAAGATCCGCTTGGTTTTGGCACCCGCCTTTATGTCCGGTGGTTGCAAGAGTACAATGACTTGAACAGTAGCGCATCAATGGAGGTCCATCGCTGAGAACTTCCCGGGTATGACTTACGCGACAGGAAGCTGCGAGTCCACACATCGTCCCGCCTCTCGAATCCCTTGCAGGTTGACTCGAGGTAGGTCAGTTGGTTCGAAAACAGGCTGTTCCCACTGCAACAAAGTCGTAGGTATGTATTTGTGATCAAATGAAGCAGGTTTTGGTATCAAATGCTGTGGAAGTGAGGCGTGTTTGGACGTGGAAGATATGTGGTATTGGTGTTGACCTATTGTTATTAGCGTGGCTGACGCAGCCGGGGCCATATCCCGACTATGCGAGCACGATCAAAATGAAGGGAAGAGTAGATTGAAACGCAGAATTCATAGATATGGAAACGTTCATTCGTCAACCTCGGCGCTGCAGCGATAAAGTGCATGATCAGGGTGCACAAACACATGGGCGATCTGGCCCTCATCATGCCTGGTATCCTGAAGGAGATTGTACCGTACCGTTGTTTCCATTGATGGGTGAAAACGACACCTGAAAGACGCAATTGCTCTGTCCATTAGCGGGCCGTTCCATGAAGACACTAGTCACTGGTGCCCAAGGAATCTGCGACAAACTGATTACAGTAGCTACATCAAAAACGCCTTGATAGATAATTAACTGAGAGGTGGATCAAACCTAAAATTGGTCCCGGCGCGTGATAAGAAAGTCTCTTGGCATAGACTCGTCAGTACCAGATGGAGAAATAATAATATCATGATTCATGTGTCCACGAGTCTCGCCGACATTGTCCCGCCTTGTTGACGGAAATTTCGACCGACAACTACATACTGGTTAAATTGACGCCTGAAAGATATGGGTATAGGTGTAGATATAGCCCCCAGAACTCTGGAAGCAAAGTCAAGGATAGTATATCTTGAATGTACCAAAGTCGGACTGCTAGCCAGTCTCGCTGCATCCAAATAAATAGGGTCAGCCTCAGTCATCCTCCTCGCGGTTGGAAGCCCCAGTTCTTCCCATCCGCTGACCGAGAGTCATGTCACCGGCTTTCTTATGAAAGCTATTGACAAAGTCTGCTCTTCCACCATACCTGGCATTCTTCGCCCTCGAAGCATCGTCACGCTCTTGTTGTTGCCTGTCTCGCTCTGCAATGTCAGCCAGTCTCCGCTCTCTCTGTTGATCGAGTTCTGATGCATCCTGTTGCATAGCTGCAAGCCTAGCAGCTAGATCATCGCCCTTCGGTTGACCATCCGGGCTGGATGACTTTCGGCGTTGCGGTCTCGAGGTATGCCAGCTCTGCGTTTTGCGGAGAGTGTTGCTGTGGTTGTTGTGACGCGGTGGTGAATACGATCGAGACCGAGACCTTGGTCTCCAATTCGCGTCCCTGAACGATCCCCGTCTTCTGTAGGGCGATCGGGACCTCTGAGATCGACCCTCCCGCCGGGGTGGGGAGCGTGAGCGGGAGCGAGAGGACGAAGAAGTGTTTGCGCTTCGTCTGTTGTTACTGCTCCGATCATATTTCTCTCCAGCATGCGGATCATACGAATGGGATTGCGCAATCCCATTCCGATCTCTACGCCTATCCCTCTCCTTCTCCCCTCGCTCTCGATCCCGATCCCGGTGACTATGCCTCTCTCTGGCGCTGTCTCGGCCCCGATCCTGAGCCCGGTCACGTTCGCGATCGGGATCATCCCTGTGGTGGCGATGGTGGCGATGGTGGTGCTTTCTCCGTTTGCGATCTCTTTCAGACTCATCCTCCTTCCCAGCCGCTTTTAGTAGTAAACGCCGCTTGACAGGGTCGTTCATCATGGCATCGTAGGCAGCCTGCTCCTGTTTCTTGATGGCCAGCATAGGATCTTCCCGAATTTTCATCATCGTGTCCCTTAAGGTGTTTGCATTCTGGATCGCCATGAAAGAATCCTCTTTGGCCGACTTCTCCAACTTCTGGTTCTCGGTGCCTTTCAATAGACCATCGATCCTCCTCTTTCCCAGAAGATAGCCTTCCATCTCTTCGGTCGTCCCGGCCTCTCCGCTAGAAGGGCCAGAATACATCCAATCCACACGTGCCTGTCGTTTTGCACCGCCCGCAGCGGCCTGCAGCTCCTCGAGTTCCTGAATCTGGCGCTCCTCGGCTCGCTCTTTCATAATCTGGTCGATTTTCTTGCGTTCTTCTAGGGCTTTCTGTTCTTCTTCCCACACCTTTTTCTGGTTGCTCATGAGCACGGGATGCCATGATTTCTTGAGGTTGAGATCGCCACCCATGATGGTGTCGCTGCCGCTGTCGCGGCTTGTGTAACTCAGTCGGAATGAGTGCAATCCAAGGTGATCAAAGGGGTAGAGGGTGCTGGTTTTGTACGTGGAGGACCGGAGAGGGAAAGCGGGTGTGTGGTGGTTGATGTAGAAAGGTGCGGGAAGAAGGGCAGTGGGAGGCAGCCGTTATGGAGCACAAGAAATTTCGCGCAGGCAGGAAGGAGCCTCCCCCGCAAATGACGAGGCCGTTCACCTGGAAAGCAAGCATCGATCAATTCGATCAATCAACTACTAATTACTAAGTAGGACATCCACAAAACACGACAGATTTTTCTTCCATTTCTTCTCTAGCACAGTCATTCCTGCATTCGTGTTAGCCGGAAATTAGAGATCTCTTTGCTTTCTTTGCCCAGGTTCCAGCACTGCCAGACCGCACGAACAGGCACCTCATACAAACCGCACCCCACGCTCGCTGTTCCAATTACTACCACCACCATCTCACCATGTCGGACGACGATGATTTCATGCAAGAGTCCGACCCAGAGCAGTAACTTCCCCGTCTCTTAACGCTCCATTCCCCTCGCTCCCAGAGACCTCTAACACTCAACACCTAGATACGACTTCGAATACGAAGATGACGAAGACGGCTCCACCGGCGACGTCGACATCGAGAACAAATACTACAATGCAAAGCAACTGAAAGGGGACGACCCATCGGCGGCGGTCGACGAGTTTCTGGGGGTACCCGCACTTGAAGATGAAAAGGGCGACTGGGGCTTCAAAGGGCTCAAACAAGCAATCAAACTCGAATTCGCGCTGGGGCGCTTCGACGCCGCCGTCACACACTACAAGGAGCTGCTCACATATGTGAAATCTGCAGTCACGAGGAACTACAGCGAGAAGAGCATCAACAACATGCTGGACTACATCGAGAAGGTGGCGACCGACCAAAATGCGTACAGGTGCATGGAGGAGTTCTACTCGCTAACGCTCGAGACGTTCCAGAGCACCAACAACGAGCGGTTGGCGCTCAAGACGAATGTCAAGTTGGCGAAGTTGTACCTCGATAAGAAAGACTACAGCCAGCTGACCAGCAAGGTGCGGGAGATCCACAAGGCGTGTCAGAAGGACGACGGCACAGATGATCCGGGAAAAGGCACCTACTCGCTAGAAGCCTATGCGCTAGAGATCCAGATGTACGCGGAGATGAAGAACAACAAGCGCCTCAAGTCCCTCTACCAGAAGGCACTGACCGTGCGTTCAGCCGTACCGCATCCCAAGGTGCAGGGCATCATTCGCGAATGCGGCGGGAAGATGCACATGAGTGAGGAGAACTGGAAGGAGGCACAGAGCGACTTCTTCGAGTCGTTCAAGAACTATGACGAAGCCGGGTCGATGCAACGCATCCAGGTGCTCAAGTATCTGGTGCTGACGACCATGCTGATGAAATCGACCATCAACCCTTTCGACTCACAGGAAACCAAGCCGTACAAGAACGACCCGCGCATATCCGCCATGACCGACCTTGTCGATGCCTATCAGCGAGACGACATCCACCGATACGAGTCGATCCTCAAAGACAACCAGGATCTGCTCGCGGATCCCTTTATAGCCGAGAACATCGATGAAGTCAGCCGCAACATGCGCACCAAGGCCGTGCTCAAGCTGATCGCCCCTTACACCCGGTTCACGTTGGCGTTCATTTCCAAACATATCAAAATCCCGGTTAGCGAGGTCCAAGACATTCTGGGTGTGTTGATCGTTGATAAGAAGCTGCACGCGAAAATCAATCAGGAGAACGGCACGGTGATCGTCGATAACACTAGTACTAGTCGAGACTCGGAACATGTCCAGCGCTTACGCGAGTGGACCACCGCAGTCGAGACATTATGGTTCTCGGTTCTGCACGACGGCGAGGGGTTCAAGGTTGACGATACACAGAGTGGAGGAGCTAGCTTCGGCTCCATGCTGAACTTCTCAATGGGCCTCGACACCAATAGCAACATTCCCAGTCGGGCGGCGGGGCGGCGAGCCGCTGGCCACGGAGGTGGGGTTCGTGGTGGACGTGGCGGTGGAAAGGTGTTTACTCAGGTTTGAAACACAGCCGGGACGGGCTGCTGTGGCAATCTGATGCACGAGGCAAAAAGAATCATTGAAGCTCACTGCACACCCGGACTGCCTCTCGTGCGTCCGACTGCAACAGCCGGCAGCGGTCATGGTGCGATGACAGACGCGTTACGACTTCAAATCAATCACGGTTTGAGCATAAGATCCGCATAGCACCGAACACTTTGGGGGATAGCGATGTGGTATCATGCCAAGAGAGAGTATATGAAAGAAGGAGCTGTGCCTTAGAAGGGACAAATCGATTGTAACACCCGAAGAACAATTCCCTGTCTGTGGCTCTCCAATCCTGGCAGACACGGTTAGAGCATACCTGAATGGGAATGAGACTGGACTTCCCATAACAAGCATGCTTGATGCCAGGCAAGACTAAGCGGAAGCAGTTGGAGCTTCCTCAGAAAATCCACCTCACCCTCGCTTGTTCATCCTCTCGAGAGGCCTTCCGAACTTGGCCATGGTGAGATGTGATCGATGATGAGGTAGGATGAACGAATGAGGTCAAGAGCCGACCATTTTGGAAATGGTGGCAAATCTAGCAGGAAGCGCCCTGCGAAACCAGCCAATACGAGTTTATTGCCGAGCAGGATAGGTGATCTTGTTCTTTCCCTCGCTTGTGCTCGGTGCTTCTTCAGCTTCTCACTCGAGACCCCTGTCAATGCAAATAACCCCAAGTCAGCGTTGTGTCCATTGACAAAATGGAACCCCTGACGACGATGCTTGATGTTTGCATGCTTCGCATCCACTCAGCGGTGCGGCTCTTTGCAGCCCATGTAGAGCTAGGGGCCATGGTTGCATGCGCAGAACATGGCATGGCCAGCGAGTGAACCTGATAGGTAGATTTCCAGAAAGCTCCAGACAGCGCAGTGGCTGGAGAATATGATATCACATTTTCAAGTAGGCGAGGCAGCCTCCTTCGTCTTTAGTCAAGTCAGCCAGGTATACCGAGAAGCGGCGACTGTGCTAAGACTAACGGGTTCCGGTGGTGGGAGTCATGCAACGTCAAACCGTGAATTCTCCACCTGCTTCCGTAGAGGACAGGAACAGTCAACTTTCGATAGGTTCTCTTGGTATCAATATGTTGTTGCACAACCTGAGCAAGGGTCTAGAGTCTAGACGGAACGGGGAGTGGATCTTTCATTGGTGGCAGATGATATCCGTAGTGGGTTGCGCGCTTGCGTATCTAAGGGAACAAAACTGCCGTGCATCAACGAGGATCGGCGCAGAGAGAGCATGAGGAAGTTGGGGCGGGTCTCCGTAGAAACTACGCGTAGGTTTAGACCGGCAGGATGACCATGGCCATGACCCTGTGTACATACATAGAAGCACGAACCGCGAGTCTCAGGTGATTAACTTGGTAGGCCCGGATGCAAAAGTGGATACACACCACCGCAACAGCGAAGGCAAGCAATGAGTACGGGTAGGCGAGGATGGATAGTGTCCCTGGGTTGGGTTAGCACAAGTCTGTCTAGGAACAAGGGATCAAAATCGGGAATGTACGAGGTAGTCCGTACATCGTAGAGGGGTTCTTCTGAGGAATTTCGCTAGTCGAACGATGATCCGTCGGCCTTGCCTCGCAGACAGGAACTGGCAGACATGATGACATGAGTTTGACAAGACCTCGGATGGATGGTTGAGGATGGAGGTAGCGCAGTACGAGTCCTGGCCGAGGAATCTGCGAAGGCAAGCTAGAGGCGGGGCCGCGGGGGTGGTGAAGGAAGCAGGGTGCATGATGGGAGGACGAATGGTAGAGGATGGAATTATTTCACCGCACCTGAAGTTGTTACGCAAGTATGGAGGATAGGGAAGGATACCTAATTAGAGGAGAGGGTAAGGGTAAGCCAGGGACAGATCTGAGGCTTGTGTGAGATCGAAGCTTGGAAGATGTCATGGTGCGGCCTAGTACTGAAGTGGTTTGGGTCGTGTTGGCAGGCTGAAGGGAATGGACTTGGTGTAATAGAAATGGTCAGAAGGGGACTGAAATTAGCACCGGCCAACAGCAGGACGAGGCAGGGCTTGTGTTCGAGCCTTCGAAAGGATGGCAGGGGCCCCGGACGATAGGACGATAGGACTTAGGAGTGTGGCGTTGTACTTAGTCGTAGCACTCGCAGCTGGCCCTTGGGTGATGAATGTTGAATGAGGGCTGACGTTGGAGGGCTCCAGCCTGGGAGGGGCTCCGTAGAAGGGCCAGGCTCTGGCAGAAGCCGAAGGGCTATTCTGTGGCTGAATGGTGCCTCGGAGAAGGGCCTGGCTTGAACCATTGAACAAGGTCCGCTGTACTCTCGACAGTACTGAGGACTTAGTAGGGATCTGGAGATCAAACTCAAAAGGTGTGATTCAGTGCAACTGACGACACGTCAGCTACGGAAGACAGCCTGACTCGAACAAGTTGCGATGCCTACGCAGTGCAGTACACACGAAATACCCGAGCAGGGCGTGAGGGTGAGCTTGATGGCTTGGGCCTGGTGCTCGTGGCCCGTTGGCAGTTGATTGCGGGAACTAATTTGGCCGGCCGATATTAATAGCGACCATGGCGATCTAGAGCTGGAGCAAAGGCAGCGCCGGAGGAAGAATGGGGAGGGGGGGGTGTCGAGGGAGGCTGTGAGATTGGGCGGCAGGAAGTGCAGCCTTTGTTCCCCGGAAGCCACGTCCGGGTTAAGCGGGAGCCATGACCAAAATCCACGGGTAGCTGGGTCGAGCCAGAGGTAAGAGGTACGAGATACTAATTAGAACGGAACCCAGCGTCCAGCGTCCTCCGTCATCCGTACCTGCCTAGGCACCCGCTAGATACCTAGTACCTAGTAACTAGGTAGGATGGGGAAGATGGGGAATGCATGGGCATGATGGTAAAAATGATAATGTGCGGTGTTTGCACCTACGGATGGTAGGGAATTGAACTGAGCTGGCCCTGGACTCCCTGTACCCGTGCCGGCACCTTGCCTAGAGTTGACAAGAGCATCGCATAGTTGAGAAGCCTAAAGCTGACAGGTTGCAGGCGGCGGCAAGCAGCGGCAGGTGCGACAGGTGCAACAGGGCTTTCCGTGGTGCAGACTCAGTACGGAGTACGGCGTATGGAGTCACCCTCGTCCTTACCTAGGGAGTCGTGTATGTACAGGCGTGTACCTCGTACCAGTACGGTGGCCAAACATGAACATGCACCGTCCCACTGGGTGTGGCGTTTCGTTGAGTGAAGGACAGAGCAGGTGATACTGCGACTGCCACAGGTTGATGACAGAAAACGGCAAGTGCATTCATTCAACCATTCAATCAATCAATCAGCGAATGGTTGATCCTGTTCCGAGTTCTGTAATGATATCCGTATATGTGAACCTGACCGCCTGGAGAGGTCGCTGATCTTGTATTACACTCGTATCATACTCGTACGGAATAGTACCCGACACTGTGCCTAGGTACGAATACTGCCGCCCAACCAAGCGCACAAAACACATTCTCTTTGTTCTGCCCGCTATGTAGTCCATCCTCCGTACAACACGAAAGACCTACGACTTCGGAATTGCTGCGCTGTCTCATCATCAATCGACTTCAAGCTCGTCCGTGTCCTCCTCTTCCACCACCTGAGCGATCGGCCTTCTTCGTCCTCATTAGGCTGGTCGCTCAAGAGCACCTACTGTCCATTATTTGCGCGCCTCCACGAGGCCCTCGCCTTCCCCTCCCCCTCCCACCGCAACTTCAGATCATCTTGTCTCCATCCACTCCGCCTCCACCTCCACATCCACAGCTACACCCCCCTGCCATCTCTCAACACGCAATCAGCTGCAAGAGTACGAGGGACTTTCCTCGATCATCTCGATTGGCTCCGATACTTCCACTCCATTTGTTGGCAACGCTCATCCTCCGTATCCGAACCGGGGCGCTACCCAGCTCCGAAACCCTGCTTGCATTGGCGTTCAAGTCTAGCAACGCCCTCGTTCCATCTCTCCTTCCAACACTAACCCAAACCTACTGTGTCGATTCAACCTGTACGTCGATTGCTCACGGCTTCACGGCTCTACCCTCTCTGTTCTGCTCACCCCTCCTCAACCACTGACTGTATCTACTAGTCCTCCTTCGCCTGCACATAAGTTCTCAACATCCACCGTACTGAGCGTTAGCTTCCTAGGTCAGTCATCACCAGTATCCTCACCACCCTCTTCACCGAACCGTGGGTTTCTTGCAAATAACATATCTACGGCCTTTGCCTTTTTCCTCTGCTTCACCATTCACCTATCTGGTCGCTTGACCATGGTTTATCCGTTCTGATCCGACCACCACTCGTCCCTACATTCTGCCCATGTGCTTGACCTTCCATCCATTCCGTTGCTTCCCTGCCATCATTGGCCACTTACTTCCTGACCTCATCACGAGTTGAGTTTCCGAGTTGATAATTCCCTCTCACTCGTCTTGGGGAGATGCCATCTCGCTTCTACTATCCACCACCTCACCGTCGTTACCGAGAACAACACCCTCAACAGACTCCCGTCCACTGGCCCTATAATTGCCATCATTGCTACCCTCCTCCATGCCAAAGTATGCCCAATGCCAGGACTAATGGTGCTTGGAATCAGACCCCTGACTATTTCACTCCTCCACCCTCCCATTACTCAGGTTCCACCATGGCAACTCCAGACGCCGACGAAATGGAGCAATTCCAACGCCTGTCCGATCAATATCAAGCAAATCTTCCAGTACGGCCCTTGACCATACCAGTCATCCTGACACTAAATCGCCACCTAGGGCCCTCTGATTGGAGACAAAAGGAGTTTATCCGAGCTCGTAAGCGAATATGCTCAAGCCGATCCCACTTATGTACTCAAAACTACTGTACGTTTCTACTCTGGTCCATTACGGCCGGTTGCTAATCATCCCCAGGCCCTGGCAGCAACTCACTCCGCATACCGCCCGATCAAAGGCGATGGTCAATGCGGTTGGCGAGGTAGGAGTGCCCGTGGCCCCGCCCTAGGCTGGCCTGTCTGATCAGAAGCTTTGACAGGTGTTGTTTTCGGTTATTTCGAAATTCTACTAAAGTCTGGCGACCCTGACTTGATCGTACAAGAAAAGGTCCGCTTGCAGAGCTTTGAGCAGACTATGCGTGCTGTTGGCATTGACTACGATATCATTGTCGACATGTTCGACTACACCTGGGACTTGTTTGATGATATCCACAAAGCCATTGCACGTGGCGATCAGTCCGACGCGGTGCTCCTAGAAGCCATGAACGACGAGAATAAATCAAATTCCATCGTTTACCACATCAAGGTCGGCTAGCCACACTTTGCTCCTGTGTAACAGCCGCCTCACTGACTTGGGTTGAAATAGATGATGACAAGTTCATTTATGCAGCTCCAACCAGATCGCTATGAACCTTTCCTTGAAGTCTCTATCCACCAATATCGCCTGACTAGGATTGACCCGGCTAATCAAGAAATCGACCATATTGGCTTACAAGCACTGACTGATGCTGTTATTGCCCCTGCCTGTATTGCTGTTGAAGTCTCATACCTGGACCGGAGTACCGGCGATGAAGTGACTCCGCATTCCTTCGTTCTCGACTCTCCACAATGGCCTGCTATCCGGCTGATCTATCGCCCGTGAGTTTGTTGCCAGCCCATATCTTTTCATTGAGACGAGCTGATGCGTGAGTCTAGTGGGCATTACGACCTCATCTACAAAGATGATAGACCAATTCAAGTTTTGTTGCAAACGCACAATCCTCAATATGTGTCATACGCCACTGAAGAATTTCGAGGAGATGAAGAATCCCTGAATTTGTCATCCTATATGTTTCCAGGATCCAACGACGTCTCTTTGCATGGCATCCCTCCTACCCATTTTCCCTCGGGTAGCCCGAATTTTGGCTCCAACCACAGCCATTCTCCTCAGACAGCTTTCCATTCCACATCTATGGCACACCCATCTTACTTCTCCCCGGCACTACAACCTGCCACTCGCCGCCAGCTACCAATAAGATCGCAATCTCTACCATACTCGTACTACCCTTCACCAACCATGGCTCAACATCCACCGCCGTTCCCTCCTTCCCCGCAGAGTCCTCAGCCACCGTCACCTGTCACTCCAAGTACCAACTTCCAAGTTCCGACCAGCACTCCGAACGCGAAGGAACCACAAATCAGACTGAATAAAAGCTGTCTTGATTATCATTTGGGGCGCCATGAAACCATCCCCCTAGACCCTGGATCATTTGGGACATCTGCTTTGAGTCAAGCACATTTTACAAACTCGGAGTTCCAACCTCAAATGTGGAAGGCAGATGAGGAGTATGGAAAGCACGTCTGATGGTTATCGCTGACGAAAATGGACATCATGGTGACGACGACGACGACGACGACGACGACGACCATGTTAGAAGGATGACAATTCGGACAGACAAGAGTGGCCATTGATGGCCATACTGCTCTCTGGCGATCGCCATCGTGGTTGAAGGCTGAGCCCTTCATGTCTCCTGTCTCCGAGTGTTCTAAACTCTTACCCGAACCAAATCGATGCGAGAACGATGGTTGATATGAGTTAGGCCTAGATGGTCTAGGCAGCACGATTTCTTTCTACTTGGTGCTGCTTCAGACACCGATTGCCCTTTTTGGTTTGCGACTGAGCATTTACTGGCGAACTTGACGTGTCTTTGCCGAACGTCTTTGGAAAGCGATGCATCTGTTGCGTAAAGCAACGCCGGGCGTGCCCGTCCTTACCGCATTGCGGAGTTACTCTGCGTTTTACTTTTTTATGTTTTCACTAACTCTGTCGTTACCGCCAAACAGAATTTTAATGGGCCATTTCAGATCACTGATATGGAACGACTTACCGGACTCCTCGCATTTATTATGCAGAGTGGAGAGTAGCAGCAGAGGGCAGTAGTGGTCTAGCTTCCGAGCTCTCATCCTGTCCTCATCGACACCGACGATAGATGGTATCAAACGTAAAGAGTCCTGAAATCCCCTATACGATTCAATTCAATATCCAGAGTGGTGTAAAATTACCTCCCATTCTAGTATCCTTTCAACTGAGTACCTGTGTGAATGCCTTTACAACGTTTGATACGCTCGCTGCCCTTAAGCGGCTTAAACTTGGCGTTACGCTGTTGGCCTAGAGTGCAGACCAAAATGCTACCGGGTGGTACAGGGCCCTGTGAATCGTAGTACCTAGTACCAAGCACCGCGTAGGGCTGGGCAGGCTCTAATCCATGACCGCGGGGTACATCTATAGCTCGTGGGAAGAGAACATCTGGTAAGGCGTATTATGCTTGTGCATTTACTCATCAAGATCAATCCACATACTCAGTTGACTTACCTATATAGGTACTGAGTAGTTCGACTAGGCACGAGGCACCTAGTCGGAATCTTACCAGACAAGGGGTGGACCAAGTGGGGACAGGCTCATCCCTGAACATTCTTGTACAGATACTAGCCACCTCGTATCCTTCCTGTAGAGGATGCCTATGAGATAACGATGCACTCCCTACATAGCCGGAACCATTTTCCGGCCTTCCTCCAACTCCAGCCTCCGGCTCCGGCTCCTAGTACCTCCTACTCCCAACAGTTTAGTCGTTGGTGCCGAGTACCACAATGTTGAATGCCGCTATTTGTATTCGGTGTAAATTCAGACTCGATCTATCCTAAGGGAGGAGATAAGGCTTCGGGGGAGCAAGCGCTGTCTGATCAATGCACGATGCTTGTAGCCTGTCCCCGACTTGGTATGTGATCGAGGTGCAACGAAGCTGACAGAGAGAAATTGAGAAAGTTCATAGTCCATGCAACAGGTCCAGGCGTCAGCGGCGAGTGGGACGGGCGCAGGTGTTCCTTCTTGAACGGCCTGGCCCCCAAGACTTCGATCCGATCGCACGGAGAGTGTCTCTTGTCTGTAGGGTACGACTGTTCCTTTGCATCCATGTTTTTCTCAATGCTGAGGATGATATGTCAAACTTGGCTCTCGCAAGTCCAGCGGATGTGCAGCCCTCGTACTCCGGAAGTCATGTTCGCGGATGAGACGAATTAGATTCGTATTTGGGAAAGACTTGGAAGTGGGATCGACATTGCGTCTAGTCAAAGGCTATATGACACTGACACCTGAGTGTCCTGGCCTGGACCATCGGTGTAGTGATTCGCATGCGCAATCGTATCAGGCATGCGGGGACAAGGGACAGCCAGCGACCAAAACCGGAAAAAGGGTGCGGCAGCGCTCTCCCAAAGCTTTTGGATGTCCTTTCTGCAAAGTGCGATTGCCTAAATTTCTCAGCTTCGGTTGTCATTCGTGCCGTGGCAGGAGTGAAATCAAGAGAAAAATCAGGCAGGCGATGAGTGGCGCATATACAGTTCGGTCCCAGCTGTAGATCGCGTAGATCGCTGCCCTTAGATCTTTCAAAGTGCCCTTCTGTCTGATGCCTCATGGGATGGGATGGGCCCCATCCTCACCCATTGGACCTATTGACTATCCGTTGCAGGAGCATTAGGTCTGTAAACGACATTGATCGAGATTTGGGGGGTTGGTTGCTAGGAGAAATCATCTAATGATTGCGACACAGTCCTTTCAAGCACCCTTCCCGTTTTGTAATCCCTCCCTTATGTTGCTAGCTCGTCGAGGCGGTACACACCCTGAATTTTCTCTTTTCCCGGCATGCTCATCTCGTTAATGCTCTTTGCGATCTCTTTAGCGAAGACATCCCCGACAGAGGACATCAGGTCCGGAAGACCAACGCCATCATCGTCAAACCTGGAGAGCGGGCTTGTCTCTGACTGCTCACGTGTCAACCAAGTCACGCTCTTTCCCTCCAGCCCGCAGGCCACAATGCGGCTGAAGCCCCACGAGAGGTATCCTCGCGTAGCAGAGTCAGAAGACGGCGATGCCTGCTGTTCCCTGGTAAACTTATACTTCTCGCGAGCCTCGACAGGAATCGCATGATCAAACACATTCAGCCCGACTCCGTGGCTGGTAACCCCCTTCGACACCTGCACGCCAATGGCGCAGATCTTGCGATCGCTGCCCTTAATCCAAACGCCCGGGTCGTCGGTGCGCGTGGTGTTTCCCACACCAAACGGAGCACACGTCCGCATAACGCTGTTCTCTAGAAGCCTTACCCAGCATCGTGGCGTGATTCCCAGTCGTCGGAGGTCTCCCACGACGTACCCCGTCAGTTGGCCGGGAGCATGGTACGTGAGAAGCCCGCCGCGCGGAGAGGCGTGGAAAGTCGCGGCGCCTGACGCGGATAGGAACGCTTGTTGATCCTCGGATATCGGATTTGTCTGCAGGTGCCGCCGCCCGACGGTGTAGGTCGGCGTGGTGGAGAATGTGATGAGTGTTGGGTCGGGCGGACTGATTGTGGAGCCGCATTCAGGCGAAGATGACATTGGCGGTATCGAACCTCCATCAGTGGGCTTTTCTTCCTCAGAAGATGGCGGGCGAGACGAGTGGTGGCGGGCTATTCCTGGCGTCTCGTCGTCATCTTCAAGCTTCGTCGCGCGGCCGCGAAGCAAGTCTTTGTGCCGGAAGTGCCTTTCGAGTAGTGCATTTTGTAGAGCTAGTGATCGCGTGTATGATATTGGCCCATGGAAGTGTGCATGTGCTAAACGCATCGCAGTGGCGGTCTCATGACCGTGAGCCTAGCCTAGCTGTCCTTGCCTAGAATTCTTCGCCACGCCAATGTCAAGATGCTGCCTCCGTTGTGGGTTAGCAAAATGGGCATTTCCTGTGCCAACCCTCCGAAAACGTTCGAGAGATGGATTGCCGTGGCAACACGGTATGAGAGACGATTTTTTCCTGCAGTACGGCGAGATGATGTGGTTGTAGATAGAAGAAGAAAAGCTTCAAGGACGATTTCGTAAGCTGAGATATGTAAGCTTGGGGTTGGATTTCTGCGCTAGCAACAACAGCAGCGAGAGCAATTAAGAAATTTTAAGTTTAAACGGGGGCCCCTTCAGTGCCTCTCAGGGGGTCTGGGTGGGTCGGTGTCAGGGTCTGGCTACCTAAGCTTTGACTAATGCGTGGAGACCCTCCCTCGATATTACCTAGGTATATATGCGTATCGCTTAAGTATGAAATTCATTGAGACCATAGCTGAAAGTGGTCCTCGACCACCATCCCGTTATTGTTAAATTGCATAAGATCTATATCCTTGGCTGACGGGTTATGGCCTATCATCTGCGCGCCATGTCCGCGCAAAGTGCCACTCCACCAAATGCCGTGATGATGGTGGTGGTACTAGAAGTCTGAATAAGCCATGTAAAAGATATCACCTCCTTGAATCTACTTCGCCCAGTTCGGTTTCCGGGGGATCGAGCTTGTAAGAAGAAGTCCCATTCTTCTTCCAGGAGTATTGATGCAAACAGCATAAGCAAAGAGCCAAGATAATACTGATACGCCTCGTGGCTGGGGATGGTGCTCTTGAGTCCCTCTGAGTACTCGCAAAGGTGGAAGATTATGCGTAGCTGGTGATGGGAGACTGATGTTAGTCATTTGGAATTCTGAAGGTCTGATGGTGGAAAGCAATGGACACACTGTTACCATGGCCAGGACTGCGTACAACGTGTATAGCAATAGCAGAGCTCTGGATTTGGGTTTCTGGGTCAGCCCTTCATCCCGAAGGAGCACCATGTGAAGCTTAATGGCAAAGAGTGCGAAAATAATGATAAAGAGCTGCTGGATGCCCACGCCAGCCGTATATATGTGAAGACCTGGCAATATTCTGTTAGTGACTTGAAGGCTGTCCTGAATGGAGAAGTCTTCCCAGTAGAGTCTGAGACTCAGTATTGTTGTTACTCGTCGCAGTGGCCGCTCCGTACACCTGAATGACGAAAGCACTAGAGCACCCTCAGCAGCTGTTATTGTCTTGTCGAAAGAGTGAACATACATGGTATCCAAAATCACAAAGGAGGCGCCAAATCTGGCTGCCTCAACCCTGAATAACGTTGCTTGCGCCATTCGCCCCATAACCATGTAGACGAATGCGTTCATCCAGAGTGGTGCCACCTTCATTGATTAATTAGAGAAGCTGAGGCAGGAAGAAGGGAGAACGCTGGAAGATAACAATACCAGTATGACGATCAACCATGGGGCGTAGTTCCCGGAATCTGCAGGTTGTTGTATACTGAGAATTCTGAAGATATAAGAAACGGCTTGCCAGAGCGCACCCTATCCTACCCGAGAGGCAGTGATTTAGTCTCGAGGAAAAATAGAGTTGCATCTGAGGAAGTGTACCCACCATGGGGATGGCCCAAATAGGCTTTGCTCGATGCGCCCTTTCGGCGATGTGTACAGTCAATGTCAGGCTGGACAATGTGATAAAGAGGTATGCAGCTGCTGAGGAGGGACAGAAATCCCATAAAGTGTCGGGGGTAGTGACGGCTGTGCGAAATCATGCAAATCAGCAAAGATCTATGGTCAATACCAGGATGGGCTAATATGGAGAGGTACCTTTGCAAGTTGCCGCCATTGTGGGATAAAAATATGATTTCCACGGTTCCACTAAGGGTTTGCAGAATAGACCGGCTGGCAATAAGATGAGAAATAGTCGAGAAACCTCAACTTCTTATAACTCAATTTGCAAAGTCGATGATTCCGTGTATGAAACTTTAAGTTGACAAAAGTCGAACTTAGCTTTCCAACCAATCGCGTATGCCACCTAGGCGATCCATTACTTAATACCTGTTGCCTAGACGACGATTTAGAATGACGATACTGTAATTAAATTCATGGATATAACTATAATATCGAACCTTGACGCTGGGTCGTGGTATACTGGCTTCATTAGGGCTCCTGGTGGACCTTAGTGTGCGATTTTATTCGACGGCTCGTACGGACAGCGGGGCTGGCAACACGTGCGGTTTCAGGACCAGCCAATTTAGACTCTCGACCCCCTGAAGATGGCCTTACGAGCAAACTCTTCATAAGGTAGCTACCCAGTTATTCTCCCTATCTCCTCGCTATCTCGCTTGGACACCTGTGGCGATCTAACATAGACCCCAACGAGCCGTCGGTGCACAGTCCAAGCGAGTTGTATATCACTTTTGAACCGCTTTTTGAAACGGATTGAGTACTGTAGTCATACGAGGTATTCAGGATGCCTATAGAAAAGCCGGGTGAGCGCAAACGGTCGTATGCTCCTAAAACCTGGTCGGGTTGTATAACTTGCATGTCCGTTGAAACCCCTGACTCCACGCCTTGATCATTACGCTAACTTGTTAAGTGAAGGAGTGAGGCCCGATATTTTATATGCCAGGTAGTTGACTGCCGATCCTTCTCTGATATAAAGTGCTGCGTCTAGTTCATCGAGTGAGATCCAACGAGACTAAACCGAGCTGCACGAGGTGTTTATCCACCTTTCGTCGTTGTGATGGATACGCTCCCGTGGTTGGGTCCTCAGCCGTCACTGTCACGTCCTGACCATGCTGGCTGACGCTACCACCTTCGCTGGTTAGCGTATCCACACCTGAATATCGAGCCCCCCATATCTTCCAGAAGCGAACTAGCCCGCAACTGTCTGGCTTTTACAGTTGCGAACCTTGGAACGCCATTGTTCTCCAGATCGCAAGGCAGGACCAAGGTGTCCAGCATGGTCTGGTTGCTCTCGCCTCTTTACACGAGGACTTTGAGGCGGAAGGTGCTACCTCTGATCCCACTTCCGCCGGCTGATTTACACTGGTCCAGTATAATCTCGCGATTCGTCGATATCTAGAACAGGTTCAGCATAGAGATTTCTCGGTTAATGTGGAGACCCTCGAAGCGCCATGCTTGATCTTCATCTGCATCGAGGTTCGTTCTCTCACCTCCGCACTCTGATGGTCGGGGAGAACTCTGACCAAACGACTGACTAAACATCCCACAGATGATCCGCGGTCATTTAGTGTCCGTGTTGTTCCTTGTGAAAAGACTTCGTGAAATATTGAACGCACTTGTGACTGATGCTCTAAATTCGGTTGCCCAGAAATCGCAGGCCTTGCTCGAGGTCTTTGAGAGTCTGTTGGAAAGGCTTGAAGTCCAAGCTACAGCGGTAAGATAATTTCGGATATCTGCGATCTCTTCGTCTGGGGGTAAGATCCTTCCATTGCTGCTCGCATGGCTGAGAGAATCGTGGCAATCGAGGAGGGGTGACTTGGAGTAATCAGGACCTGTGCGGACGTGCCGGACTGGGCGCGAACGTCGTAGGCGTGTCCTATCTTTGATCCAGAATATAGGAAAGCAATTCTCTGCTATCAGCGGGCGGGGAGTGTGGATACGAGTATTCGAACACCGTTCCGGGAGTTGATGCAATGGTAATGCTGATGAGCGTCGCACACTATGAGAACATTCATGTTAGCAATCAACTCTATGTTGATTAAAGGCATCCGAGCCGTCCGTTTCCAGGAGATTGCAGTTTCGAACTTGCCTCAATCGGTATGAAGAGCGAGCTCCATATTTTACCACTATGAGTCATAGTATTTGTAAGGAATTTCTTTGCAAACTAAAAATATTCTGTTGCGTCGATATCCCTATATCGCCGTCGTGGCATCAATTCAGCTTGGCTCACTCTGTGATTGCTCTCCTCCTGAACCATGCCAATTCCGTCATACCACCCTTCTCGGAAAGGGCCGCCCATACTTTGAATGGCGTCGCCTTTTTCGAAGACATCTACATGCAGATAACCGTCCTGTTCCCGGCTGCTCGAAAATCCGTACTTGACCATCGGATTTCCCATGACGCGCACAATCTCGTCGCCTTGAAGGAGGCATCCAGTGTTACCAAGTTGCCGTAGAAGAGAGTGATACGCCTTCGCGATCGCGAGATGGCTGTCGTCCTTGATAATGGCGTGGTTTGCCCAGGAGATGACCGCCAGCAATGTCCAGAAATGGATGAATGGGATCACCGCCAGAATTGAACCTGCAAACCGCCAAGTCACATGGAGATATTGGGCAGCGATCGGCCGATCGGAACTAGTCACGTACTTGCGGGACGCGGCGCTGGAGTCGTCCATGAAGGACACAGCGCCCATCGTGAACCCTGAGATCAAGTCGGCCATATCTGTCTCGTTGGGAGTCTTATAAAACCCTATTTCGGATGTGTTGGTATAGGTCATGTACAGCGACTTGCCGTCCGCAGACGGCACAGCGGAGCTCCAGCCAAGGGCTCCGGCTAGCATTCTGGCTGTGAGATCCGATACGGTGTACTCTGGCTTCACGTCCTCGGTATCATCTCCAACTTCCGGTACCGTGTTGTTGCACACAAAAAACCGGCCTTCGTAGAGGTCAAATTTGTCGCCGTCGTCAACGAGTGCGGTTGGGAATGATTCTGCCTGAAACGCATTGATGTCGGTGCAGCGTGCCCCACATGTAGAATTGAATTTCGAGAAGGTCAGTAAGCCGCCTGGACCCGGCTGTGCTGATAGCGTTTGATTGACGTCCTTGGTACCATCATTGTAAATAATATAGGACATGTTGCCATACTGTCCCTCTGTTACTCGATAGCCATGACAATATGCATAGGATTCGATATAGCGACTCGTGATGTGACCTGTTCCCGTGTCATTGGCATTCTGATCCTGGAAATAGTAAAACGTGTGTCCGTCATACGTTGAATAGTAGGTCTGGCTATATTCCAATGCGGCATCCCAGTCTAATGGGGTGGTGACCTTTCCACGAACGCCCCATGTCTGAACGGCGCCTAAATCTGAGAGAAAATTGCCAGTGGAGAGTGCGTCCAGGTCAAGAATAGATATCGTTCCCTTCCCCAATATCACATAATCCGTCGAGGTCTCAAGATTATAGTTGAGACCAATGATACCAACCAGAACCGTGATCGCAAGATGAATCAACAGCCAGAAAAGACATAGCAGCTGCGTTTTTGATGGAAGCCATTTACTCCTGCTGTTTTTCGCCTTGCGCAGAAGTTTCAGGACGTTTATAACGCTGTCACAGCCCATGACAAGGTCGAATGTCTCTAGCGGCCGGTGGCATTTAGCCAGCATCCTCCAACGCAGTAACTTTGCGTAACTTCTCAAAGACGCGGCCAGGTTGACACCCAGGAGAAGGGAGTTTCCGGTCGTCAAAGAGTTGAAAACCCTCCGTTGCGATTTATCGATGTACGCCATCTTGGAATAAGCCCAGAGGATTCCGAAATATGTGACACATAGTAACAATGAGTTCACCCATTCGCCGATTGTCAGGCGTAGCAACCTTTTGCGCTGTTTGATATGGCGGTACTCTCGCGACGTCCCACGGGCGGATGCATCCTTTTCTATCAGATTGTGCAATGACGGGTCCACGGACCCATAAAGTCGCCGTGTGAGAGTACTGAGTGACGAACGACGCCTTGCAGGTTCAAATGTCTCGGAATGGTCGGTGCGCTGAGTATTTGTACCTACCACACCAATTAGGGAGACACGCACCAGGAAAATGGAACTACTAACGCTCAACTCGTGGATGCGAACTCGTCGGATGCGCAGCAGTATCTGTTGGCTCCGGAGGGGAGACGGGTTCGTCGAGAGTTGGTGGTGTGATGGATTCATTTGTTGGATCATGATGAGGTTCCTCTGTACTTGGTACTCGTGTGTAGGAACTTGGCTGTCCAGCTGCCATCATTGATGCTAGTCAAGACAACGAGCACAGAAGGCAAGATTCAGCCACAATGCCTCGAAGCACATGCCGCGAAGGTCAAGCGTCGAAGAACGGGTAGAAAACATTTGGGGCGGATCCAAGCTCAGTCAAATACCCCGTAGGCATGGAGTCTTTGATCTATTATCCGTGCAACCATGCATGAGGAGGGATTTATTCGATTGCAGATGTTGCACGATACCTAAATTGGTATCGGCGTTGAGTTTCAAGTAGTAGAGATGCAGGGGTTTTTGCCCCTCAACGACAAGGCTTGAAATCGGCCCCCATCGTACGCGCAATGTTTCTGAACGCTGATTCAGCATAAGGTTTGGCTCACAAGGCTGCAACCACGGCTCGACAATTGGACTTTTAAGGAATCTGCATGGTTGGACGCCATTGTGGATGGGGGATTGTCTCTGAGTGCGCGATCAGATAGGCCGGATCCAAGTGCTCAGGGGCTTCGGCGGGGATCGTTGTCTCGCTATTATTAGCGTGAACTGGCAGGGCGAAAGCTTACCGATTTAGTAGGAACTCAGAAGCATCAGCCTCGAATTTTGCCACTGGGAACGGCCGTGACGAAACCCGTAGTACTCCGTGCGGAATATGGATACTGGCAGTACAATCATATACGCGTTGTGTGGTACCCAGGACGTGGTATAAACAGCCTGAGGAGGCCCTGCCGCCCATTCTCCGTGAGACGCTGCCAGCGGCGAGTGGCCTTTACCGGTTAATATTTTATACGCCTCAGACTACGGATAGTGGCATAGCTTGGCCCTGACCAGGTCCGGACCGTTCGGATGAGTGGACGCTGCCGTGCTCAAGTCGACTAAAAGGTAATGCCTTACAGTACCGAGAACGACATATTTAAAGATTTCGTCAAGCTGAGCCTCACCCGAGTATTGGAGTGCGTATGGGTTTAGTGCTCAACGCGTCGTCGGAGATACGTCAAAGATAAGTTAACACGTTGCCAGGCTACTACATACGTCTAAGAGCGGGTCCTCTTCCTTTGGACTAAACCGTGTTCTCATTGTAGGCTTCGAGTTGCACAGTATTCCACGCTCGTAGACTCGATGGAAACTATCACCACAGCAGATTCCACTTCAAATGGTAAATTGAAATACCTTGTGGATATCCTATTCAAGAAACAACCGCTTGCACTAGCTTGGCCACCATATGGACAGGGGTGACAATATCATGTGTTTCATAGGATGAGTTGAGTTTGTCATATCGAACCTAGCTAGCCTAAAGCATATACTGTTAATTGCAAGAATTAGCGAGCGTTGCTGTCTTCCCCCCCCTCCCCACGCTGTCAGATATAGCAACTTACCTTAAACTCCTTATTCTGGCGATCTGTGAGGTCCAAGAACGATGAGTCGCACATGCCCTGGCCTAAATCTCCTCTTTCTGCCCTCCTCGAGTTCTCCCGATGATAGATAGATGCTAGAACAAATATGAGGAGAATGGCCAAACCTAGAACAGCAATAATAGTTATTTTCGCAGAGATGTAGTCCGGTGGATTAGTAAATGTCAATGGGCCTGTGGAACATGTTAGACATTATCTTCTGTCCTTAAATTTTGCAGCATGGTCTGTACCAAGAATGTTTCCAAGACAAAATGCCCTACAATAATGTTAGACCGCACAGATTTCGAATTTGAAAAGGGACGTTGCTTCCATACATGAGAAGAAGAGCGTTCATTGTCACTTTCTTGGTATGGCCAGCAACATTGGCAGCGACCCACGAGTAGATCAGTGGCGTACCTACTAGATGTCAGAGTTTATCATACCAAATGTGATGGCTTAATACTGGAAGGGATTGTGTTGGTGAGATAAGTTCCGAATAATCGCCCAATTTTGCTAGAGATGGGTAGAAATGCCATCAAGGAAGCGCCAATGATGCCGGGAACTAGGAGAGAAACAATGACAAATGAACGGTTGCTGTATCGATACGAAATATAGCATGCACTCAACATGGCGATGATCCCGATAACTCCGCTGGGGATGTTGAGTAAAGCTGCTTCCTTCGGGGTGAATCCAAGGCTGTACGATCAGCATTTTTCATATTCATGATATGAAAAGGGGAGTAATACCTCAATATGATTCCAGCTTGGAAAGTACTGACAGCGGCGTTTGGAATATTGATGGCCGTCGTAATTACGCAGATGAGCCAAGTATGCGGGTCTTTCAGGGCCTCGAACATTTGGGAGGGCTTGAAATTCTTGTTCTCAACACCCGTTGTGTCTCCTCGGAGTCTCTCAATTGCCAGGACTTTTTCCTGGTCACTCAGTTTGGAGCTCATCGGATTGTCGGGCAGGAAAACCACCACGAGCAACCCGAGGACGATCGTAACAAGACCAAATAAGAGGAACATGATCTTTCACAGGTCAGTATATGTACCGAGGTCTCATGATAATTCGACTCTTTAAACATACTTGCCAGGATTTAAAGCTCCTCCCGACGTAATGTTGGAACCCAAACGAGCACAATGCTCCGATGATGATACCAAGGCCCACAGTCCCGCACCAAATGCCAACACGGAGTGGCTGCTCTGTAATCATGAGGACCAATACATGCGGTAATACTGTCATTCACCTGCTTACCTCTTCTCTTGTACCACATACAGGTAACCAATATCATCCTTGAAGCAAAAGTTAGTCTCCAACACATAGACGTGGGAAGCAGTGATGCCTACGCTGGTGATACGCATGATTCGAAAACTCCTAACAGTACTCGTAGTGCAACAAGAGAGGCGTAGTTCTTGCAAACACAGTTGAATGTAACACATATTCCCCATAGAACCACTGTATCATACTCGTTAGGTCGCACTGCGTCAAACCCACCTAGGAGACACCTACCATTGAAACCCAGATATTTAGCCACTGGCAGCTTCTGCAATAGATACCCTGACAGAGGTTCAAACGCGAGATACGATACCCAGAAGGACAGAGCAAGGTGGGAGAATTGGGCTGGAGAAGTATGAGTGTCTTTGCCCAGTCCCATAATGTTGGCGAAGTTGACTTTATGCTATTAGATATAGCACGAATGAAACTTGGCTTGAGAGCATACTAAGATTTTTATCGATAAATTGCATGAGATAGACTGCTGACAACAACGGCATGATCATCCAGTCGACCTTTCGAACGAGTCTCTTTTCTTCCTCGGTGCTCGTCATTGTGACGGTAGCTGAGTGCAAAAACGTCAGCGCGGAGTCTACCGTGCCTACTTTCTCTCCATCAACGACCGGTATGTGTTTCGCTGCAGCTTTGACATCTTCATGACTTGGATGCATTTTGTGGATTGGTGGCAACGACCGCCGTTGATTGAGTAATATTTTCGGCAAAATGCTTAGATGATACGACGGAGGCGGATGTACTTGAGAAAGAAGCTTCTTGCTCTTCGATAGATGCCTCTTCTGTTTTAAAAAAACTCGGACCTCATGTTTCTTATGCATCCTTATCCGGGGTAGATCTGGGAGGAATTTGCGGGATATGTCTGGGGTCGCTGGTCTAGAGCCCATTGACTTTCTCTTTTGCCTATCCGTCGGATGGTTTGAGGAGACAATTGGCCAATCAATGTATGGGTTCAGTGGGTACCGGCCAGTCACCTTTTAACGCCATCCGACGGATGGCTAAGCGTTTACCAATAGAAATTGCGGCCTCGGCGCTATTAAGCCGCATTGTTTGATATGCAGTCTGAGTGATCGAATTATCTATCCGCCGGATAGGTTCAATTCACTCAGGTGTAAATCCATGCGGAATGTCTTGTCGAGTCTCTATCGCCAGAGAGGAATTCGTGACTTAAAAGACCAACAACGTCCATTTTTGGGGTGCGTAGAGTAATAATAGACAAAAGTAGTTGACTCCCCTTAGCCTGGCAATGCCAAAATTCACGCTTTTCAGTCACTATCTCCCGGCGGCGGCGAAAGCTGCATTTCTTCATCTGCTCGGCATCTCGGAAACAGCATCAATTTGGGACATCAAGACTGCGTTGCTGGTAGCTCTGCTTAAGGCAACATTCACCGATCCTCGGCCGGGAACTCTTCTGGATTCCCAGCAGGCTTCACTTCGAGAGGCCAAAGCCACCATCCCAATTCACCTTTTGAAAGTCGAGCTTGCACTCCCAGCCGACACAGACCTCAAAAACGTTGCTTTTGCCGCCATAAAACGACTGGGTAGTGATAGGGAGACATTTACAGAGCCAACTCTAAAATCTATCAAGGCAGAATGGGTTGGTCATCGAAAGACCCTTGAAACTGGGGATGTAGACGGGTCAGAGGCAGGAAAGTTTTCGGCTCTAAAGAGAGATATGCTGAATCATATCACGATACTATACCTCCATGGTGGACAATTTTGGTAATGCACCTCCAAGATATAACATTGATACAAACATAGCTGACATACTCAGGCGCATGGGAAGGTCACTACGAAAAATTACGGATTCCTTGGCCAAGGAAACTGGAGGGTGTTGCTTTGCTGTCCAATATCGCCTCTCTCCTCAAAACCCTTTCCCTGCTGCGTTATTAGACGGACTCGCAGGCTATCTCTGTTTACTCTATCCACCCGAAGGAGGTCTACATGACGCAGTGCACGCAAATGACATCTGTTTTGCTGGCGACAGTTCCGGTGGAAACCTAGTCCTCGCCTTGATACAGCTGATCCTTGAAATCAGGAGGCCGAATGGAAAAGGTGGCATTGTGTGGCAAGGATCCCAGAGAGAGTTGCCACTACCAGCTGGGGTTACAGCTCTTTCACCATACAACGACATGACCCGTGCTTTGGACAGCAGCGAAAGGTCGAACTATAAGTACGATATCATCCCCCGGCCTGGTCCACCCTTCTTAGGATTTGACCGATGCAGCATTTGGCCAGCCAGTCCTCCACGACACCATGTTTATGCTAATGATGATAGTCTGGCTCATCCTCTGGTATCCCCAGTAACAGCCAAAGACTGGTGGGGCGCACCTCCTACGTGGATTTGTGTTGGAGAAGAGTGCCTGGCAGATCAAGGACTACTGGTGGCTCAAAATATGGCTTCGCAAGGAGTTACTGTCGCCGTGGAGCAGTACCAGGCTATGCCTCATAACTTTGCACTGATAATGGACCATCTAGAAGCATCCACAAAATGCAAGGCGCAGTGGGCATCGTTCATTCGAGACGTTGTTGACAACCCCCTTTCTATTGAGACACGAGCGTCCAAATGGTCTGACAGGGGACGCACGAACACCAAGCTGGATATTGATAAATTGGTGCCTATCTCTCCGGAGACCTTGGCGAAGAATATGCATTCTGAGATCGAGAAATGGGGATCACCACTACCCTAGGGCTCCTGCAAGTGCGAAAGAGCCCTGCTGGCTTTTGACTGCTAGCGAAATCAGATTACGAATCGATCACATACCCTCTGATGCCGATACAAAGAACATTGATATAAATGCTATCTCCTCACTACGCTCACGTAGCCCATACTGTGCTTTTAGTAAAGTATTGGGATATTGTCCACCACTCTGATAATGACGGCGGGCTTAGACTGTACTAAGGGAACAGGCACTGGACTGGATGGATATAGACCAGCTCGTCCCATACTAGGCAGCTGAGGCCTCCACTCTTTAGACACTCAGTGGCTCAATTACACATTCCGTCAGATGTCCATAAGATAGGTCGGGGAAGGAGGGGTTTTGATCTACAGACGTATGTATGCCGGGGAAGAGCGGCAGCATTCCGCACACCGCCGCAGCTGGGTCAAACACGAAAATATAGATCGACATTTCAAGGGTGAACATTAAACTTACACCTTCTCAACCTTGTAGCATAGTACTAGTAACCCCAGATTCTGCCCAGAGGAACAATGTCCAAAAATGCGCGCCACGACTGCCATCAGTATTCCTCACAGGTCTATAAACGAGGTGATCGCCATTTCCACCGCATCTACATTGCATGTGAGAACTGTCGCAAGAAAAAAGCCCGCTGCGAGCTTGGTGGGAACAATCAAGGTATATTCGCGTTCTCTGGACCTCCATGTGCCCGCTGCCGTCGGGAAATGCGAGAATGTATATTCAGCGAAGAACGCGGTTCTCGAAAACGCCGTAAGATAGAGACGCCTGCAACCCAATTCATTCACAGAGGTTCTCTAAATTCTCAAGCTGATCTTGCACGTCACGACACCATCTCCACAGTCGACAGAGATGGTCTTGCTGTAAGTCTGGATGACCCAAGATCAACTCGAGACTTCATAGATTTGGCCAGTTCTACTCCAGGATCACAAGAGATGGCTGGACATCACCACGCCATCATGTCGTCGCCAGTCGCCTTGAGGAGTACCTACAGTGACTCTACTGGCGCACCAAATTCGATGGTTGATACTAGAGAGTCGTTCTTTGATGCGCCTGAGTTGCAGAGTGCTTCATCACCTAACGACAAGCATCTGAATGAGGTGCTTATTAACAAGGTGATCGCCAAAGGCAATGACCCGATCGATTTGCTTTTTGAGGCCGCAGCGGGAACTTCTCAAGAGAGTTCTAGTTATTCGGAGCATGGGGATACTGAACGCCAGCCTTACCAGAGCGCTGCGACATTTATTGGTGGAGGTGGGAACAATGCAGCCGTGATCAACGGATCATGGCCTTCCTCTCGTGATAATATTGCGCAGAATTCACCCGCTGATGCTAGTTCGTTGTCTGCCTGGAATTCGTCCAAATGTGTGACGATGGGATTTCTATCTGCAGATGAAGCTGTGTCTTTTGTCGATGCGTACGTGTCTTCTCCTTGAAGGGTCGAATACTTATTAAGTCTAACCCATTGTTATTGCCAGATTCTTCCAAAATCTGGCACCTCATACTCTTATCTGGACCGAGCACTTCAGTCAAGACAAAATATACCACCAGATCCTACCAGAGGAGCCTTTGCTCAGTGCCACCATCCTCATGATCTCGACCCGCTATCACGTTCTGCATGGAAGCGCATCGAGGGCCCTGGCGATCTATGATGAATTGTGGAAATATGTCCAGACATTAATACAATGCATTTGCTTTGGCCAGAGCAAAATCTCCGGACATATATTGCGTTCAATATCTTCGATCGAAGCACTCCTCCTTCTTTCAGAATGGTATCCACGAGCCAGCCAACCTAGAACCACGAATAATGCGTGGGACGTAGACGAGCTCCCTCTGGACCATAACGTGAATGCTTTGCCCTCAAGCTCGAAATCTTGGCTGGAAGATATTTTGGAACCTACAAAACAGGCTGATCGCCTGTGCTGGATGTTACTAGGCACTGCACAGTTACTCGGACACGAGCTCGGCGTTTTTGCCTCGCACGAACATCGAGACCAAGAGGAACCTGGACCAAATTCAGACCTTTTGCGAAAGCTGAGAATGCAGGAAATATTGTGCATCTATGTCACTCAAATTGCTGCAAGGCTTGGGTTTCATTCCATGATTGCATCTTCCTGCAGTCACGCAGTTCTCAGCAAATTCACCAAACCGACACACAGGGTGACTGGGGCATGGATAGATCTGATGAAGCTCACAAAATCTATCCATGGGCTCCTCTTCTCATCCGAAGCTCGGACGCGAGAGCTCTTACAGTCCCAAGGCTACGTTGAGCTCCTAGAGCACTTCCAGCCGCTGCTTGAGCTATGGCATCAACAGAATCTGGATGACCATATCGATGTTCGAGATCCAGCTACAAAGTCCCGGGAACCACTTCGAAACATCCTTTTCATCGAGTATCATACAGTGAGGATGTACACGAATTCTCTTTCCATACAAGGAATGATCCAACACACTCTTGGCCAGGACACTCTTAGACCTTGGCGATATACGACCTCCAACTTTTCAGCCACCAATCTCGAACAGGAGCCTGGATTTCATTTTGTTCAGGAAGTAATCCAAGATGCTAGGCAGATTCTCGAACGGGCTATTGCGCTAGCACAGGCTAATCTTCTTCGCTTCCACCCTGTTCGGGTGTTCCACCGCGTGATCGGCGCTTCTATCTTCATACTTAAAGCGGTGATTCTTGGTATCCGGAGCATCAAGGCTGACACAGGGGCCCAACCTGTTAGTCTGCCTGGCCTTCTTGAGCGGACCATCGAAGCTCTAAGAGTGTCTGCGGTCGATGAGTTTCATCCGGCCGCGTCCTATGGTGTCCTCCTGGAACGCCACTTCACAAGCACTCAGTCGAAGAGCACCTCATTAGGTCCGGTCAAAAGCTTCAGGTCTGCAGATATACCTGGAAACGATCCACCAGTTCGGTCGACCGATCCAACCGAGACCTGGTACTTTGACATGTTCAACCCGTATGCTCAACTCGATCTCTGGCAGGAATTTGAAAACTTGCAAGACCTCGACTTGTCCTATGACTTTAGAGACTATCAGTTCTGAAATGGGCCACACAGAAAGACGCGAAATCGAGGACAAGAAGTTAGAAGGTCAAATTGCTCTCCAGCTAACTCAGCGGGAGCTAATCAATTTCTTCAAATTTTAGATGTGTATCGCCCGCTCCCCTCGGAAATGCAGAGGTGTCGATATAGCTGCACTTTGAAAAGCTTTCGGCTGAGGCGGTCCAACACGAGGTGACTGTCGATGAAATGGTGATGCAATGAGACCGCGACTAGCTTTTCGCAGTGGGCAGTCGGCATAAGCTGTTTTCCCATGGTATGCGTACTCAGTACCTAGCGTTGCATAATGAAACCCCGGCAATGTGAAGAATCCCATGCGTCCCGGGGTCTGTGCTGACGAAGGGATGGCAGATCTGAGATGGGCGAGGTTCCAGCACGAGGTAAGCTGACAAGGCTGAAGATCGGTTGCAAGATCTCAATCTGCGTAGAAGGGCAATGATATATAGTACATTCTGGCTATCAATAGCCCCACAGCCTCGCCAGACTGCAGGCTAGGGAGGCATATGTTGTTTGCCAGTAATAGGTCGGCTCATAGGCTTCAGACGAGCCCACGCATGCTGAGTAGAGATTTCCTCCGATAATCTACAATCCACGGTCTCATCGACTCATTTCTCGAGAAATCATAATTCCAAGATCTTCTCCTTCATCCTCGCCACCATTGACAAGCTTGATCTCAGAGTTCCTAGGGGCCCATGCGCCATCCTACCAAACAATGCCTCAGCATTGTATTGTTGCGTAGAGGTCCTTGTGGTGGTGGCTAGTCCGCTAGCAGTTCGGTAGTCGTCGGCACACACTCTGGTTTTTGAGGCGGCGCTTTGATCTGAGCATGCTTTGGAAGCGACTGCCATCTGCCTCTGCCTCTGCCCTGTCCTTTCTACGCATACCGACCATGCTGAAAGACTGTTACTGGTATCAACTTCTCCCTCTGAGGAGCATCGATTCCAAATGGTCGGCAGCCCATCATAGACATGCTGAATAGAAAGCATATCGGTGGTGCTGTCCCTTACATCTCTGGTCTTGCAGTGTCTTGTCCACGAGCCATCGATGCCTTGCCGCACAGAAATCTTCTGTGAAGCGCACAGTTGAAGTCCATTGGTATTGTGCGCCGCCACATGTCGTCCGTAGTGCAGCATTCAAATCAACCCTTCTTCTCAGTACCACCAGCACCGCCTGACTCCTGGGGCATGCCCTCCAGGCCCAAGTTCTTCCATTCGTCTTTAGCCATCAATCCCTTCTCCATGCGACAACCGAGGTATTCTTTCGCCAACAATCTGCATTCGTCGGTATTCCTGCCTGGTGGGTTCTGTCGGCGGAGGCAACGCAGGTACGACGAGATGATGTATTTGCATTCGGCATCGTGATCGAGTGGGAAGGATCCTCGCTCCGGAGGTGAGGGTTTGACGTTGACCGCACGCCCGCCGGGGGCTCCGAAGCCAGACATTCTGGTCGTGAAGGAGCTCGGCGATACGCGGTGCTCTGAACGAAGTTGGAGCTCCAAGCCACGGAAACGCTTGTGTGTTACAGAGTTCAATGGCCAAGATGCTTTAGTTTCGATTTAACAGATGTACACAACTTGTGATTGTTTTCAATGGAAGGTATTTTATGAAGATGAGAACTCCTTCCTTCAAGTTGCGCATAGGTGTATAGTGGTGCCACTCTGGCATCGATCACGTGATTCAATAATTGATCAAAAATAGCGGAGTAGATGTATATTCCCTGAAAGCAGGCGCTTTATACTCCGTAATGTTCAACCGGCTTCAAGGAACCGTCATATGTAATTTGCATCTTGAATTATCTATACTTGACGAAGTTGCTGCCATAGACCTGGAATACAAACGGACGTTTCTACCACTTTGGTCTTGCTCCATCAACCCCTTGCGTCGGATGACTGTAGAAGACAAATGAAGTATCACATTATATTACTGGACACTAGAAACAGTCAGCAATGAAAGAGGCAATCCGTCAGCAGGGAAAAAGATGTGGAGTAATCATTGTCAGTTCTCCAAGATGATGTATATTCGACATGAGAATTCAGCAAGAACACAGCGAAAACAAGAGATCATCATTAGGACAGAATAATAGGCGGGGAAAGCTTACCACGGCTCTCCAAAGGAGAGAATTCTCATGCAGAAGAAATCACAGTACCTAGAAATACAACAGTCAGTCAACCGAATCTGTGGTTTCTCAGAGCTCGAAAAAGGATCAAATGCGCATCTAGTCAGGCTATTAGCTTATTGTCAGCGGAGACACTTGGGCGTGATGGAACAACATACCTCATTAAATCAGAATTTTCAGTGTATACGTTCATGCCCAAGTATTGACTCGGTTCAAACAGTGTGAATAGTGTTCATCATAAGATGCTTCGCAGTAGCACAGACAAGGAGAGTATGTGGTTACCTGCGCATCAACCTGTTAGCAATTCATTTGCGATAGTCCGAACTTATTCCAGCAAGTTTTGTTTTGCCCGATCAGCTGACGAGTTCTCAACAAGTGTCATATCACTCGTGCAGCCGCAGGATTTGTACGTCCCGTTTGTAAAGATGCACGGTGAGATGCACGCAGTCTGTCCGCCCGTTCGTTCAAGTATTCGTCATGGAAGGGAAAAAGGCCGTGGAGATGGGGTGGATGAAGTACCTGTTTGAACACAGTATTAGCGAGGAGTCTCCACAGAGAATTTCTCGAAGGACGAGAATGGGGTACTGAGTCAGACAAGGCTGAAACTTATAGTTGACAGTTTCCACATAGAAGATTAAGTCTGAGGAATGCCTTTCGTGTCGTATGGTCATCACAGAAGCAAGCGGTGGGGAATTGTGGATGGCTGCACGTACCTTTTTCATGGAAATTTGGTTGATAGGACCGCTACCTAGCGCAGAGCTGAAAACACCTACAAAGGGCCTTTTGGCGATGTTAGCTTTGTCATCGGTTGGAGGCAAGAGAGAAGTAATGCAAGTGCTGATCAGCGTAATTCTAGAGTAAAGATGTTCCTCAGAGAAGGTTCTCGGAGTTGGATTGTAAAAGTTCATCATGCAGTGAGAAGGAGATGAGACCGAGGAAACTCACCAAAGCGGAGCATCAAAGGACGTCTCACTCAAACGACAGACAGCAAACTCGGCCAGCGGTTGAGGAGGTAATGGAAATAGCTTGTAGCAGTCAACAAGAGGAACTTCTGAGCGCGGCTGGAGTTATTGACGGTCGAATTTGGAGTCGAGATTTTTTTAAGGTGTTCGGAGCCGCCAAGATATGTTAGTCCTGATTAGAACGCGGCTGACGCTGCCCTAGGCTTAATAAATCGCCCCAGTCTTCACTTCTACACAGCAGCAGCGATGAAAGTGAGGTCAAAACATAGTATTCATCTTCTAGGTCTGTGGCCTGTTTGTAGTGTGATGTTTCAACTCTCGGCTGGCAATGTTGATCCAAGTCGTGTTAGGAATTCCAACACTTTGGTGTTAATCAACTGCCATTGCGCCAATGCAAAAACTCGTGTCATTTGGCTACGCTACTCAAAGCCTCGATACTCATAGATACGGTCATTTGCGCAGGAAGCTTTCCCATGCTTCTCTCGCCTAGTACCAAGTCTACGTAGAATAAGATGTCATCCTCTACGGCCCGAGCGTTGACATCAAGGCAAACGTGCGCCGAAAACTAAACCCCTATTTGGATGATCTTGAAGAGGTGAAACCGTCGTCCAGCAAGGGTTCCGATACATGGTAGACCTTTCTTATTCCTTTCGTCCACGTTCAAGTGTTTCCTATCCGTAAATATGGCTTCTTTCTCTCTAAATAAAATGGCAACAAGTTTTAAAAATGGAGAGATCAACAGGGACCGAGGGGCCACTCGGCACGACGCGCCCCGCTCCGAAGATCCTTGCTAAGAACAACCTCCGGAGTAGTTACAGCTTGCGTGGCTACGTTTTGGTCATTGGCCTCCATCATTCATGTATTCTCTTGGGCTTCGCTTGTCAGGGTGCCTAGAAATTACCTAGTAGACGCAGCCTCAGCGTCTATACCATGTGAAATCCGCTTTGTTGATACCCTGTGCGCAAAACCAAGCATAATGACTGCAGGGGACCACTTACCACTTCATCGTATATTCCCATGGCAGCCCTTCCGGCTCGATGCCTTGGGGTTGGTTACTTTGCTTGGAGCAGAAGAAGTTAGTCGCGCTATCGGAGGGCTTCAGCACAGCCTGGTAACGGAATATCTCCCCTTGATGGGTGCGTATTTGGTCGCCGCCAATAAGTTCACCGACCCTCTCCCAGGTTACAAGGCATACAACATTACCGATGGTATTATTCCTCCATCATTGAACGGATCCTTTACCCGCTGGCTCGATAATCACATTTCCTCGGAGTCTCGACGCGACGACAACACCACCATCGTGACCTGGACGCTGGCGCCAAAAGCTGACCTGGACAGGCTATGGCGTAAACACTGCCTACCGGTGGCAATTGGCATTATCCTGAATTCCGCCCTACTGGCCATTACAATCTTGATGGCCGATTGGTATGGGATCGCGAATTCGGCGGGGATGATCTTATCAGTGGCAGTCAGGTGGTTTCTACTGCGTGAGAACCGGCTCCAGCTTGGGAGATGGGCAGAAATAGCGCGTGCCAGGCTTGTGGCAGACCCGGCTAAGCCAGAGCACCTGGAAGAGAAAAGAATCCTTGTGGAGCCGCCCAGTAGCAGCAAAATTATTGTCAACAAGCTCCCAGGCGCTCTCATTCCATGCCTTGTCGCGCCATTAGCAAGCCCCCACCAGCAGAGCTACAGATTCGCGAGATTTGTTGGTTGGTTTGCGTTCGCGGTCCATATCATTTGCATAGGCCAGTCCAGCCTGGTTGCGCAACTAATTGCAGTCGGGCTCCTGATTTGCGGTACCATGGGAACCATATACCGGGTTGGATGTGACGAGGGAGAGTTCGGGCAATTCCTCCTAGCTACCACCAGTTCGTCGAAGCAGCAACGACGAGAATGTTTCGCCGAGTTGAACCCCACAGATGAGGAAGAGAAGGCTCTGAAAACCTGGTCACTCCTCCCCCTGGAGGTGCCACATACAACAGACTGGTATAAAGACTACACGGCAAAGAAAGCGGCCCACGTAGCAACCGCCACGCCGGCTGCAATTGTTCATCTTTCAGCTTCCAACGCGAGCAAATCCGTGATAGCTGGCCAAGTAAGTGCTTGAAGGCCTGGCTACCATGGGAACGTGTCTCAAGGGGTATTATATCATTGTCACATTTGCTTCAAATTGAAACCTGGAAAATGATGTCAGTTTGGGAGGGACCGAGGGCCGAAAAACGAGATGGCACCGGTTAAGTTGCAACGTGATCACGCCACAACTTATCCAAGCAAGAAGTGAAGCCATTGGATATCGTTTTATAGAAGTTGCAACGCATCTTGAAATGAGCATAAGAAGCCCATAAGTTGACTCCCAACAAATGATGTAACAAACAAATTTCAGCCTGACAGAAGCCGTTGATAGCATTTGAATACAGTCTTCCGAAAAGCATTGAGAATGACATTTGGGAATTCCAGGATGGCGTTTCAATCGATAGCAATGCACGCAGGAAGAAAGCAGAATTAGGAGCACACGGCAATGGGAGTTTCTGGGTTGATGAACCTGAGGAAATACGTCATCGAAAAGGCTGTGGCACAGCCTCGCGCTAGTACTTTACGCTACTCCGCTTGCTTCAACTTCATGACTCTTGACGGAACTTCTAAACAATTATCGACGCAAACGTTGTCGAAGATAAATTGGACACAATGCAATGTACTATCAATGTGTATAAAAGGTAAACAGCCCTTGACTTCAGCTTGGGGCTGTCCTTCTTTTCAGATCTACTAGCCCTTATTTTTCAACTGTGCTCTGGTACCCAGACTGGACCGGTCGCAGCGCCACATCATCACAAGATCCGTTTGTCGTGATGACAATTGGTTCGCCAACTCTGACTCCATGTCCGAATCTATCTAAAAGAGTTAGACAACTGCACAACGAGGAAGCGGCCATCGAGTGGGCCAAGCTTGGCTATTCTCAGATGACCAAGGACCACAACCTGTGTGATGAAAACGAATGTCGCGCCAACGACCTCCACACGGTCAAGTACGTAACGAAACATACTCGAGATGGGTGTCAATGCTGTTTTCTACGCACCGATCCTAGAGCTCTGAGGCCTATATACGATGCTGGCACTTTCCCAGTCGTCTCACTGACGACAGAGAACGGATCGGCCTCTCTATGTGTTCGCGCTTTCCAGCCGGGCGTAGAATACATTGCTATCTCGCATGCGTAAGTGGACATGTTCTGCTCTCTCGCCCACAATATGACCTAACAGCTGTACACAGTATTTCAGATGGGAGAGGAAATGTGAATGACTCGGCCTTGCCGGCATGCCAACTCCTTGAAATCGACGCGTACGTGCGCAAGCTACAGAGCACGGCAAGACCAAACGCAGAACCTGGCTGGTTCTGGATGGATACGCTGTGCATCCCCTCGCACCTCATAATCAGCACCGAATACAAGGCGGAGACCCGAGCATCATTCAAACAGAGTACCGAGAAGGCGGTGGGGACTTTAGTCCTCGACGCCGATATCCGACAAATGGGCCGGGGTTTCAGCTATTCAGAAGCCTTCCTCCGCATTCAGTTCTCGAGCTGGTCGTCGAGGATGTGGACCTTGCAAGAAGCGGTTTTGACGCCCAAAGTTTTCTTGCAGTTGAAGGACGATGTTGTTGACCTGGATGTGATTATCAAGGCACATGACAAAGATGCGAATAACCTGAACCTGCCGGTTGAGCCGTTCGCAGTATATGGGAATCTGCGGAAGTACCTGTCAGGCTTGGGGGGCTACTCGATCAGAAGCCCTGCTCACCTTGCAATGCTTCACCAGGCTCTACGAGACAGGCGCACGAGCAACGAGGTGGACAAGCGCTTGATTGTGGCCAACTTGCTGGGGATGGATGCCAGAAGCCTTTCGGAGGCTATTTTCGATCAGGTACTGCACCGGGAATGAGCCAGCGATTGCACATGTGCATCAAGAATACGACACATGCATTGGAAGTTATGTTCTGCTAGTAACATCCGAACCTACGGCCTCGAGGGTTCAATCCTTGGAGCATAATCGCTGGGCTTGGCGGCGCAGACACAGCTCTTCCACGGGCTACTGGATGAAGGCCGTTCCGTCCGAGTCAGCATCACGACCCTGATAGTAACGGGTTTTTTGGAAGCCGATACAGAGATGACAAGGACAGAACATAGCCTCCGAACGTGCCTAGGCTGATGGAGTGGGCTCAAGTCGTACGCCAAGCTGCTTTGTCCAACGTTGCCTCCAGGGAGGAATTTTAGTAACGCATCCTTGACGTTGTACGAGAGGCCCACCGGAAGTGAAAATTCGGGATTGATTTACAAGGCCTTCATTTCGACAGGCGAGATGTACACGTTTCTGTGGGCTGTGAGAAGCCCGAAAGCTCCAAAACTGCCATCTCGAGTCCCACAATATGCTTGTCCAACGCCAGGCTATAACCAAACATGACTTTTCTTCGTTTCCGAAACCGAATTTCACCTGGGTACATTGGTTGCACCGGGTGCTTCATCTAACACTGTTTGTTCAGTTGCTTCGCGTTCATCAGGGAGACCGGCACCGCTGATGTTAGGACCAGACTCAATGTCTCTACGACGCGCAAACTTAGCGCTCTCCCATCCTTCCTGGCCAACATAATTCGCGCGACCAACGCCCAGCCAGAAGGCGCGATCCCTGCTTCTTGCGCCCCAAGCCCAGCCAGATCCTGAGCGAATTGGCAGATGATACCAGCGGAATCCAAACCAAGCGGTGAGTATTCCAATAAGCGAGCCTGAAATGATATCGAATCCATGATGGCGGTAGTCCGACCACCGAGATGCGGAAATGTAAAAAGCTGCACCAACCGGGACGAATGCGAGAATCAGAAGATAGATCGGCGGGGCTGCCGCTTCGTTTCGAGGAGGCAGCTTAAAGCTGGCGGAGCGTGCTGTTGGCGAAGAGGCTCTTGACGAATGCTTTGGTCGGGTTGGTTCTTCCTCTTCCTCATCAAATGTAGAGATAAACTGCTGACTAGAGGATGCTGATGAAAGGAAAGGTATGTGAACCGCAAATTTGGCGCAGATGAAGAAGGTCAGATACAGCAGCCCGGCCCAACTGAAGCTTGCGTGTCCAGAAGGCCAACTGGCGAAAGCATTGCGCATCTTGCCTGCATCCGTACTGCGACAAATATGCCAGTCGACGATAACAGGGACTGCCGAGTCAATGGACGTCCCGAGTCCGCCGACCTGCCATCTCCGGAGGGATTCAGGGCTGAGATCTGGATCGCAAACAGCCAGCATGAAAGGTCGCGGTTTGCCCGAGATATCTTTCAGCCCTTCGGTAATCATGAAGGCGCTTGCGAGGGAAAGTCCTAAGCCCATCCACGCTGTGTTCCATTCCCATACCTTCCTCCGCCAGACAAGTGCCTTTGGTGTTGACCGATGTGCAGTGGGGCCAGGAACAAGTAATAGTGAGATGGCCGCAGTAATAACGCCAGGTGCGACAATGACCACAAGCAGTAGAGTCCCCACAGTTACAGTGTCTTCATGGTAAGGGAAGGAGATGTTGAGATCTTGTAGCGAAAAGCTATGTCGAGCGCCATCGACCAAACTGAGTGCGCCGCCAACAGCTGCGGTTGCTCTGTGATGGAATGATTAGCCACATGCTTTGAACGAGTGACATGGTGAGATCGAGGCAGACCTACAGAATGAGTACCCAGTCTAAGACATAAGAAGCAACGAGTCGTTTGGAAACATGTCGAGCACCAGCAGCGAGACTGGACACTGTTTTGGCGGGAGCGACCATTTCGGGAAGGTGAGCACGCGACACCGGAGGGAGACAGGAAGATGCATGAAGTACGTGAGGTAATTCGCAGGCGAGCCACATATAACTACTCGGCTCTCCCTGCGGAGTACTCGGCATGCCACTGTTGACAGGACTGCAGGAGTTTACTGTAGCCACGCCGGCGAAAGGGGCCGGACGGAGTCCCTTCAGGCGTCATGCCAAACACAGCCGGTCCCCTCCCAAGTCCGGGACGGAACTCCTTTCTGCTGCCTGGGAAGTCGCAGGTGCCGCAGGTGCCACAGGAAGGAAGGAGTTGGGGGGGAGGTGCGCGGGTCCCGCGGGGCGCCTTCCTTTCCAAACAGCTAAAAGCGTTCACCCCTTCCTTGGCGTCAGCGCTTCACCAAATCACAAATCCTGGGCGTGATGGATCATGGCCGTTATCCACCTCTGGTCGAGAGGCTTGAACTTGACTTGCGACGATCCTACCTTAAGACTTGCATGCGACAGGAGGCAGTGCACACACCCACACGTCAGGACTCGTAGCCATTCATGACGTGGACACTGAACTCTACCAATAATGTTATGTCGGCCACCGCAGCAGTCTATTTCTTTGTCCTCCGAAAGGCTCGAGAAATGCCCGCCACGACTCAGGGCTACGCACGAACTGTAGTAGACGCTAGGCGGCGTTGCAGTGTACTTGATCCATGGCAGATGGCCCACCAAGTAGAGCGTGACACCCGATCGATGGCAAAACCTGCGTCTGTCTATTTGTCCATCTCGGTCCAAGTATGTATGTAGCAGGAGCGGGAATCAGGTCCCTTTGACACAAGATCCCTAGCCAGTAGCAAGGGCATACTCAACTATTCCCCGAGTCGCCAGAAGACTTGGTCAAATGCGATTGCCTTCTGAATTGAATGCCCAGTTCAAGGACACAGCTTTCAATTAACCTTGCCATCGAGATCTGCATAGAAGTTCCAACCGAACGACTCTGAGGGATCGTTGAATCGGAGTTTCTTGTCGAGAGCGTCGATCTTCTTCACATCTTCTGCATCAAGCTTGAAATCTCCTTCGAAGTTTGCTTTGATCCGGGATGGTGTCTTCGACTTGGGAATCACGCTGCGGCCTTTCGCGATGCCCCATGCCAATGCCACTTGGGCGCCGTTTTTGCTGTACTTTTTCCCAATGTCAACGAGAACCGGGTCATCGATCAATTTGCTGATATCCTTGCCCTTGTCGTAAATCGGATTGGAGTTGCCAAAGGGCGAATACTGCGTAATATGGATCCCCTTGCTTTTATGGAACTGGTCAAACTCGTGCTGAGCGAGGTATGGGTGCAGTTCAAGCTGATGAACCGCCGGTACAACCGAAGTCTCTTTCAGCAATCGCTCTAATTCGGATTTTGAGAAATTGCTGATGCCGATCGCCTTGACTTTACCCTTCTCGAGGAGTTTCTCCATGGCTTTGTATGTATCGACGTAATCGGAATCGCCGGGGGCAATTTGGTCACCGTTCTTCGGCCGCAACTTGTCACCTCTAGCAAAGGGACTTGGCCAGTGCATCAAGTATAGATCCAGATAATCGGTCCCAAGGTCTTTCAAGGATGCATCGCACGCCTTTTCGACGTCCTCTGGGTGATGCGAATTGTTCCATAATTTAGTGGTGACGAAAATGTCTCCTCGAGGAACGCTGCTCTTCTTAATGCCCTCTGCAACTGCCGGCTCCGTACCATAAACCCTCGCTGTGTCGATATGCCGATATCCACTTGTCAAGCATTCCAACACCGCGTCAGATTGCTTTTCCTTGTCCTTCAAAACAGGTTTAGCATTCTTCAGCGAAAGACCTTGCCGTTATGGACCTCACCTGCCATGTCCCAAACCCTATTAATGGTATCTCTGCACCTGTGTTGAGCTGTGCTTTTGATTTAGAATACCCTGCCATCATTCTTATCTGGCTGGGAAACTGCAGAGACACTTGCGCTATTCTCGAGCATGTCCGCACACTCAACCGTGATAGCATTGTCGAGGTCGCCATCCTGGGATAGGAGTTAAGTTCACAAGCTCAACCCCCGCATTAACTCAGAGTAGATTATGGAAGGACAAAGATTCTCCTTGTATAAACAATCATACGCCAGCTTGAAAATACAAGGTGAGATTTGATATATACACGATCTTCTTCTGCCGATTCGAAAGTGGTGGTGGTGGTGTGTTCTCCTCGGCAGTAGTGACATCAATGGTGGTGCGGTCGCTGGTCTGTTTCTCCATATCGGAGTTCAACTCCGCTTGTCGGAAACCTGCTCTTCCTGTTACCCGATCAACGGCCCTGGTAGTCTCATCAAACTATCCTCGTCTTCTCCAATCCTCAACGCTGTTACCCCTTCTATCACTAAAAAAAGATTGTGCACCTATCATGCAGTTCTGTTTCTCAATGACATGGACTTCCACAAGGTTCGATTTGTCCATATCTGTGCTGATGATCAGAGCATAGGCGTGTACCCAGTGATGACCCAGGATGAGGCGGCGAAAGACTGAGACTATGGACCGTTCTAGCCAGGATGTGTGATCGCCTCGATGGCACATAACGTCGGTGTTCAATGTTTAAGTGCGATAATTAAGGTACGAACAGTATCAGCGGCCAAAGTTCGGCTACCTGAAAGCTTGGAATCCTTACTGTGTCGATGCATCACCACGCCGTGAGCGGACTGTACAACAAACTGCATTGTTTTCAGTACAAAAGATGTCGGAATCGAAGGCGGCTCGAATGTTCCAGCGCCAATCATGGCGCACATTCTTTGTCCGTTGCCCCGAGTGGCGCGAGCACCATTCTTTGTAACCGTTGGCAGGATGAGCTCACTGATCACAGATAAGTACGAATAAAGGCATGCTGATGCTCTGCAATATTCTAGATGCCGATCTTCTGGAGTCCTATTACATACATATCTCCAGTCCAAACTGATGACTGAACCAGCCCACACCGATCCGGTTATCCGCCCTGTCTCACGGTTTTCGACCTCTACGTCTATCAGGATGGCGAACACTCAGGGGCATAGCGGAGAAGTGGTTCCCATGCCAAAGTGGTCCAGAATAGTCGGCTTTGCTAGAGTTGCTCTTGCAATCTTGGTTCTGGCATTCACTGCCGCAGCTACTTCCATCTGGGGAATTTATCCTGCCTTTGGGATTGCGCTTTTCACTGTAAGACTTCCAGTCGCAAGCCTGCTCGTGAATCTATGCTGATGCTGCTTGCCCAGTCGTGTGCCACTCTCTTGATCTTTAGCTACTATATTGTAGCCTTGTCGCATAAACCTGAATTGTACAGTCGCTGGGCTGTCCTTGGCCTCGAAGTTTTCGGCGTCGTCTTCTGGCTGGTCAGTTTCTCCCTTTTGGCCAACTTCACAAGCTGGTACAACGAAAGCGACTTCTGGTACGGCGCGGGCGATAGCTATGGCTTTTGGAAAGCTCCCTACACCCCCGAAGATGTTGGTTTCTCGAAGAGAGCTAGAGTGGGGAAGTCCCATAGCAAATACCACGCAGGTGTTGCTCTAGCCGGAACTGCTGCTGGTCTTGGAGCCCTTGAATTGTGAGTCAAATACCGAAGCTTGTAAGCGTTCTCCTCTGACTAACTTTTGAACAGCGTTCTCTACTCCGTGACCCTACTTGTCTTCGGATTAGCCCTTCACAAGCAGCGAGTTGAAGCGAGGCCTGGGCGCACAGTCGCTGCTGTTCCTGCATCAGCACAGCCATCAGCGAAGGAAGAGACTGAGGCTGTTGGATCAAAGCTAGAAACCACGACAGAGATTGTCTGAACCGCCTGGAGAGAAGAACAAAGGCCGTGGATCAGGAGAGGGTGCGCGAAGCGGAGTAAGAAGCGCCATGGTCTGTCCTATTAGTAGAGCAAGTACTTATGATAGAAGCGCCGTACTAAATGAAAGTAAGCATTTTGTGCACTCGCGCCATAGCGCACACCAAAGTCTTGACAACCCCCCCCCGCAAGCCTAAGCATGGAGCAGCAAATGATCGGATATCCGACTCGGACGATCGGATTTGCCGGAGATAATCGGAGGAACCCGGATCCGGAGACCAGCCAAGCGTGCTTACATCTCTCCCCGTGTTTTCATTAGGAAATCGATGACATTTTTTCAGCTTCCCGACGCCATTCCGAACAAATGAAGTAATTCTTCCACTCTTGATTCGATGGACGGTAGGTATCATGCTTTGGACTTCTGGTGGGCTCTCAATCTTAGCGTCGAGACCATTGACCATGCTCTTGGCTCCTTTATCATCATGTCTGGCTGTCTTCATGAGTACGCCAGACCCGGGTGACTGTTCCACCGATACACTCAGCAGACCTAAGGTATCTAACTAAATTTGCTATATCTGTGTCTCCTGCTGTCCCTCGTTTATCCTAACTCATAGCTCAATAACAAATCCTCTGGTCTTATACAAGCAGAACCCAATCGTGCGTGGGACCGACCACTCCGTCCCTGAAGTATGGCCGCTCCCGACGAGAATGCCATTCGGCAATCCTCTGGATCGAGCATCCCAAACGCGCCCGATAGAGACCCGTCCTTGGCTGAAAAGGTAGCCACACAGCCTGATGTGGAAGAGTCCCTGGAAGCTCGAATCGAGCGCCTAGGGCGAGAACGACCGCCAGCTTTCAAATCTCTATTTCACGAAATCGCGTTCGCCTTCTCCATCTACATGTCGCAAGTCTTGACGGAGTACTTTGTCTCCGGGTTTACAGTCATATTGCCTACTCTCATTACGGAGCTCGACATTCCCCAGGCCTCGAGCGTTTGGCCTGCCACCGCGTTTTCCTTGGTTATTGCAAGCACGCTCCTGGTCTTCGGCAGACTGGGGGACATGTGGGGGGGATATCCCGTCTATATCGCGGGCCTCGCTTGGCTAACGATATGGAGCATCGTCTGCGGCTTCAGCACAAACCCGCTGATGCTAGACTTTTGCCGCGCTCTCCAAGGACTTGGATCGGCAGCTTTCCTACCCACCGGTGTCATGATCATGGCGAGCGCGTACCGACCGGGTCCTAGAAAGAACCTCGTCTTCGCGCTTTACGGGATGTTCGCCGTGGGCGGTTTCTTCACTGGAATATTCTGTGCCGGCATCGTTGGCCAGTACGTCCGCTGGTCTTGGTATTTTTGGATCGGGGCCATTCTTGCAGTCCTTGCAATCATCACCTCGATCATATCAGTCCCCAACGATGCAATAGAACGACGCCAGAACGGAATCAAAATGGACTGGATAGGCACCGTCACAATTGTCTGCGGTCTTGTGCTGGTAGTCTTCTCGATTACGGAATCAGCACATGCCGAGCACGGATGGCGGACACCGTATATACCGTCCTTATTCGTCGTTGGGTGCCTGTCTCTAGTGGCAGCCGTCTACGTCGAAGGCTGGGTGGCGGAACAACCTCTCCTCCCCGCCGATCTATTCGCGATTCCCTGCGTCACGCCTCTCTTGTTCGCCCTGCTCTTCTTCTACGGAACCTTGGGAATCGTCCTGCTGTACGGCACGCAATACTTCCAGAACATCTTGCATGCCACGCCGCTGCAAGTCGTCGCTTGGTACGTCCCCATGGTACTGGGCGGCCTCGCTTTGGCTCTCATCGAAGGCTTCATCTTGCACCTCGTGTCCGGGCGGATCCTTTTGATCATCTCGGCCTTTGGTGCCCTGGGATGTCAACTGTTATTCGCCACTCTGCCAGACCATCCCAACTACTGGGCCTGGCTGTTCCCCGCGATGCTGCTGGGGACCATCGGCATCGACCTCTCCATCACTCTCGCGTCCGTCTTCGTTACCACGCAATTGCCCAAGGCGAAGCAAGGACTGGCCGGCGGGCTCCTGAACTCGGTGCTCCAACTGGGCGTCGCTCTACTCCTCGGCGTCTCCGACATCCTGCAAGCCAGAACTGTGGACGCGGTCGGTTTAAAAGCCAGCTACAAAAACACATTCTGGCTCGGCGTCGGCTCCGCAGTGGCCGGTCTGGCCGTCGTGACAATCTGGGGAAACGTTCCCCGCGCGAAGAGCGACATGACCGCCGACGAGAAGCTGGAGCTCGAGCGCGAAGCTACCCGGCTTTCGACAATGCCTTCTCATCCTCAAGTGGCCTGAGCCGGTTTTCCGAATCAACCGAGTCGAGAATTGATCGGGAGAATCTTTTTTGCTTTTTAGTGGTTTCTGGGTCGTTTTCTAAGCGTGGTGTTAAGGCCGGACAGCACATAGAGCTCCTTTATGCGTCATCATGGTATCCGAGGCATCACCATGAGCACAGGAGCACCAGGAATAATGCAGCATACTGTATATACTATGATAGACATGTAGATCATCCCATTCAATCGCCCCGTCTCGCAGAGTCAGCAACCATCCCCAACCGCACTACGCTTGGACGAGGCTTCCGCACGAATTTTCCCGTTTTGAATACATAATACATTTCGTGATAGTGCTTCCGATTGGGAGTCCTAAGATAGATGCAATGCGCTAGGTAAGCTAGCCGATGCCTCGCTACATTGAAAGGATAAACATGGGGCATGTATCTCAATGGAAAACGACTTGACAGAACAACGAGAAATGGAAAGCTGGGAGAGAATTCTTCCAAGATTGTGCTCCCATTTCAAATGGGTATCATTAATTGTTATAACTTTTGGTGGGTTCCCCGTTTCCCTTCGGGGACTTCCAGGCACTAGGACTTTCTCTGTCCGCCCCTTCAACGATTCCCAGAAACTCAGGGCCAAGCAAGATGCACTCACTACCAATGCCTAATGGTGACCAAAGTCTTATGATTCTCACCTTTCTCATCCTCGACGGCCTCATCATAATTCAAGCCCATCTTGGTGAGCATGTTCCAGACGAATTTCCTTTTCAGGCCCTCACGCACGGCGATGCGCTGGAGGGCCTCTGTGCCATTGAAATACTTGACGAACTGCGGCCAATGGCGGCGGATCTCTGCCGACTCGACTTCTGAAGACGGCGTCGAGGACAGGTCGGTGCGCGAACTCTCGGTCGACGAGGCTGCGAATCTCGAGGCGATGCAGGCCAGCCAGCGGGATTCCTCGGGTGAGGCGCGGGGCGGGGAGAGGATCAGGCTCGCGGCTTTGGGGTTGTGGGTGAGCTGGCGCCCGCGGATGCTGGTGTGGTCCGTCGATATGGATTGCCGGCCGTCGCTTGATGGGCGGCTGATCACGCTGGGACGCTTGAATGGCGAGGACGCTGGATTGGCGGGATGGATACCTGGGGTGTAGGGGTGTGCTGCGCTGCTGCTGAGGCTCCTGAATAGCTCTCTCTCATTCTCGCTCAGATAAGGAGATTTCTTCTCGATTGGGGTCTTGACGCCCCGTGATTCTTCGCGGTCTCTTTCCCGCACGGTCTTTTTCACTTCGGGGTCAACGCGGACGTACGCGAAGGTTCGAAGTTGAGTGACCCAGCCGTCGCGCATCAGCCATGCTAGGACTCGATAGTATTCTTCTTTGTGATCACTGCTGGGGATGAGGCTGCCGTAAGGGATTGGGGTTCCACTCAGCGAGTTCAGCATTTTGGGTAATGAGGGCATCATTGGGAATGTGGTCTCGTACGTCTTGCAAGCCGACGCTAGTTTGCTCATGTCGGCATTTGGGGAGACAATATAGGTATCTCGCTGATGGAGAGGTGGAATTGCAACGGCTCTTCGCCAATAGACAAGATGTCGAGCGAGGTGTTGAATATCAGTCAATGGGGTTTGAGACGCGATTGACATTTTGTAGAAGGATTTAGTAGGTTTACTTTGGGCAACGAAGCTAGCCAGGGGGTTGGCCAATGGCCCTCCAGCTGCTTGGATGTCTTTGAGAATCTTCTGCGGATTGGACTTCAGAAGAAGGGAGAAGTTCTTGGACAGTTGCAAAGCCCCTGTGACGGCAGCTGAATCCATATCGGAGGCAGTGGAGATCGGATCAGTGGCAGTTGTGAGCCATAGGCCTGGTTCAAGCGGTGGTTCAGACAAGGATGGGAGGTAGGAAGTCGACGTTACAGGAGGGACTTGTAGAGAGACAGAAGTGTTTGGACCGAGGCTCACTGCAGCTATTCGGGAGGCAGATATATTATCGAAAATCCTGGCTATTGCAGTGGCCAAAGAAGAACGCCTGGCCATTTCTGTGTAAAGAGTAGCAACTGGGGATTTCTGATGGATATGGGCAGATTTGATTGATTGTAAAAGTTCTGATTGTTTCCATACATAGTCATAGTGGGACTGCTCGTACTTGAGTACTTTGGAAAACTTGCGCACAACGTGATCATACATCTCTTTGACACGGAGGGTGTGCTCCAAGGGTGGAGGATCCATGACGAAAACGAGATGGAACATGGTCAGCTGGCTCTTGGAGGGCTCTCGGCTACGATCTTTCATGGATTTCTGCTGCACAAGAGCTTCTTGGAGGTCATCAGTAGTATTTTCGTCCGCACTGTCGCTTACAGCGGTTTCGGAAGTCGGTTGGTCTTCACCATCCTCAGGAAGCTTGGGCTTCCTGGGTTTGGGACGCCGCCAAAAGCCATCCTCACGAGCATAAACAGGTCGCCCCAAGAAGACCATCTCGTTGATGCCAAGTTCAAACCTGCGTTTGTGCCAGGCACGGCCAGGAGCTAGCAAACTCACCAGCCCATCTTCTCCAAGACCCAGCAGCGGCTCCCATGGAGGCTTCCATTCTCCTTTGCCCTTGACGGATCTTTTCGCACTGTAATGGTCCTCCTCCTCATCAGAATTCTGCGAACGGACTTCTTGACTGGCGGTGAGATCACTATTTATCCGCTTCGTGAACAGCTCGAAATCTTCTTCCTCGGAGGAAGACTCTGAATCGCTGCTGGAGCTTTCAGCCTCGTCATCGTTGGCATCCTGCGAGACGCTGGCAGCGCAGGCAGCGACAAGCGGATCTGGAGGATAGTGGAAGATAATCTGAGCGCCCGAGCCGGTTCGACCTTGGGTAACGAGGAGGATTGCCAGTAGAGATGGGGATCTCGAATTCGAGGCGTTCGACATGGAGTGCAGGGTAGCAGCCTCAGGGGGAAACACGCGAATACTCAGCTGTCTTCCATCCCACGGGTACGATTTAGCTAGCGAGTAGTCGTGATCGCACCCACTGCTGCTCTTGAACTGGTGGATAGCCGCGGATTGTCGCGGTCGCGGCCTCGGTTGTCGTGACTCGTGACATTGGAGAGAAGTGGGTTGCTGTTGGAAAGATGCCAAGGCCAAAGCCCAACTGTGGGCAACTCGTAAAGAACACTAGTACTAGCTAGTACTAGTGCAGTCTAAATCCACCAACCCTGAGGTGGCAGCAACCAAAGGTGGGAGGGGGGAATTGGCACCAGAGGCATTTGTCGGCTGACCATTTGGTAAACGAGTCAAACAGGAGCAGGGAAAAGTATTGTCTCGGTATGGAATAAGACGTGGAGTCACAGAGGAGGAGTCATATTGTGGGTGGTGGATGAGGGTGATAGGCAGAGAGGTTGCTTGCAGGATGCGAGAACAGGATTAGTGGGAGCATGGTTGCAGTAGCAGAAAGCAATGCCAGGCAGAAGACAGGATAGGATAGGATGCTAACTACATAGGTCAATCCGGATACTCGATCGGATCCACGAATACGGGTGACGAGGGTGGTGACTGTCGCCATTGTACTCGTAAGAATGGAAGAAGTGAGGGGAAAGGAGACGGGTGCAAGGGGAACGGGCACGAATATAAACATGAAAGTCGGGGTGTATCTGTGCCATGTGGTTGGTGTCGGGCAGGGCGAGCAACCAGGAGTATTGGTCTCTTCGGCGACTGCGCTTGGTAATTAGTCAGTCTTGTCGAAGATAGAAGGACCTCGGGATGGAAGGACGAGGAACAAAGGCCTCGTGCTGCTTGACAATTCCCGGAGCGAGGGGCCTTGGGTCATCCGGGTTGTGGGAACCCTGAATGTCACCAGAAAAAACTCGGATGCACAATAGAGGACGATGGAGCAGCGAACCAGAATTTCTTGCCTCATTGTCGTTTGCTGGCCGGGTGGAGGTCCCATAATAAAATTTCCATTTCCATTTCCATTGAGAGCTCCAGCCTTCCAGGGCACCTGCACCCAGACTTGCGCCTACTGCGACCCGGTGACCCAATCTTATAGGCACCAGATAGGCACTAAAGAGGCACTAAAGAGGCCTTGGACACTAATATGCTCCCTTCCCCTCTTGCACAACATGGAAAGAGAAGGGACTTTGATAGGCACTGAATGGGACTGAAAGCATTAGTTATACGGGCACCTGTGTACTACCTAGTTGCCAGCTACTGCTAGTGCCTGACAGCCCCCAATCTGCTCCGGGTAAGGGTGCCTCTCCGCCGCTTTTTGCTCCCACTCAGTACACATTTCGGAGGATCGCAGGAAGCTGTACTCCGTACACAGTGTGTATTGCTACTGACACCACCGCACCGAAACCACCACCACCAACCACCTCAGCAGCACCACCTTCAATTCTTCTATTCCATTCCTATTCTACCCACCCATCTACCGTCCTACCATCTGCCTCATAGCCTCCTCCTGACTTACCTACATAACTCCCTGGATTCCTACCACTTCAATTGTCCTCCTCCACAGTCTGCCGGGCACTCTGCCGCTTTTCTTAAAGTGCCGTGTGGTGTAGCGCAGTGCAGCCCAGAGTTTCGCGGGTCCCTGCGTTTTCTCGGCACCGGCAGCCCTGCTGTGATTCTCTGACTGCGTCGATTCAGTCTCAGATATCACCTCAAAAAGTTTTGGACTCATCTCCCTCACTTCTCCTTCACCACGAGTCACCCTACACACCCTTCACTGTCCTCCGAATTTCCCCTGCGTCCCAACCTCTTTGACTTGCTGCCAATGGTCTTGATCGCCTGATTGAATCTGTTTGTCAGATTCTTTTTTCCGCAGTCAGGACCCTTGCCGCTGCCTGCGCCGACTCCAGTCCCAGGCCTTCTTCACAAAGACTTTTGACGCCGGTCCTCCCACCGTCATCCTTACGAGACAATTCCATAGCCACTTCTCCATTGCAGAGGTCGAAGCCGTTGCAGGGATCGCCGTTTGTCGCAGACCTGTGTTGAAACACCAGCACTTGCTCCTCTTTCTCTCACTTGTGTGCCTTGGTCCTGGGTAGACTGCTGTCCGGAGAAAAGCTTGAAACACCTTTTCTCCTGCAAGAGACGATTTTCTCTGCTTCCCAAGTATTGGCTTCGGGGAGAAAGAAGAGCAGATTTATCATATTTATCTGCTAGACTATTCAGAGGATTGACTTTGGCACCGCTCGTCCGCCCGGTTGAACATTCAAACTGCTACCTCGGTATTTGCGATTGCCTGCAAATATCTTTTGCTTGTACTGGTCGCTTTACACCAATACCAGCTTGTGCTGGTTGGGGTTTCGAACCGTGGTCGTGCATTTCCAGGCACAATTCCCTCCACAAGTGCTTTGGGATCATGTCAACCTCAGCAGGTGCTTCCGCGCCGGTCTTTTCATATGCCCAGGCTGCAAAAGGCCTGACCCCGGCAACATCTACCCAAACCACCTCGAGAAATGAAAGCCCAGCAGCTTCAGAGAAAAGCACAAAGGATAGGGCCCCATCGGACTCTGCGAGCAATGCGCCCAGCAAGGCTATCAAATCCAAATTCGAGTCTGACAACAAACCAAATGCAGACTCTACTTTGAACAGGGCACATCCCACGCCCTCATCCAAAGATTCAGGCGACAAACACGAGCTGTCGTCTTCGCACCTCTCGCAGCACAATGAGCACGACGACAAGACGATGAATGCCGATGGCATATCATCCCCGAGTCAGATCAGCCAGCACGACGACGCTAGACCGTCCATCCGTAGCAGACGAACAACGTCTGCCGATCAGTCCCAAGAGCTTGCAACGCGTGACAAGAGTATTGGTGAGAAAAAGTCAAAGGAAGTTGAGGATGACTGGGAGAAGGTCTCAGTTCCTTCTGTAGCTGCTGAAAAAGAGCTCAAAGCTGCCCCTATTCCGATAGTCAACATATGGAAGCAAAGACAGGAAGCTCAGGCTGCCAAATTCAAAGAAATTCTAGGTCAACAACGAACTTCATCCTCTGCACCGCTCGCTCAAGCACCTAAACCCAAGGCTGCCGCCGAAGAATCAAAGCAAAATACATCAAGTCGAGACCGTGCTACTCAGGACAAGGAAGGGAAGACTACTGATAGTGGCCGTGGCGGCAATCGCAGGGACGTGCCTGCCAGAGCCTCTCGACCTGTCTCCCAACAGGATGAAAAACGGGAGGCTGAGACTCCTCCTACTGTAGGCGATGCACAGTCCTGGCCAACTCCGGAGAACTCGACCGCGGACGAACGACGAAAGTCTTCTAGCTATGAACGCGTCGATAAACCAGACAGCAAGTTCACTGTGCAAAAATCCCATGGCAAAAGCTGGGTTCAGGTTCCTTTTGTTCCCTCTGCCAAATTTGAAACACAACTACCCCCAGCAGCCGCGCGAAGGGGCGGTCGAGGTGGAAATCGAGGACGAGATTCTGGCGGTCGAGGAGCCCATTCAAGTGCCCCATCTGAGAAGCAAGAAGCATCAGGACTGATGGGCCCGCCTCCAGTGCCCAAGCCTGCTGGTGAACAGGATCGCGGTCGAAAATCTGAAGGTCATCGTGGCCCTCGAGGTGCGTCCGATCCTACCAGCTCGACCCGACCAATCAGTGTCGAGGATGGAACATCGACCTTCAAGCAAAACCATACCTCTGGGAAGCCTATCAATACAGCCGATGCGACCGCTCCCTCAGTATCCGCCAATCAAGCCGGCGATGAACAGGAGAAGGTTGAGAGAAGCTCCAGGTCATCCTCCAGGCACACCGGTCGCCCTGCTGCGCGTGTCAATGGAGACACGAATGGTCATGTCGAACATTCTGTTGCTGCGACTGGAAACAGTGAACAGAGTGGTCGGCCCTCCTATTCGTTCGATCGATCCAAAGGTTCTGGAAATGGCATATCTCATGGTAGCGGCGACTTCAGCAAGGTTGGTGCAAATGCAAGGAATCGTGACTGGTCTCGAGAGAAGGTTGAGTCATGGCGTGATAGGGATACAACTGGTGACCAAAATGGCCGACGAGAGGTCCGAGGTGAACGTGGTCGAGGTGGCTACCGTGGCACTCGTGGTGGTCACACCTACGGTTCCTCATTTACCAACCACGCTTTCACCTCGCCTCTGCCTCAAAATGGATTCGAGCCGTCCAGATCGAATTCACACACCGAAAATCGATCACGCCAGACATCGCAGCCGTTTGCACCAACGCAGTCCACATCCAGCAACCGCAGTAACCCAAGGTCACAATCGATTCCGGTTGGGATGATCAATTATTCAAATTACTACAACAGCCCCACGAGCCTATCGCATGGTCTCCCCTTTTTGCAGACTGATGTGAATTATCAACAAATGCAAATGCAGCCTGGCATTATGAGTGCGATCCCTTACAATGACCCACTCAACTCGTTTGCCTTGATGTCAATGGTCATTGCCCAGATGTAGGTCAAAATATACCTTGAAATCCCAGAAAGGCATGACAATTGCTAACCCTTTATACAGCGAGTATTATTTCTCGATCGACAACCTCTGCAAGGATGTCTTTCTGAGGAAACACATGGACAGTCAGGGTTGGGTACCACTCAGTGTCATCGCAAATTTCAAGAGGATCAAGACCCTCACTGAGGATAACATGACTCTCGAAACCGTCCGCTATGTCTGTCAGACTGTGAAAAGTGTTGAATTTCTAGCAGGACCAGGCGGGGAAGATTGTCTTCGACGTCGTGATAATTGGAGGGATTTCGTCTTGCCCTACGAAGAGAGGTTTGAATCTGCGCGCCACGAAGGCCCGACCCATAACCCCGAACAGTACAACCGCTCTTCGGCCCCTGAACCGAACTTATCGGTCGAAGTCCCTTTTGCACTGAATCATCTTCGTAGTCCACCGAGTGGTGTTGTGCCTACAAATGGATTGTACCAGACGAGCTCGCCAATGACTTACGTCCCCAATAGCCAGAACGAACCTCAACTCTTCAATGGAGCATTCATTCCACCCTTCGAGGAGCCATCTGCGGAGAATGTGCATAGGCCATCTATTCACTCCACGCATTCTCACACATCTAACACGATAAGATCTCCAACCCAGGCGGCAGCTCCACCGAATGGTTTCATCAATGGTCACCACCGGCACACTTCCAGGTCAGACATTGAGGCCAACACTTTCCCAGACGAGCAGATTCCCAACATTAACATTCGTATGCAACCGCGTACTACTGGCGAAGGCGAAGCTCAACAAAGTATTGCGCGCATGAATTCAAACGAGCTCCCTGGAAGTGAAATTGATCCATTGGATCCCGATCAACCTCGTGCACCAAGCTTAAGGGGTGGTGCAGGAAGCCCACAACAGTAAGTCAGCTTCTACCATCGCCTATGGCCATCACTCACCAGAGAATAGGCTTGAACAACTCCGTAAGATTTCATTTGGGTTTTCCAATGGTATACCGACAATGGATGAAGACTCGATCATCTACTTTACCAAGGATGGGCAGGAGACACAATTACCGCCTCCAAGGCCAGGCCAGTATGATCAGACGTATCTGTCCCTGCATGACACTGCTTTCCAGCAGAAGGAACTAGGTGTGGAGGGGGCATTAGAGCCATTATATTCATTCTGGACCGATTTCTTGGCCGACAAGTTCAACTCCGGAATGTATCAGGAATTCAAGGAAACCGCCCAAGGTGAAGCACAAGAGGGTAACACGGCAGGACTAGGGCACTTGAACCGCTATTTTGCCAAGCTATTGAGCGGTCCCATTCCTGTGAGCGAACGTCTAGCCTCGGATATGGTTGCCCTTGCTCGTGAGGACAAGGGAAGCGATCGGTCACTATTTCAAATCCTGCGTGGCGCATGGCGCAACGGTGCAACCAACATGAAGACCATCAAACGACTAGGAGCCGAGTTCACTGTCGAGGAGAAGGAGCAACTCGACAAGAGTGGTTGAGCGGGCTGCAAGGCCCCCACCACATTCAGATTCATATCCCTAACTCATGTTAAGGTTGAGATGTTTTCCAGTCTACCAAAAGGTGTGCCATGACAAGCCACCATTTGAAAGTTTCATTCGTTGATAGCCTGTCGGAATGGCACCTGAGCTAAACTCTGGGTGGGTCGAACGTCAATATGGGCGAAACCTTTGCAAGTCAAAGGCCTTTTAAGACCATAGAGATCAACGATATCAGGGCGGATGTTGCTAAAAGACGACGATGCCGATCACTCACAACCTTTTTTTTTCTTTTCGCAATGCACTGGGGGCGCTTTCTACAACTTCGGGTCAAGACAGCGACCATTGCACGAAGCGGCGCATCTTGTTGGCTTGAAACTACGACCGATCATGATTGAGATACCATCATACCCGGATTTACTGTTTTCTGTCAGATGCGATATCCACGGTTCTTTCCTTTCCTTGTGTTCTTGCATAAATCAGAGTGTCATGGTGAGGGAGCAGAAAGGCGAGGAAGGAGAAAGATGAGGGAGGAGACAGAAGCAGAATGAGTGGATGGCGTTCGAATCTTCCCCGCCATCGACATGGAGTGGTGACCCATTAAAAGTGAGCTTTTCCCAATGTACCGTGTTCGATCTCGAAGGAGTCTGGGACTCGTTCAAGTTGCTTATTGCTTCACAATTCAACATATCGAAATTCATTTCACTTGTCGGCAAAAAAAGGCATAAAGCGCAGGGGGCTGTCCCAGAGCATGGAGTTACCCACTTCCCCCAATCATCCTCAATTAGCCTCCACGCACAGAGAAAGACAAAAGTTTGTACACAGTATTCATTAGAACAATCGAAATCAAGGACATGTCCGGTGTTCGACCGTTCAGCTTGACTTAACGGTAGTAGTGCTGCTTGATCTAGGACGCCGCAATGAATGCGGTTAGACCATTTCAAACATGACAACACCTACGGGTTGGCCATTTGATCTGACTAGATAGTTGTGGCATACTGCATCGTAAGTGGGTGCTCTTCATACCGTGATATACATAGTACTCGTCGAGCGTAAACTCCCTGCTCGTATTTCCTGAGCAACTCGAGCGCACGTTGCACAGTCTTGATTGAGGAGGGTCCTCTCTATCAGTGCGTCGATTCCATCATGTCTCGTCAATGGATATCATATGGCTGAGGGCCTGTCCTGGCCAGAGCCGATTCGGGACACAGTTGCTGCCACCGGTGGTCTGGTCTGGGTCACGCCCTCCTGCACTACAATAACCAGGCTTGAGCAGAGCCCTCATTCAGAGATTTTTCGTTCAACTCAGCTCCAACTTCCACAAGCCATCGCCCAAGTAATGGCCCGCACTCATGGCCACGCCCTTTTTCTTCGCCTTCATCTCCTCCGTCCCGACCTCAAGCTGCCCAATCAGACAGATCTCGTCCTTCCCCTCCGCCGCAATCGCGACGATCTCGCCCTTGGGCACCTCCTGGTCTTTCTCTGGCAGCCAGCCACCTTTGCTCGTCAAGCCGGGCACCATCAGCGTCGCACCAGAAAGCACGAAGCGAATAGCCCCGCGATCGATCTTGATTGTCTTAAACGCGTGCGGGTACTGGTGCACCACCTTCAGGTGAGGGATGATCGGGTCGTCCATGTGTTGGTAAAACAGCGGGGCATTGTCGAGGACATAGAGAGAGACCCGGTCGGGCACCTTGACCACGTCGAGTTGCGACTTCTTCGGGATGATCTCGTCGATGTGTGGTTCGAGCAAAGGGTATGTTTCGAGTACTTTACTCCGAATCCCGCGCTGCACACTGGATTTTACCTTCGATTTGGCGCCCGCGGTAAGGCTGCATGGTTGTGGAGTTGGTCCGTCAGTCAAGGGATTTGTGTTGAGTAGGGCGGAGGGATTAGACGGCGGAGGGAAGAAACGTACTCTTTCTTGAACATGATCAGGGCCCAAGATTTATCGAGGACAGCGTGGTGACACGTATATACAAATGACTGCGTGACGGCCGCATCTCTGATGGAGGGGGAATCAATCATGCCGCTATTATTAAACTTTTCACGTGGCATGGAGGGGGACGCAGGCCTACTGTGCCAAGAGCCTTCCCAAGCACGCTTCACCCTCAAATTTGAGCTGGCTGGCTCGAGCACGTGAGCTACTTCTCCTTTTCATCCGTGACCTTATGCGTTGAATACTGTTCAGTGTCACTACTACTGCTCTCCGTGCGACAGTCGGGCAGGAAGACTACACAGGAATTCCCATGCTGAGGTTCCATTGAACTCCAGCGAGATCAGACCTACTGCTTCACAGGTCAGCTCATGGAAAGTACAGCCATGAACACCAGACCAAACGCGGAATCCTTAGCTTATCTGGCATACTTACAGAGCGTGTTGCAGACGCTCTGACCAAAGGCTCATTCGCTTGACACGTTAGAAATTATCGGCAGCGATGCTTGATTGAGGAAGATGGCCGGTTCACCTTACCAAGAAAGTTCGACAAACCATGTTACTCAAGTCGGGCCTTCAGACCAGTCTTACTGTTCCTATAGGGATTTACAGTCCCTAATCAGCAAAGCTTTGGGCCGCTCTCTTTTCCTTCTGATATACTTTAAGCGAACGAAGACATCTTTCTAGCTATCGAGATCTACTCCCAAACCGTGGAAAAGCCTTTGTACTTAGTTCCAAGATTCTCATCTTCATACACGCCAATCGAAGTTCAGTTAGCGAAGAGAAACAAAAAACACTCTCTTAAAATCAGGGAATGGCCCCCCTCGCCTGCAGCTATGCCGGTTCAGACTGACTTGCCTTCACCAGTCAAGACTTCTTCGCAAGCTCGATACTGTCGAGCACTTCTCCAATAAGGGAAGTGTCATGGCTCCGTCAAGGGTATCACACAAAGCTGCCGCCTCATTGTCACTATCACCGGTCCCCGTCAACCTAATTGCGGGCTGTAACCTCCTCTTGGACAAGTTCTCGCTTCGCTGGTGCTGCGACAGGATAGCAAAGAGGTCAATTGTACGTCCTAAGAAGTCAGAATCGTCCTCTCGAATCATGAAATGGTTGTCGTTTACCTCCACATTGGTAAGCGAAATATGATCTGGAGTTGTCCCTGGCTCCTTGCAGTTCTGTCAATACCGAAATTTCTGCTTTCAACTCGCTCTTGCATTTCTCAATGACTGTCGGTGAGATCTTGTGGCCCTCCTTTCTGTACAAGTCGCATCTGACTGTCACTTCCGCGAATGAATGTGGCAGGAGCGTTACTGTGTACCAGACTTCGCTATGCATTTCCTTGACCACGCTCAACGGACCAAGAAGTGCGTCCTGCTTTGTTTTGCAAAGCCACTTCGGCCTCCATAAAGCACTCTGAGCACCTTGCGCATGCTTGGAGAATTCGTTCGCTGTCTCGTTAAGCTCAATTTTCCTGTAAAGGAAAGTGACTTACCGATATCTTTCCAATTACCGGTAGATCTTACATCGAAACCATCCATCCAGATCGAACTCCCAAGGTTGATGTGAGATTTTACATCATTAAATGGTAGATTCATTGTCCTCGCATCAAAATTGACAAATATCAATCCCTCCCTTGTCAATATAAGCTTCACTTCGAACAATCCATTTTCCTCGTGGTTGAATCCTGGAGATTCCTCAAACTTCGGAGCCTTCACCAGCTTGCCCTCGTCGTCATACTGCCAACCATGATACTTGCAAGAGAATCGGGTCGAATTGCCACAGGATTTTCTGACCACAGTATAAGCTCGATGCCGGCAGACATTGTGGAATGCTCTAATCTTTGAATCTTTGCCTAGCACAACGAAGAAAGAGATCCCCGCAATATCAAAGGCATGATAATCTCCAGCTTTCGAGAATCTGCTACGGTGGCATACGAATAGCCAAGTCTTCATTTTGTCAGTACACCAATATCCATATATGGATGGTCCATATGGAACTCATAACCTACTCTACTAAAGAAAGCCCGTCTTTCCAGTTGAAATACTTCTTCATCTGACAATGATTCGTCTCTTTTGAGGCTTCCCTTTTCCACTAAATCAAGTGTCGATCCTGTGGGAGCAGCATCTTTCCGGTCGACACCTAGGAAGAATGCAGCTTGAAGATATTTTACAATCAGGCTGCTAAACAGGTATACCACACATGAGAAGGCAAAGATATAGGCTGGAAGAGGTATATCAGCCAGAGCTTGTGACAATATTAGCACCATTCTCGCTTTGGAGCATACCTGCGACTGTTCGTGAACAGCGAAACGGGAGGAGAAGCCATCTTTTATGGATACTCACCCGATGTCGGGCTTATCAATGACACCTCTCGCAAACATGCAATTCATTTGACATTCATCAGCCGGCGGAAAACTTCTCCAGCATTTTGGCGTACCATTGGACGGAACTGTGATGACCAGCAATTCTGGAACCGATACATTCCCAGATAAGAGTCATCCCGGCGAGGAATGCCCTCCTGACATATTGCTAAAGTTGAGATGGAGTTCAGCGACGTCCCAATGGGGCAATGCGATCCCGTTGATGATCGCAGAATTACTAGGATTATACACCCCCTCTTATAGCCTTCGGACCTCCATCAACAAGATCTGGCCATTCCAGAAGGCTGATTATCACACGGAAACCGACTACGCCTGATTATTTGACCACTGTTGCGGATTTCACACTTGACATGTGCGAATGGGAATTGATGCCGAGTATGCCGTTGATCGATGACAGCACAATCGGTATTTGGATACCATTCTCGGGATGGCCTTTATTGGGGTCTCACGGCTATTACTATCTTGTCCGGTGCTGTCCTATTGGATGCTTTTGACGGCCCGATCTCTGATTGTGTTAATATCCCTCCACCCCCTTCTCGACACCGTCCATCCCCTTCGTCACTATGGGGATTCAAGCAATCGTTGTATAATGCAAATATCCCAACATGGATGCCACGAAAACTTTGCCCGCCTCATGGTATTGCTCACAAAATCTATATCAACTTGAACAACGTGCCGTCTTCTACAAGGCTTGGTACTTTGTGGGTGCTGTGCCCAGATTCTCCGTCGAGAGAGAGGTTGAATATGAGTTTGCCGGAGTAGCAATTACAGTGCGTCATGATGGAGAGGAGAATTTCAACGTCACGAGAAAGTCTGATGTATGTCTGGTTCCCGTCGCGTGCTTCCATATTTTCGGTCAACACCCTTTGCGGTGCCCCTTTTTTGACAAGATTCCCAACGCATCTGCAGGAGAAAGAACTGGCTCATTATCTGACGCCGACGGGACTCTTATTTGCAACCATTGACCCATTAGCTGGTGCATTTGAAGAATGGTTTCCGGCCTCGTTCCTAGAATTGGCATCGCGGTACAACTTCCGGCGACTGCCACATCGACGCTCGATCAAATATCCTGGCCGGTTCAACTGGAAGACCATGGTGGACGGGTATCAGGAGTGCCTGCACTGTCAATACACGCACCGGACCTTCAGCGTCAAGTACCCGCCAACCTTTTACGAGGTCCACAACCACGATACCTACAGCCGCCACATCGCGGATCCCAACAAGCCAGACGATGGGTTATTCCTGTATTTTTTTCCTGTCTGCACCTTGAACCTGTATGGCGGTGGCATGAGCAGTTTCCGCGTGTGTCCTGGTGAGAAGGTAGGTGAGACGCGGATGGAATTTGACTACTATTTTGATGACGGTACGGGCGGAACTGAAGGGTTCGAGGAATACTTCAAGTTCGTGAGGAAGGTCGCGCTTGAAGATTTCGAGCTTTGTGAAGTCGCTCAGGAGAACCTTGAGAGGGGTGTCTATTCGCAAGGCGTCTTGAACCAGGTGAAGGAGAGTGGTGTTTTACGTACGTTGACTCCATTTCCTGTTTCTTCTTCCGTAGTTTCTTCCCAGTGTATCCGCAGGGCGGTAGGATGCGTATCCGATACCTTCCCGGAGGAACTCCCCCAAAAAGGACCCCGCGGATCAGCCATGCCTTTGTCAGTCCTTGTGAGCCTTGACTGACTGCAGCGAATTCCCTAGATTACCAGCAACTGACGAAAAAGATGGTGATGGAGAAGTTCAAGCAAGAAGAAGCCCAGAAGAATGCCCTCAGCCAGGGGGGTAGTAGGCATAATGCAGCTGGCGTGGGATACAGTGTCGCGGCTCCAGAAGAGGTCCCTATCTTGGCTGGAGTTTGAGATGGGTAGAGTGTCGGAGTTGGCTAGTTTCATTTCTTGCTCACGTCGATCTTTACTCGTAGTCGCTAGCAGCCAGCCAGAATGCTCACCATCTTTCGCTAAAGACGCGACTATCGCCTATTATGCAGCACGCTCCTTTTCCATTTCCAGTTCCATTTCTCGTTCCTCCGCCTCCGCCTTGTCAATCTGCTTCAAGATGAAGGCAATGGTCGCATCACGCGCCTTCTCGAGCTGTCGCAGCCGTGGCATTGGCATGTGACTGTAATCCATCGCTTGGGGTTTCGTAGCACGCGCGCCCGTTGGGGAACTACTACTGACAGCAGGAGCTGGAACAGGAGTAGCAGCAGGAGTGGATTTTGCTGCCGCATCGCCATCGCCATCGCCATCGCCGTCTCCTCCTGCGGACAGCGTGGGCGGGACTAGCGTCCGGGAACTCTCGCCACCAGGATCAGCGGCATCGGCATTGCTTACAAGCCTAGTAGGCTCAGAGGAAGTAGGCGGGGACGGTACAAGAGCCGTGGGGGAGGCCGTGACTTTGTGCGTCTCCTGCATTGCCTTCCTCTTCTCGGCCAGCAACGCCCGGAGCACCACAATGCTACTGTCTCGATTGCCCAGTTGCTCGACGAGCCGCAGGCGCTGCCCTTCCTCCGCGACCGACAACTGCTGAGGTTTCGAGTCGCTTGGGGAGATCGATGCCGGTGCCGGTGCCGGTGCTGCAGCACCGGCAGTGGCACCATCATCGGTCTTCAGCCGCTTCCCCCTGCCGTCATCACCAACACCGCCACCAACATGCCGCCTCCACTTCGCGACCGCTTCCCTCGCCACGTTCTCAATATGCGTGAAGCGCACGGGTCCCAGGAGCACACCGCCGTACCAGCGCGCGACGACGACCGTGCCCTGGACGTTCAGCTCGTTCAGCACGCGCTCCAGCCGCTTGCCCGCGTACCTCTCGCCGTCGTCGTCCGAGTTGGTCGTGTACGTGACGTTTGCGCCTGGGTCTGCCGGGTTCGTGTTGTTGAGAGGAGCAGGCACCAGCGTCCGCTGTGTAGATGCCCGGCGCCACGCCGCGATGCGGTGGTCGGCTGTCGCGAATGCGGGGTGGTTCTGGAAGCTTTTAATCGTTTGGGTTAGAGATGTTGGCTTTCCCTTGGTATGGAGACTGTTCGGCCTCGCGGCCGGGTTTGCATCGTGTGGGTGGAAGTGTGCGATGAAGGTCGATGCCCGGTCCGTTATTGGAGATGACTTGAACACATTTTGTTGGTTGCCGCCGTCGCCGCCGCCGTCGCCGTCGCTTAGTCCGCGCTTGTTGCAGGCTGTGCTCATCGTGGCTTAGGTGTTGGTTGATCTGACGAGTGCCGAAAAGTGTATCCCAACGCCCGGAATTGGGACCATTATATCGTGACTGGTGCACAATATACACGGTTGGCCAGTGTTTGTATCGATCTTCTCTCTTTTTATTTAGTGGCAGGCTGCCTAATGTGGTGGGATCTTGAAGTGGAAGTCGTTGGATGATGAAGGATTGATTAATTAGGCAACAAGGCTGCCATATCCGGACAAGCGCGAGCCGGCGAAACCTCTATATTGAGAGCTGAACATACTACCAATGCGTCAATGTGCAAGTGGTGGAAACGGATATCCTGAGTCCTGAATACTATGGACATGTTGTTTAATTGATCGACCGTTTGATTCACGGCGGCAACTTGAGGGTTTACATGAGCCTATGTACATCTGCTGCCTGTCATGAGGATTACAGGCCAGAGTCTCAACGCCACTCATCAAGTGCTATTATGTTGACATTACCTGTCGGATGTTTGTACATTGGGGTTGTCAACTCATTGTTGCATCCTGTGGTCTGATTGGCACTGATAGCCTTAAGGTCTTCGAGCATATAGCAGCCGAAAGAAAGAAAAAATGAATGCTCTCCCGCCCCTCCCATCATTATCGTTATCATCATGGTTGAGATGTAATCATTAGCCCGAAAATTAGCATGCTGGCCGGTAAGAACTTGTCTTACTTTAGGACCTTCAAGGTCTCACTCATTTCCATGTCCTCGGGAATGTGGATACATGGTAACCCCTGGCGGCTCAAACCTCGAATATCGCTGCCAAGCTGAGATAGATGGGTCAGTCTCACAATTACCACGTCTCGTCTCTCCTATACCACCATCAATCGCCGTTGCCATAATGAAGCCCAGCTAATAAGCCTCTGAGTATGTTGTTGAGAGCATGACTGAATTAGATTCACCGTCACTGTGTGGGAAAAGTTGATTTGGAGGCAGACAATGCCGAAAGGATATTACCGCCTCGCCGTGCAGGACATCAAGAGCAAACCTATTGTAGCCCCGAGATTCGTGAGATTCAAAATTCGTGTCATCGTGATTTGCGATGCTTCAATACGCCTAGTTATGTCCCAGGAGCTCACGGTAGTTGTTTACGATCCATTCCGCGATAGAAAAGTCGCATGCTCAGACGCAGCCTGGTCGTATTGTGCTTGCAGTACCAGAGCGATATCTTCCTCCACACGAAGGTTGCGCTTCTTCCTTGCACTGACGCGCAAGGAACAGTGTCTCTTGAAAAGTATCCGATCGTGTTGAAGACAAAATGTGAGACGCCACCTGTTCAGGGGATGACATAATGCTGGCCATTGGGTCACTTCCACTGCCGGCAGATGCACTCAATTTCTTCAGCGAAATTTGTAAAGGTTCCACAGCAGACAGTTTGGACGGTGAGTCCATGCTCTTTGGCGAATCGCCAGAAGTTAGAAGTCCAGCTGGTTTAGTGCGTCTATCCTCAAACTCTGTCTCCTCAAATTTCTCCTTGGCGAATCTTGCGGTGGATCCACTTTGCTTCCGTTGCAGCTGATGCCGTTGTTGTGAAGGCACTCGAGTGGCCATCCTGCGCGACTTGCCTCGTTCGAAAATCGCCCTCTTAAGTCCACGTGAACCATTCCTTTCATTGGAAATGGTACGCTGTCGAGTGAGCGTTGGCCTGGCATTCGATCCAGTTCTGGATATTGATGCCTTTTCCAACTGCGCGGCAAGATTGCTTGATTGAGTGGCCCCGCCAACTTCCAGCATATCTGTCCAGTCTAGCTCATTGTCCTCATCATCGTCAGAGGCCACTGCACTTTCGGTGGTACCTATCATATCGAACTCGCAAGGCTTCTCGAACTTGCGAGCTGGTTGGGGACCAGTCTCTTGTGTTTCTTGAATGGCAGCCAGCCCAATCATTGACGCTGTACTTCCTTGTTGGCTAAAACGTCTGCTGAAAAGGCCGGAACGATTTGTTCTGGGATTGAACTTTTGGTCAACGTCACTATTTGGGCTTGTCATGCTCAGAGAGGATAAGTTGGAGTCTCTGCGATAGTGACCGGACCCTTCCTTAAATGAGCTGTTGGCGCTGGAGGTGGTCGAAGCGCAGAATCCACGACTAATCCTAGTACCAGTCTTCAAGTCGAGATATTCTTCTGCCACAGTAGGTGGACGGCCCATATCTGAGCTACGTGAGCTAGCAGCGCTGTTTGTGCGAGAATGGTGTGCTTTGTACATTCTCCAGGACTGGTGGTCAAGACCAGCAGGGGGATCATCTCCAAGGTGGCTCACAAAGAGGCCTTTGACATCATAAAAGTGACGCTCAAGATGCTCCATTTGCCATTCCGGTGGGGCGTCCACTGACCTCCGGAACCTGCCAAAGCCGCTCATCTGAGGCATGGGAGGAAGTGGCTGTTCATCAACATTCCAGACATTACTCTGGCTGTAATTTCTCTTCAATTCATCATGCGTCAAGTCACGAGCAGTGATGTCTGGTGGACCGCAGGGGGATTTCAATATAGCAGTGGTTGGAAGGAGAGGCGAGGAAGCACTTCTCTCGAAATGAGGCGGTTGCACAGACCGAATGGAACCCTCGCTCCTTCTGGGATCTGGATTGGGAGTGTTATGCCTGGTGTAGATTGACGGCGTTGCTGATCACGTTGGTCAATTTGATTCAGGGTAAAGTTTGGACTCTTTGCTTACGGCTGGGTGTGTCAAGTCGGGGCTCATTAGTCACCGCTTTGACATTCTTCATGATTTCTTCAACATGCTTGTACTGGCGCTCGAGCTGTTTCTGTTCGCTTCTCTCGGCCGTTCCTTTGTGGCACATCAGAATGAGTTTCCGGATGTGAGCGATAGATGAAGGACATCAGCTTACCGCGACCAACCACAAACCTCGCAAGGTTGTCCCAGGCGAACATCTTTGCGTTCAATGAGAGATCCGGAGAATTATGATAGAATGCTTTGTGGATGACGCAGCGGGAGCGGATTTCTGAGGGGAGAGCCGCTGAGGTGGATGACAAGTACGTATGAAGTCTAAAAGACTAAGTAGAAGTCGCGTGGAGAAGGGGGGGACGGGAGAGGTCAAATCGGGACAGGAGAGAAGAGGTAGAGATTAGAAACAGCGGACTTGATTATCGTCGACGGCTCGGATGGAAGTAGAAATTGTGCGATGCAGTGACATTAGACGGTAAGGACAGGTGAAAGTAATGCAAACAGTAAAGTCGACTTTCGTATTCATGCGTCCAACGCTACAAACGGGCGGCTGAGCGAATGTGAATGCGAATGCGAATGTGAATGCTGCAGAGGAGTGAGTGAATATGGGAGTGGGATTGAAAATGAAGGCGACGGTGAGGGTGAAGCTGAAAGAGAGAATAGTAAAGGTGCAGGAGGCAGTGAACGTGAGATTAGAAGTGAAGGTGGAAGTGAATGTGAATGTGAGGCGGTCTTTGCAAGGCTGCTTCCGATTGCCACCCATTGATCGCTCCTGCCGATGTTGCTGCTGCTGTTGATGCCAACGCCAACGTTGAAGGGATCCTTCCCCCGCCGCCTTTGTCACCGTTTTGCAAGCCTTGCGAGCCTTGCGAGGCTGCAGGAACAGCAGCCTCAACAGCAACCCCAAGACAAAGACGATGACGATGAGGGGGTGGTAGCGCTTCACCGTCTGGATCTGGGTGCTCTTTCTGATCACTCGCTCCTTCCAACCAGCATCATTACACTGCTTGTCAAGCTCACAATGTTCAGTGGTTGCCAGTCGAGCGTCAATGACAAAAAGCATTAAACAACAGCACCAGGAAAAGGTCAATCAATGGGCCTGGCAGCAAACTTCCTATTCCTTGATCTGGACATGTCGGTAAGGCACATGAAGACAAAGAAGTAGGAAGGAAAAGTACTTATTCCCCATGTCTCTCAGTGTTGGTCCCCCGAAGCCAGACCGACCATCCCTGAGTGGTTGACGATGTGGTACAAACTCCAGACTCGCCGTCCGTCTCTTGCTGGTCTCACTTTCCCTGTTTGAAATGAGGCCAGGGATGAGCAGGAGCCTTTGGTTTAGCTCCAGTGCTTGGTTTGGTTTGCAACACCGTCCCCATCAGCCAGATCCCTCGGAGGCTGAGACGGCTGTTGATCAATGGCAACCACGTCGTACACTGACTTCTCGCTGTGTACATACTAAAGTTTTGCCAGAGGGCTGTCCATGTTACATCATATATAGGTAGAGGGGAAATTGGGTAAGTGGCCTCGCTTAGTGAGGTTCAACCAGCTTGTACAACTTGAATGATCAAACAAACAGGGATCTACGAGGATGAGATCCTATTCCAGGGATATCTGCGGCACACTCCACGGACAAAGCATTGGATAGGATATGACAGGCTGTGAAGGCAGACGGTCTGCAAGGAAGTCGGAAGATAGGTTGGTGGGTGCTATGGAACCAGGCGCCGAAATCCACGAATGCAGGAATCGTACGTGCGTGTTTGGGGTCTCGTAGAATGGAATCTGGGAATCTGGGAAATAGAGCAGAAAACCCCAGATCTGCCACGTCCTTTGCAGTCGCTGGACACCAAGGGAGGACAGGATGGGGATGTGAAGAGCTGCAAGAACCCGCACGGGGCCATCGGAACCACATGCCGCTGATATTGGCTGTCCTTTGTGCCCAGCCAAAGCTGATAGGTGGCTTATCGCAAACGAACCGTGTCAGTGACAGGTATGATAGGTGCTGTGAAGAATCTGGTCGTTTGGAAACGGGCAGCCTGCAGCAGAAATAAAGAAGCAGAGATTTTGAAGGGAAGAGGTGGGAGGCCGTGGGAGGAGGCCGGACTTAGTGGGGTGGTCCGGACACTAGAGAGGAGAAATCAACCCTAATTTTAAGGCTATCAGATGTTACGGAGTCCGGATACGTGAAACAGGGCTTAGTACGCCCGCTACGGGGCACTAGTGCAGTTAGTGCGTGATAGGCGAATCTCACCCGCATCAGAGTTCGAATCCTCAGGAACAAACTTGGCATCTCATCACGCAAGTTCAACCGTTGGTGATTAAATCCCCAACCACAACAAGGCTCGAAGTTTTCAGTCAAGGAGCCCGCAAGTACGACAGCTTCCACCAAAGTCTGCTCCGTGGTGAGGTATTCAAAGACTAGGTTCCCTTTCCTCCGAAAACTCCTACCTTTCTCCTAAAGGTCCAGGTCCTCCGCAATTAAAAGGATACACCGCCAACCGCTCGCTTATCGAGGAACCACCGGCACAATATGGCAACGTAAGTCCCAGTCCTCCATTGCACAGCATCATTCCGCTGCCCATTTCCCTTATCCTTTGCAATGTACCTGCAGAAGGAGTCTTCAAACGAAATCTGTCGTCGGGCCTATTTTCTCGTCAAGAACTACCGTACAATTTTGTCCTATTACAACCCTGGCCTTTGCGTTTGACCTGGTCACCAACAACCAGGACCAGAAACCCCACAAATACACATTCATTTCAAATCATGACATATTTCGCAAACAATGTGACGTCAGGAGAGATACTTACATGCTCCTCTAAAACAGCAACATCCACTACCACCCAACGCCTTTGACGCCCAAGATCCGAGCAGGACTCCGCCAACAACAGGGCCTGACGATCTGGCTGACAGGACTGTCCGCGAGCGGCAAATCGACCATCGCGGTGGCGTTGGAACAGGCACTGTTACGCAAGCCGTACAACAAGGCGGCCTACCGGCTGGACGGCGACAACATCCGGTTTGGGTTAAACAAGGACCTAGGGTTCTCGCCCAAGGACCGCGAGGAGAACATCCGGCGCATCGCCGAGGTGGCCAAGCTGTTCGCTGACTCGGCCACCTTCGCCATCACCAGCTTCATCAGTCCCTACCGAGCGGACCGCGACTTGGCCCGCCAGTTGCACGAGGCTGAGCGGCCCGGCGGCGACCCAGGCGTCCCCTTCGTCGAGGTCTGGATCGATGTCCCCGTCGAGGTCGCCGAGCAGCGCGACCCCAAGGGCCTCTACAAGAAAGCTCGTGAGGGCAAGATCCCCGAGTTCACCGGCATCAGTGCCCCCTATGAGGAGCCCTTGAAGCCCGAGATCCATATCCACAGCGACAAGACTAGTGTCGAAGATGCTGTCAAGATCATCGTCAAGTATCTCGAGGACAAAGGCTACTTGACCACTCCAGAAGCTGTGGACGATGAGGCATAGAGTACCTGCTACTGTGTGGTCATGCTCTTGGCGCCTTCGGGTCGAGGTTAGATGAAAAAACCAAGACGGCTAGGGCTATTTACGTAGCTAGGTAATACTGCCGGTATATACAGTCATCGCTCGCTGTTCGTCTCATATATATCGTCCTGCAGGGGGGACTTTACATCTTTCTGCCCCTAACTTTCCACGTTTGCGCCAGCAACACTTCTTGTCGTTCCATACCTCTCCTCTCGTTTCTTATTGCCCTCCACTCCCCTCCCCCACTCCCCACCTTTCTTCCCCAACTTTATCATCCCCCAAGCATGCTGCCATCCAAGCTTCGGAGGCGGCTCAGAGCTCGTGCGGAATGGACTAGCATAGTGCTTGAACAGTGCATCAGACCTTGCGTTAAAATCTCCACTGGCACCAGCCACGGCATCATTCGATACACTTTCAGTCGCGGCCTTGCCGACAGTCACAGGCTGCTCCCACGTTCGAGACTCTTGCCCAACGGGTCTCCACCATTCGTCAACATCCCTCCCCCGACGCTCATCCCACCATCTCCGCCCACACATTTCCCACAATCGGCTTCTGGCCCGCTTGTACGCGAACCGCTCATCTTCACCCGTCAATGCGCTCGTTTGCGTAAAGTCTGGCCCTTGCCTCAATTCATGCTCTGCCATCCCTGCCGGTCCTAGATCTAGATTGGTTGTCCCAGAGGATGCTCCCTGGCTACGTCCATTCCCGTATGTAGGCCCAAAGTCGGCGTCTTCATCCGCAAGCATCGAGCGTAGAGAAGGTGATTCCAAGGATCTTGTGAATGATAGTTGTGATGGAATCGCTGTTACGTTGTTCCTCTCCGTGTAAGATGTGATGTTCGGGCGAAAAGGGGCAGTCGAGTCCTGGTACATCTCGGAGAACGCTTCGGACGTGATTGAGTCAGAATCACTCTCTCCCTCTGAAGGAAATCCACCAGGAGGAGTAGGGGCACCATCATTGGAGTAGCGTAATTTTCGTCCCCTCTCTGGAAAGAACAATTTGTCCGGGGGAGCCTCTGCCTCGACGAGTAGACGGCATCGTGCCTCATAGAGTGCATCTAGCAGTGTAATGAAGCGTCGGGCTTCGTTCTTCTGCAGAACAGTCAGGACTGGCACGTCTGTTATGATAACGGTGTGGAATGTCGAGCAAAGCGAAACGTAATCCGCTGGGCCAAGATAGCTGGTGCATAAGGAAGCGAAAGACTCTTTCAGAATGCCCGAAGAAGTGCAAGGCAAATGCAGCTGCCTTGCGTAGACGGTCAACGTGCTTGGGATCCAAGTATCGGAGGGGTTGAGGGACAGAATGTCTTGGTGGAGGGATGTGGTTGTTGAACCCGGTTGTTCGACCATGGCTATGTGATAGTGTTGTGGTGAGTCTGATGAGGATTGCATTTCCTTTGTGAGAGCCGTTGTAGCTCCTTCGGACAAAAAGGTCGTCGTCGATTCGACAGGATTTCCGGTCGAACATTCCACATCTGTAGCATCTTGACTCTCCGAGTTTTCCGGCGCATAAACCTCATCCTCTTGCACTTCACGCCTCCAATCCCTTTCCCCTTCCATCTCCCACACCTCACACCTTGCCTTCAGGACTTCTAGGAACATACCAAAGTCGCTTTTCGCCTGCAGTTCCCCGGGACCCTCCCGTCTGGCACCCCATCCTAGGCCCCAAACCCCTCCGCCGCCGCCCCAGCCTTTTGCGCCTCTCCCGCCGAACTCTATTCCTGCCGCTTTGCTCAATTCCTCGGGCATGCGGTTCGAACTGGCGATCAAGACTCCACCCAAATGAAAAAACGCCGTGAAGAATGAGTTTATGAGTTTCGACGCCGTCCGATCGGGCATCTGGAACTCGTCAAGGAACAGGATCGGACTATCGCTTATAGTATCCTTGGCGAGGCTGAGGACAATATGCTCGTTTTCGCTGATGCCATTTCCAGAGCCGAACAGCCAGTAACCGCCTTCATTCCCGGCAATATTCTGGAACTCGAGTCGATCTATTCTCGTTGTTTCGATTCGTCGGTATAAGTCTAACATGAACGTATTATAATGCCAGCGTCGCTTTTGCCGTGATGGAAGAGAACTGTACAATAGGTCCAGGAGCATGGACTTGCCCCGCCCGACTTCCCCGTAGAGCAACATGCCTTGTGGTGAGGATATCGTCAAGGCTGAGTTGTGCAGGGGTGCTGTACGGATCAAGGCAAGCGTTTCGGAGGGAGACGCCTTCATTAACGCGGAAAGCCTGAAGCCTCTTGACCCAGGCTTGTGATCCCGTCGAGCCGAGGCGGACGATGCCCTATCCTGCTCCAAGACATCCTGTCCCGGTTCATTCTGGCGCCTCCTGATAACGCTCCTTCTTGCGACCCGTTCTAGACGATAGCGATATTCCACCTCGGGAGCATAGTCCTTCAGGCGGAAGTACAGCTTCTGGAGTTGAAGAGCAAGACGATGTTGAGCTGGGTCGGGTTTGATCTTCTTGGTAGAAACAAGCGCCCGGTAAAGCACCAGTGGATTTGTTATACTCAGACTCAAATTTGCAGCCACTCCAGGGGATGCCGAGCGCATTGGGACGCCGATTGCCAATGCGGAGTACAGACGGTTTTTTGGGGGGAATGGGGGCAGAGCTACCCGTAGGAAAGAAGAGGAAAGAATAGGGATTGATGCTATAATTTATTCATGCATGACGGAATATATCTGTATTAAACAATGAGCGTCTAGAGGTGTTGTAGAAGAGTTGAATACACCCGGGGTAGTCGAGAGAAGATGATATCACGCGAGGATTTGTCTCAAATGATATCAACACAAAGCAATCAGATACTCCCCCGTAATTTGAACGGCGCGCAGAGTGGCCTCTGCACGCAACTGCTTCAGCCGTGTCACGTGACTTGGAATCACTCTTCAAATGTTGTGTTCAACATCTTGCGAGACTCCTCCCGTGGGCCTGAAGAGTAGAATATTTTTCTCCTTTGTTTTCACATCAAGAGTCCGGACTGCCTGTGAGTCTGAAAAGGGAGTACGATCAAACAGTGAACACAGTCATAACCGCAAAGATCTATGGCTATCATAATAGTCATATTGATCCGCGATCCAGATCGCACCTCCAGGCCGCCACAGTGCGATGTTGGTTGGCACAAAGCAGGAGCAACCATGTCGATCCGCCACCGTCCTGGATTTCCTGGCCTCAGAAATGCTACATCGATTGCTAATTCGATTCCAGCCCGCCTCAGACGTCCAACAAGGCGTGAAGCAAATGCGTTCTCAGTACTGGCCGGCTCTCTTGATTGGCAGCCTATCCAAAGAATGCCTTTTCAACAGAGCTGCTGACAGGCACTTCTGCCTTTACCCTCAAAACTCTGCGAGGCCTCTCCTTCTTGCCGACGACATCGCGTCCGTTGGTGGTCCTGGCCCCAGCAGATGAGCTGGGTCGCTCCGGAAGCTCTGTCTTTGCATCGGGGTTCAGGTCGCTGGTCCTCAAGCTTCGTGTCCGGTGGTGTGCTGTATTCTGCTTCCTTGGGAGAAGTTTGTCGTTACCGCCATCACGTCTTGCTTCAGACGCAATACCCACCGCCGAGTCAACATGAAATGGGGGCAGCCGCTTGGCTACCCTTGCTGCTGTACTGGGACCTAAGAGTAAGGCCCGTGGTTGAGGTTTATTCTTGGAGACCTCTAGCTCGTCGTCTGAATTTGAGGGATCTGAGCTTTCGTCTCTGGCGCTGGATGATTTGTATGCTCGGCCGAGACTTCCCCGTTTCGATTGGTGTTCTTGTGCTGGCGATTTCAGACCCGAAGCAGACCTTCTGGTGCGGTATAATTGATGTGAATAGCTCAGTTCCTCGGTTTTAAGCGGCGAGTCCAGGGCGGTGCCAGCAAGTGTTTCACCCTCCTTCAACTCCACCTCGTCACCGCCCTGCTCGCCATCCTCCCCATTCCCGAGCACTTCTTCCTCGTCCTCTTCCTCGTCCTCTTCCTCGTCCTCTTCCTCGTCCTCTTCCTCGTCCTCTTCCTCGTGGCCTCTCTTATAGTCTTCGTCGCTGTTCTCCTCGTCTGAATCGCTTTCTATCCAATGACTTTCGATTTTGGATCTAGAAGTGCGCTTGGAGGGAGTTTCGGCAAAACTAAGGGAGCGATCGCGTGAATTATTCGACTTGCTACCAGTATTATGCCTTACCTTGCGCCCTTGGGGAGTCGTTTTCGGTTTAGACTCTGTAAATTCTTGTTTCTTTCGTTCAGATGATCTCAGTGGAAAGCCATGGGCTAATTCCTTCGAGTTTGATGAAGAAGAGCGCACTCGTGTCTCGTCTTTATAGCGACGCGTCATGTTTTCCGCGGAGCGAGATTCCGTAGCATTGGCAGGCGTACCGCCTCTATCGCCGGTTCCAGAGTCGGCTATCAAAGGGCTGCTCCTTTGGAAACCTGGAGATTTCTTTCCGAGAAAGTCATAGTTTGGGGAGGGTGATCGATGCGTGGGAGTTTGCTGGGGTATAAGCCCATCCCACTCCAGGGAATCATTCCTTGGGAACAGATCTTCTAGTGTCTGAGGTGTCTTACTCTCCAAACTCTCTATGAACGTTTTCAATGCGTGCTGCCACTCAGGCTTCAGTCTGCCGTCATCTGAGATTGTTTCGTAAGGGGCTAGAAGCATCCAGCTCCAGACAAGCTCGACAACGGACATTGCCTTCTCGAATTCGATCCGATACCATTCTCGGTGTTTCTTCACTGGCGCACACTCGCACATATGGAGATCATATCGATATTTGGAAAGAGCCTTATGGACAATCTGCTCGCACCTGAAGGCTCCAACAAACCTGCCTGTGTGTTGTCGATTTATGAGTCTGAACTTGCATTTTTCGACGCCCGCGGATTGTGAATCATTATACAAGTTCGAAAACCCAATTTTGACAGATCCAGATCTTTCTTGAACTACATAAACAAAACCACTCTTCTTCTCCTTCTCCCCTTTGAGGTCCTTCCCGACCAGTTTTATTACATCTTTCACGTACTGTTGTTCCAGATGGTTCACAACCTGATAGTAGCTCTTTCGCGGGGTGCTATTGTCGGAGCCTTGCGCCTGCCTCCCCAATTCCGGCATCGTGATCTGATCGAGTAATTCTTCGACGCAATCGTGAAGAAGAGGAAACAGGAGTCATCAAATTTTTCCACACCTCTGAGTCCGAGGCTGATAATGTCGTTCTTCGCCAGCCACCGCAGGCAGCAAATGAATAATGGGGGAGGGGAAGCTTTGTCCAGCTCCCATGATCCAAGAGGCGAGGCTACATGGTGAAACAGGGTGGCTGGTAGCACTTGGGGCTATTTACTTACCTCTTCGAGCTTGTAGAACCAGGTACATATCTAGTCCCGCAGCCAGATTATCTGTCCACAAGACCAGGCGAGACCAAACCCTAGCACACCAGGTTGTCTCATCGACCTTACGAGTAGTAAGGAGTATTGGGGGCAGATAACCTTCATACCTCTACTTCTGCGAGCAGTCTTCACGTAAAATGAGCTTATTGGTGTCCATGAACCTTGAGAAGTGCATATTCCTGTGGCGTTCAGTACGACTCGAGTCCAAAGCCATTCGTACCCTCTCGCTTAAAAGGAGTAGTGAAGTGAGTACGGAGAGCGAGTGCTAGGAATTGAGGTACTTTAGCCGCGCGCATGACCCTAGAGTGGGACCGCGAGGAAAGGACCATGATTCAATGGTGTAGCTGCATTCGTTGGAGGCGGGAAGACTCCTTCCGAGCAAGGGTACCTGTAGAATAATTCGAGCGCTATGTTTAGCTGGCACTTAACTGTCTTGGATATACTGGACGGATACATGCTCGTAACCCTTTGTCTTCTTGAATGGGACTTCAAGTCTGACGGGAATGCACGGTTGACGAACCAGCGTTGATTTTCATGCACTCCTTCGCGATACGCTTCTAAAGTCGTCTACTATGAGAATCACAATCACCGTAGGAGAGGAATGAGCCTCGAGCGCCGTTGCCCCTGTGTGGTGCGTCGTGCATGAGACATGCAGGGTAGTGGAGATGTGGCTTGGGGCGATGTCACCATACGGCGGCTCTGGCTGAGATATGGAGTAGATTTATCAGAACCAAAACATCTCCAAGGTCATGCGCATAACCTCGCAAAGGGCTCCGCAAGGCAGATACTTGAATTTGGCGATGTCTCGATCAAGCGGGTCAATTCGGCGTGCAAAGTCAGCGTTGTAGCGCAGATCCAGCGGCTTCACTCCGGGGGCCAAAGCCAGACGGCGAAGCCCTGTGCTGATTTGGACGCATAAGTATCTCCCAACACAAGGATGAATTGAGGTGCAAGACTGTCTTTCTGTGAAGGAACAATTTGACCACGCGCTCTTGGTTCCTCTGCATGGCTAGACTCAAAAGATGATATAGACCATGCTCCCGAACGAGTTGAGGGCTGTGGTGGAGACAACAAGTAGTGCGGTGGGCCCTCATGCTTCCTGCCATCGCTGGACTAATTACAGGGTGAAAATGACCCATCAGTCCATCAGTATCCTGTAGAGAGCGCTCAGTATTCTACGTAAGAGCAGTGGGAGGAGCTCGGAGCTCGAAATGCATAAGTCTTTGCAATAGTTCCACCAATCAAGCTTCGCTCAACCTCGAAGGCTGCCTGAAACCACGAGACTAGGTAGACAAAATAGCACGAGTGCTTTCCAACTTGACAGGACGGCTCGTACCTCACACCGAGTCTAAGAGCGAAGAATTGCTTCCACAAGATTCCCCAAGTGCAATTGAAAAGGCAGGAAATTTGAGGCCGAGTGCAAGACAGACGAGGGACTTACGAAGTTTATGAGCCAGCCGTTTAACGGCCTCATTCAATGAACTGGCGTTCGTCAAGTTTGCGATGTGACCATATGAGGAAACGCCGCCCACCCGCGTCTTCTGCCCTTAGGCCCGAAAAGCTGTGACAAGATGTAGTCCAAGTTGACCGGGACCAGGGGACGAATTGGTGAGATGACTGACTCGATGCACATGACAGCAACTACCATTTTCGCCCCCGGTTGACCTTATTCTCAGTGCCCTCCAAGGCGGTGATATTTCACGTCATCGGCCCATAATCAAGTAACGTGGGGATTTCACAGACCACCTGTTGTAGACGCAAAGATAACAACAAAAAGGTTCGCTGGCTCCAGGCGCTAGTGTAAGCACAGGCCTCTGATGGCTTGGGGTGACTTGGGAGATCACAACAGTCCACGCTCGGCGCCATACTTGAAATCATAACACGAACCTGCTATCAAGGACTTAGTAGGCGATGAGGCTGATATCGAGCAAGATGAGATACTTCATGAACGTCCCAGCTGTCGCGTGCTCTCGGAATCCCGTTCCCAGACCTTCACGCAATGACCGTGGATGCCTGCCCACTTTCCGCTAAGGCCCAAGCGAGCTGAGACAAGGATGGGGTTTGGATTGGGGACCCCCGCAAACATGTTCCCTGAGGCTGCCCATAGTTCTCACAGACTCTCCCATCGCCAAATACAATCCTGAATACCTAGCTAGTCACTTGGTAGTTATCTTAGTTGTGGAAAGTTCCGAAGTCAGCAACAACACGTCGAGTTAAAATTTGTGGCCGTTGCTACCATGAAAAGAAAGTATGCCGACGGCTCCAAAACCTTAAAGAGACACCGAGTTCATCACTTTCTAACCTCCGACATCGACGTCCAAGCTCGCAGCTGAAGTCATGCAGTACTACCCCATGTGATTGTGGAGGGTAGCCTCGGTTAATGGCAAATCTCAAGCAGATCACAATTTGGCTTCCGGTCGCCAGAGCATCTGACTTGTCAAAGCAGTGAGCTGTCATCACAAACACAAACGCGCTTCAGAACCCAAAATCGGGATGCAGAGGTGAACTTAGACACCGAAGGACCTGGATACCAATAACAGATGTATCATGACCTCATATCGACTCTTTTGAGTTTCATTACTCGGCTTGCGTCGAAGGATCATTAGGTCTGCTAATATGGACCTCAGTTTGGGAGATCATCGAGGAAGACCCCTCCTTTGGCGCCCGTTGCGTTGAGCAGGACCGGGAGATTCTTTCGTGCAGATTGGTCTCAACTAGATCAGCAGCTAGGCTAGTTGTACTCAAAGCAGAAAAGACGATGTCCGAGCGTGAACAAGCAGCCAACGAAATTGCATGCCTGAAGCATAGACTTTCCACAATTCGAAGCCATGAGAGCCCTATGCTCATTTGTTGATGGGTGTCAATCTCCTTATTGGCGCCCGTTGCTTCCGTGATATCAAGTGGGAGCAGTACCCTTGAACGTTTGATCGGTTATTGAAAGCACCCTGCCAAGATTAAAAGTGAATTGTGCTCATGCCACTTGTTCGCCTAAGGATAGCGCACCGACCTCGAGCGTCAGAGCATGTTCCTTTGACCTCTTATTTAGGAGCCTCGTTGAGGAAGACAGGTGACGCTCTCTGTGAAAGGTCGAGCTTGCGTAAAACTCCTTGTTTCCAGATATCGTGGTCTCCTATCGGTCCAGCTGATCAAAGAAAGGGAATCATATTCTCAAATCTCATTCGACGCCACACCAAGACGAATAGCTCTCAATGTCCTGAAAGACTATGTCAACGAAAAATCGTCTTTTGTGACTGGGGATGGCATGGGAGGTCAAGCAAGAACGGGTGGTGCTTCGCCTACGTAGACGAAGCAGAATTTGATGCAGAAGAAGACCTGAGAGTCTATAAGAGAACGAAACCAGATGACTGCGGGGAGACGCTCTGCAAATTTGTCAATTCGCAGCTACGGAAGAATTCAAACCTGAAAGGGTCGAAGGGATGGTGGGTGGCCAACTCAACAGTTTGTCGATTGATCTTTGCTAAGCTGAAATAGGCAATTTGTATGTCTCATTGAAGATGGGAAGCAACACAGTGTACCAGTGCATAGACGGGATCGAACACCGCGGACAATGCTACAATGCTGCTGTTCGAGAGAGACATCCCCTGCACTTGTGCGGGCAGACAACATTCATTAAAGCACTCGAGCGAGAAGAACCTGAAGAATGCAATCGAGATCGAATCGCCAGGCTCGCGCTCAGTCAAGGGTGTCCATACTCCTCCTCCTCAGTATCGAGGCCGGCTCTCAACTTGGGCAACCTTGTATGAGGACGATGGGACATATGTGCAGCATAAGGCATGACGGAGTGAATGGGCTGCCCGCGGCAGTCTTTGTACCGGGTGTGCAGTCCGCGAAGAAGTCGACTACCCTCAAGTAACGAAAGAAACGACATAGAAACGAATGGATACTAAACGCCCTTTGGCAACGACATGGGCATGGGACTGGGCCATGAGCTTCCAGCCTCAAGTAGCGGCACATGCTACGTTAATGATATATATGGCACTGTCTCCAACTTTATATTTAGAAACTTCCCAATCTACTGGTACAGCTTCTGTTTTGGCCCGTGCAAAAGGGCTGGGGTACGAGTCCAGCCACAAGCAATTTCAAGGTAGTTATCGTCTACAATTGGTATCAGTGATGATCAGCGACATTCAAGCTATAACAAGAGCCAAAAATTTCTACATCTTGCCACTATACAATACACTAGTTCCCATTGAAGCCATCAGCAGCTTACCACTACTATATATTCATCCACAGCTTGTTCGCGCACGTCTAGGCTAGAGTTTGGGTGTTCAATGTTACCAGATCACGAGGCTGAATGCCAGCCTTGCCAATGGCTGCGTGGGGGAAAATCCATGCGGCTTATCCTCGGATCAAGTACATGCGGAAAACCGGACGCTGTAGCAAGCGTCCACATTTGCAACACTTCCACAGAAACAAACGACGTTGAGATTGGAAAAGACTCTAGATTTTCCGAGTGTCTCTCATAGACGACGCATTCCTTCAGCCGAATACCCACCATCAGGTTTTGCAGGCCAACACGTTCCGACATGGGGCTCGACGAACAAAAGGAAGAACGAGAGGTTCTCGACTCCATATTCCCAGATGAAATCACAGGTCAGTTCATGGTGGTGTTGCTCTGCCGTTTGTTTCCAGGCTGATAATACTGCCTACAGATGTTTCTGACTCCTCTTATCGGATATCGATCACCCTCGACGTACCAGAAGACCCCTCTGATGAGGATGCCGAGCCACCTGTTATTCTGCTCAATGTGACTTATCCAGAAGCATATCCTGATGTGGGACCTTATTTAGACATTACGACCCCGCCCAATGCCTACAGACACCCCGAACTGGATGTAGCAGAGGACAAAGCCGAGCTGCTCCAGGCACTTGTGCCGACGATGGAAGATTCACTTGGAATGGCCATGATCTTCACGCTGGTCACAACCTTGAAAGAAGCAGCGGAAAGCCTCATTACCGATAGACTGCAAAAAGCAGAAGCGGTCAGGGACCAAGAACTGCGCAAGAAGGAAGAGGAGGAGAATCGAAGATTCCACGGTGCGCTGGTGACAAAGGAAAAGTTTTTAGAATGGAGAGAGAAATTCCGGGCGGAGATGCAGGAAAAAGAGAGGAAGCAGAAGGAGGAGGAGGATGCGGAAGACAAGAAGAAGAAGGGCGGCACTAAGACAGACGAGAAGAGGCTGACGGGTAAGCAGCTCTGGGAGAGTGGGCTCGCCGGTAAGGGAGAAGAGGACGACGCCGAGGGCGAGGATGCCATTGCGGCGGTGGAAAAGCTCCAGGTCAAGGGATAACGATGCGAATTCCGAGGCACGCATATTTCCCCTCGTGCAAGTCTACAACAGACCAGAGTTGCTCTATCGGCATTCCCTACCCAGGGCCACATTGTCATCAAGGCGAGCTATCTATGCTAAGCTGCCTGCATTTTTGTCTACGACTGGCTGAAAGTACCGTTTGCGGAACGGGTTCAACTCGTCAGCTGTCCGGCCAGTTTCTATGATTCTCCCATCGGAGTTTCCAAGTGCGAAAGGTCTGTGAAGCCTCTCATACACGAGTAGCCTGCGGCTCCACTTGTTGAACCGCTGTATACACTCGTGTTTGAGTTCCAGGAGGCTATGTCTGGGGATCACGGTGGGTATCTCCTCACCGAGCTCGTTCTCGTTGGCGCTGGGCATCCAGAAAGCGATTCGACCACCATCGACCAGTGTCCTTGCTGCAAAGTCGAGAATGTCATCGAGCATGCGCGTGAATGAATATGGCCTTTTTGGCGCGACATACCCAGGCAATGTGTACCCCGGCACGCCACCTATCAGATGCACGGGAGTCGTCGATTCTTGGGTTGAATCCACGCTTTCCCCATCACGCAGGGCATGCAAGACGATGGCTTTTCTTGTTCCCAGTACCTTCAGGCCCTCCCTGACCCCATAAGGAGGGTCACAAACGATGCCATCCAACCACCTCCTATCGTTCAACTGATGAGAGCCAGCTATATTTCGAAACGGTGTGTTTGTTAGATCCGAGGTCAAGCAGTCCCCGAACAAATGGTGCAGAGAGTACTTTTTAAAGTTTGCACCCACTCCAGATTCAATTCCGGTGCCTTTGCCCTTGTAACTTCGCCCATCGATATCCGATCCAAATGACATGGCTCCCAGTTCGGCCGCCGCGATCATGAAACCCCCGGTTCCGACGAAGGGATCCAGGAACAGTTTTCCTGGCGCAGCCAGTGCCAGGCTGGCAGTGATCAAGGCCAACTCTGCATCCATTGAAGTGGTCGAGATGTAGGGGCGCTTCTTTAGGTCGTGCCTCTCTTTTAGATGGCGACTGGACTCGCCCAGCTTGCGGCCCAGAAATACCCTAGTCAACCTTGTGCCAGCCACTGAGTCAAATGAATCCGCCGTAGCACTGTCCATTGCAGCTGTAGGCCTTGACGCAGCCAGAGCATCCAGCCACTCTTCCATGACAGCAAACTCAACCTCAGGATTCCTCATACTAATCTTCCCCTGGAATCCCAGAAAACTAAATGAGTTGATCAACTCCCTCTGCTTCGACACCCCGCGCGTGCTTCCGTAGCTATCGACCGAGAATTTGAACGACGACTGCCTGAACCTGTCCCACAGATGGCCACTCTGCTTGCGCACATTCTCGTGAAGTTCGTCGTAAGTCTGGCCCTGGCCCCACAGCTCGTAAATGCTCTTGGAGAGCACAGAGCGAGCCTCAAATGCGCGGATAGTGGCATCGATGCGCTCGAGTTGTTTAATTCTAGAGGCTAGACCGGGGAAGCGTATCACGCAAAATGGCGAGTCCGCGCTGTATGATATAATCTCGCATTCGGTCCCCGCTAATCGTGACAAGGCTTCGATCTCGGGTTGTCGGAAACTTTCATGCACTTGCGCGAAGCGGATAAGGTACTCCATCTCACGTTTGGAGAGTAAGCCATGAACTCACTCAGTTTGGCATTGTTCTCTCTAGTAAGACAATCGAAAAGGCCAAATACCAAGAGTCAGTCATTGAGCTGCAGGAAAGGGCTTATTCAACAGGTTGAAAGGAACATTTTTGGTGTCTTGGCGGCTCAAGCAAAGTCAAAACTGCAGATATAATTAACTCTACCTCGTGTGGAATTTGCCAGCTAGAACCGAATTTTTGAGGTGCTTGTGGTTGTACCGCGCATGAACGAGAGAAAGTAAGTTATCATTCTAATTGCTACGAAAGCCATCGTAATCTATATATACGAGTCGGAACCAGCTTTGGCATTACAGGTAGTGCCAAGGTATTTATCGGCGGTCTCCGTGGTACGCCGAGGCCAGGCGTCATTAGAAAAGAAAGACGAAAAATCACATGCTGCTTTTGACTTTGTCACGTGATGTCTTGGGGTGAGCGAGAACAAAATAGAAACTAACCCCAGCTCACCGTCTTAAGTCACAATCCATTCGTCGACGTTGGTCGACCCTGCAATGATTGGCCTCGAAAAGAGCCACAGGGGCCTTAAAGACTGGTGGGAGACGGCTCTCGTTTCTCTTCCCCCCATCCGCAAATCCTACATCTGCCTGTACGCAAACCTGGCATGCCCGGTTTCGAGTGACTCAGTCGCCACAAGAGCGAGTGCCCCACACTGAAAGTCTTCGAGGTGAGAGCTCCAAACATTATGACGAGCTAAAAGGCGCTGTTTGTCGCTGGAACGACGCCACCAAGCTTGAGCAAGAGTGAATGCTGAACTTCTGGGAATAGTGAGGAGATATGTGTCTGGCAGGCAACCGACCTTCGCATGCTGACTGGCATTGTAGCTGGTGCACCAGCAGAAATAAGAACGAGGAATAGCCAAATCGCCACGTGCAGCTTTCGGTTGTCTTGTGTAGAAGACCCCTAGCGCGATTCCTCCGAGACAACCTCGAAGTCCTACAAGGCTGCCGCAGAAGTGAATAGTCGAGCTTAGTGTTTCTTCACTGCCCCATGGCCACGTCGTTTCTCAAGACATCCACAAAATGAAAGTCGATACGCTTTGAATTCTGTCTTGTCATTGTACTGCACTTTCGATTTCGTACTGCGTATTGGGCTCAGACCGATGCTATTTCAATATTCACAATTTGTACTTTTCGAGAGACTACAGCAGAGAAAGCGATTGAGACAACGCTCATTAGCCAACATGCACTTGCCTTGTTTATCTGCATCCTCGGCTTTTGGATGTTCTATCTGTCCGTGCAGCTCATACTCCCTCAACCTGGATCTTTTCTGGGCCTTGAGAGGGGTCAGGAACGCAAAGGTCCCAGGCGGCATTGAGGCAGTCCATCCTGCCTGACGGCATACCACTACATATGTAGTATTGCTACGATACTAGACATATTCTAATGAGCCGACGTCCAAGATAATGACTTGTTTGGTGGCAGAGGCTGAAGCACTTGGCCGACGTGCTCCAAGCTCAGGAGCTTACATGAATAAAGCGGACCTCACAGATCCTGATTGGAAGGTCCACTGCTTTGGCAACAATTATGACCAACTTCTGGAAATAAAGAACCAATGGGACCCCGATGGTGTTTTCTGGTGCAAACCCTGCATCGGCCATGACAACTGGACGGTAGGAAACGGATTTGGTGATGAAGGAGCCATTGGCCAGAGAACAGGGAAGACTTGTCGCAGACACTAACACATTCTCCAGTGGCTATTGGTAAACGGGACACGCGCCTCCTTCGATACGTGAGGCCATCCACCGACTCCATACTTTGGCCATATAAAAAGTCTTCGCCAATCATAAAGGATTACGTCCGAGAATTGAATATACCGTCTCCGTCCCACCCAGCGATTCGTGGCCGTGACCACCTGTACATCCCCCGTCCAGCCTGGCATCCTGGGTACGTCCGAAAGAGCACAGGTGACCTTACTAGTAGCTGCCCGACGACAGATCCAGGAAGGGAACTTCAGGAAAATCCATGCTTGGTCCCTCGAGCAGCTCCTCGTGCTTCGCCTCGAGTATTTCATGGAAGAACGCTGCAATATATTCCCGCAGAATCGTCAGTATACGGATCGAATCAATCGTTCCAATGAAAGCTTCAACAGCCGGATCAGTCAGGTTGGTCCCGAGGAGGCTTGACAAGATCGGGAAGTCGGTTAAAGTGTTGTGTGCCGTACCACTGATCTCCAAGTGCCACTTTCGGCCCGTCAGGTAAGGCCAGTTCTCCTCCAAAGATGTATCCGCCGCCGGGTGGTTCTCTGCAGTAAGTAGTAGAAACGGACGATCATTGTTCGTGGTAATCTCCTCTCCCCAAAGGCCCCCATCTATATTGCAGCCAGCCCGAAGTCGGGGCTCTACCAGCATAGCACCAGCTGCTGTAGCGCCTCCCAATGAGTGCCCGAAGACAGCCATTCGCTCAGTATTAAGCGTAGGTATTCCAAGCTGCTGGCACCGCGTACTATTAGTCACCGCGTTCAATACGCTAGAAACGTCTGCAACGCGAGGTGCGAGTAATGTGAGGATCTCGTCGGGGATTGTGACATTGGCATATTCCACATAACTGCCGTCCGGATACTCAACAATTGCTCCGTCATAGGGGTGATCTATGGCGAGTATGTTGAAGCCTAACGAGGCAACCCACTGCAAGACAACAGCATATACCACGCGAGGGGCTAGGTAACCGGGAGAGAAGAATAGAAGCGGCGCATCGTTGTTCACTGGGGTCTCGGGACAGACTTGTAGCTGGAAGTTGTCGAAGCTTATATTTGGTAGGTAGGGACCAAACACCGTTTTCAATGAAGCCGCTGATGTCGGCGGTATGTAGGTAATGGCTTCGTTCTGTTGACAGGTGGCTGGCTGGTATAGTGTTACCATCAGCCGTCGTGGTTGATTGCAACACGGTGCAAAAGGGTCGACACGATTTGTATCAGTCAGAGGGAAATGAGTGATGTGAACATTGGCCGATCCCGGGGGACTTGGAAGCAGAATTGCTTGCGCGAAGGTGCCAAGAAGAAGGCAGGGCAGTAGAACGAGAGAAAGCATGATGACCGTGACACTAGAGCTATTTGGAAGGGATCAAAGGTTCTCGCAAGCTGCCGATAGTCTTCTCGGTCCACAGGCGATTTGAGGCCAATATATAGAGTACGGGGCGCCCGCACCGTTCACTAAAGGCCGCGGAGTAAAGTCACTAATCTTGAAAGCAGGTGGAAAAGAGCTCTGTAGTTCCAGTGGTATTGTGATGACACTAGAAAATAATGGACAGGGACCGCGACCGGCTGTGAGCGAGAAATCACCTGGCTGACCATTGAACCATGGGATATGCGCAGCATCCCTGCCTGGGCTACCTGAGTGACAAATCTCGATCCAGAATTTCTGTCTTCCGTCTTCCGTGGCCCATGACCAGGGGCCCCAGAGGACAAACCGTTTCGAGATTCGCCATTGGACACCTGGGACCATAGCCTATAGTTGTGGCAATGGTACCAGAAGATGATCATGGCCGGCTGTCAATGTGCTCGCCACGTTGTTGATCAAATAAGGTTCACAGCCGAGTTAGTTTTGCATGTTGGATGGGTCGGTGTCGGTGGGTCTGCTCAAACAATGTGTGATTGGTTCAGAGGTATTGGTGGTTCTGACAGACCACATGCATAAGCATATCCCGTCAATCAATAACGTACATCTTTCAAAGGGTTCTTGCTTCTGTTGCTGATAATCAGTGTCTTGACACGCTACTTGTACTGATCACAGTTATCATATCACATTATCGCCGAGCCCTGCTGTCGGCAGGTTGGGTCTGCAACATGGGGCTCGGGGGCTGCTGGCATGCACATTCCTCCCTTGGAATTCAGATATTGCGGCTATAAGGTCGTTTCGGAACACTGTGCTTTTGGGCAGGTACTGTGCTTTCTAAATATATACTTCTTTGACCTGGGTATATCGTGCTGCATCCCTTGTAAGGGCAAGCCCTGGTCTCTCGTTGTCTCCTGAACAGTTCACCACGTAGAGACCGATGGAAGAACTAATTCCACCTTTGGCCATCGATTCCTACCGGCCTACAACTTTGCATGCTCATCTGCATGGAGTTGTCGTCTTTCCGGCCCTCCGCGACTTCCATCGCCTGGGAACGCATTGGCCACATCCTTGTACTCAGTGCGGAACCGCCATTTCTTCGCGAGAGCAGGCTCGAGACTTTTGTGGAGCGCAAGGGTTGTGTACTTGCCCAGTACTGGCAAGAATTTGAAGGCACTGCATTTGGAAGAGCGCGGGTTAGTAGATCCAAAATCGACACGCATACATCGCCATGCAAGAAGGAGTTGTGGAAGGGAAATACGTACTGTCCACTGCCACCACCGGCGAGGAAAAGATTACGATAGTCCGGGTGGTAGTCCATGATAAAGTCACCTGTGGGTGTGTCGGTGTACCAACACACGGCCACCCGTTCAAACGGTCGGTCGGCGAGTTCGGGCAGCAGCTCCTTGAGGCCGTCACGTAGTCGGCGTTCCCCGTCCGACGGGATGTAGTTCTTGCGTCTATTGGAAACGGCCAGCGGTGGCGTCGACACATCAGACTTGAGGGTTTTGCGCTCGGATTCGTTCGGAGAGCGCTCATAACCCCATCCGTGCACGGCCATCTTCAACAGCGACGTGTCTTGGTGTGGTGGAAAATTGAACCATCCCGTAGCGAAATTGACGTAGATAGGCAGTCGCTGGTACTTGGCCATCTCCTCCGGCGACAGACGGAGGTATGCGAGCACTTGGCCGGTTGAGAGAGTCGAGTTATACATGGGCGCCAGGCTGGCCGCCCACGCGCCAGCAGCCAGGATGAACAGGTCGGCCAAGACCTCAGTGCCAGCAATAGTCCTGGCAGCGCGGATCGTCCCTGAGGTGGTACGATCGAATCCAACAAGGGTGCCAGCACGACCTGACACGAACGAGACCCCTCGGACGATGCACTCGTCGCGGAGGCTGGCGATAGCTTTTTGGGCGTCTGCCCAACCGGCCTGTTGGTTATGGTAGCCTATGAAATCGGGTCCGGCGAGGGAGCCACTTATGGTTGGGTACAGACGTCGCGTGTTGTCAGCGGATTCTAACCTTGCCCACGGGAGGTGCGCTCGATCTAGAGCGCCGGTGGTCTTCTGGATATACGACCTTCCGACCGGATTATGGTTGCTGGTTAAGACGACAGGCGCGGGGTTGAATATATCTCTATATTTCGGTGACTGGGACCATTTCTGATATGCCTCGTAGGCCAGCTTCAGGTAGAGATCGTCGGCGTAGTCGAATCGGATGACACGTGAGATGTCCACGCTGGAGCCGTCAGGGACCTGTTGAGTCCGTAGGTCAGCAGAGTCTGGGGTTGTGGGAAACGACCTTTCTCTTCTTACCGGAGGCACATGGCGATCCAGGACGGTGACATTGCGGTATCCTTGCAACGCGAGCTCAAGCGCCGTCGTCAGGCCAAAAACCCCGGCACCGACCACGACGATGTCCCAATCTTTCTTCATTCTGTCGCTATGGCCTACCAGCTGCGTTTTCGTCCGGCCCAAAACTTTGGTTCCAGAGGGGCTTCCCCGGTCGAGGCCAATAAGACCATATCGGCACGTGATCGAGCCCAGGTTTAAGCACCCTGACCGTGAGCCGACACCCGTGGTCCGGGGTGATTGAGATGCTTTGGATGGGGTGGGTCGCCATCCTTTCCCACGGAGAGCGGTACTGTGAATCAGGGTAAGCGGAATAGCAAAAACGAGTAAAGGTAAAGAACGACCCTGCATCTCGTGGCTTTCATTCGGCTGAAAAGCCGGTTTAGTCCCCCATAACACGGAGTTAGGAAGCCGGAAGCCGGAAACCGGAAACCCCACGATTGGCATCCAGATGTCGTGCCACAGGAATTGTGCCCTTGACGTCTTCGGCTCTCCATTCGTTTCTTGGGCAACATCTACATAATTGTCCGCGCTTGAGTGGCATTAGGATTTTTCTAACTGAAAAACCAAATTATCGCACCCAACCGGAAGACACCACCACAATTCAACCATGTCGAATGCCCAAGTTTCCAGCACGGCGGGTGCAGACCGCTCGGCGGTGAAAACTCCTCTTCTCATCCCTGGTCGTGGTGATCCTGTCAAAGATGCTATCTTGATTTTTTCTTCAGGAAAGATCGACTATGCAGGGCGTCTATCTAAGCTCCCCAAGTGTCTGAATGTTCCCCAGGAGCGGACAGTCGAGGTGCCTGTCTTGCTACCCGGCCTCTGGGACTGAAATGTCCACTATATTGGGCATCTGGAACAGAGTATGGCCGGCATGGTGGATCCCTCGCCATTTCTAGCCGGAACTCGTACGGCACACGACGTCGCAGCCACCTTGAACGCCGGGTTTACCAGTGTCCGCGAGACGGCAGGCTGGGGGGTCGAGCTCTCACAGGAGATTGAGGCCGGTCGGCTCATCGGACCCAATATCTACTCAGTGTGTGCTGCGATCAGTTGCACGGGGGGGCATGTCGACCATCACACCATGCCAGAGCACCAGTTTCACGAACTCGGCTGTCATGGCCTTCCGCTTGTCGTGGCAGACGGTGTTCCTCAGTGTATCAAAGTGGTGCGGCAACAACTGCGCCGTGGCGCCAAATGCATCAAGATCTGCACCAGTGGAGGCGTGTCCAGCGATCGTGACGACCCGAAGCATCAGCAGTTCTCTGACGAAGAGATCAGGGCCATGGTTGAGGAGGCAGCTCGGTCCCATCGGGCTATGGCGGCGCACGCCCACGGTTTGGCCGGTATTATAGCGGCGATTCGCGGTGGCGTCACCACAATCGAGCACGGAACCTATTTAGACGACGAGGCGATTGCGCTGATGAAGGATAAAGGGATCATCCTGGTCCCTACCCGCGGAATTATAGAAGACGGCTTAACGACAGCTGAGTCGTGGTCGGCCAGGGCATACGAGAAGCTGAAGCCAGTAGCGGTGCAACATGCTAACGCATACCGGGCCGCGGTGGCTGCTGGTGTCAAGATCGCCAGCGGGTCAGACTACGGCATCAGCAAGAGAGGGACTCCATTAAGTCACGGCCACAATGGTAGGGAACTAGAGCTGGCGGTTCAGGTGGGCGGTATGACCCCCTTGCAGGCAATCGAGGCTGCCACTGCCACTGCCCCAGAGGTCCTGGGCCCTCAGGCCCCCAAGACCGGCATCTTGACGGAAGGCTACGACGCCGATTTCATTGCTCTGACGTCCAACCCCCTGGACGATATCAGTATCGTCGCTAACCCAGACAACGTTACACATGTTTGGCTTGGGGGACAGCTAAAGAAGTCCCCAGAAATGACGATTGTAATCCTAGGCCGCACTAGGGAATGATAGGGGCTCTTGACGTATGCAATACGCAAACAAGTTCAACTTTCTTGTCGAGCACCTTCCAAGCATTGCTTGTAGATCTTTGTGGTAACACACATGATGGAAATGAATGCAGCCATACCTCGATCGTTTTGATGAATAAATAAAATCCAGGAAAGTATTCTCTGGTGATAAAAAATGAAGTGATATATAAAGTTGATGAGGTATCCTACGTTGTACCTCAGTTCCGCGGCGTCATCATCCAAAGCCACGTCTGATCTCCCTGTATTATGTATTCATCTCCCTAAGTAAATCTGTCAGGCTGTCAGCGCAAGTTTCACTGCCGTGGCCTGATAACGAGACACGGTTTTTCATTGTCGTCTGCGCTCATGCTTTCATACGTACCATTGATTGAGTGTGATCCCTGCCTCTGGTAATCCTCAATCGCAATACACTTGGCTTTTGACGTGGAGCCGCCCGAACCGGTCATCAATACCACTCCGTGTCAGTCTTCCTAATGCCGCATCCGTGTTCTGTATCCGAGTTGCCGCCTGGACGAACTTTTCCGTCAGACTCATCGCCCCAGCTCGCTTTGCAACCAACACGCTATATAAAGTATAAATCGCTCGTGAAACGGACGGTGTTGACAAGATCCACTAGACTCTTCAATTTCGAACGCTCTCTGTTGATACCCCTAACACAATCGCTATCGTTGTCGTCTCCATGAATCACAATGCCATGGACAAAGAAGTGGCGGCATCGTCCTATGTCAACGTGGACCCAGTAGAAGAAGCCAACAAGGAATCGGTGATCGCTCATATCGATGCGCCTCCTACCAACACTGTGACCTCGGCCGAGAAACGACTCCTGCGAAAGATCGACTGGCGGGTCTTGCCCATCCCTATCCTGCTAGTAGGCTTGTCATCGATTGACCGAACCAACATTGCCTCTGCCAGGGTTGCAGGGATGGCAACAGATCTTGACTTGGGCGGAAACCGGTACAATGTCGCCGTTTCTGGTAAATGGCTTCTCTCTGTCCCCCCCCCTCTCTTGATCTGTCGTCGATTTGTCCTGAACGACGCTGACCGTTCCACGCCATGATAGTCTTCTTCGTTTTCTACGCACTGTCCGAGCTACCGAGTAACCTCATCCTCCGGCCGATCGGCGTCGTCCCATACTTATCGTTCCTCATCTGTGCATGGGGCGCTGTCGCCATGAGTCTTGGGTTTGTGCAGAATTTCGTCCAACTCACCGTTTTGCGTCTTCTACTGGGTCTTTTTGAGGGCGGACTTAATGTAAACACCATCGATACTCGTGCCCCAACTCACTCATACTGACTTGTCTCCCCAGCCTGCTTGCGTCTATCTGATCTCCTCGTGGTACAGGCGTTACGAGACGCACACGAGGATCGCAATCTGGTACACGCTCGCCAGCACGCTCGCCGGATTCGCCGGCGTCATTTCGTACGGGTTCAGTAAAATGGAGGCAGTCGGGGGACTTCGGGGATGGCGCTGGATCTTCATTATGCCAGGCCTGATTACGATCGCATGTGTTGTCCTCGTTTACTTATTCGTTTCCGAATTCCCCGAGAAGGCCAAGTGGCTGAAACCGGAAGAACTCGCCCTCGTGCGACAACGGCTCCGAGAAGACCGCGCGGAAGAACTCGACAACAAGACGACCTTGAGAGAGTCACTAGCCCCATTGAAAGACTGGCGGATCTGGGCCATGTCTATGTTATACTTCTACCCGGCCGCGGGATACTACGCTCTGACTTTCTTCATGCCATCCATCCTCAGCGCCTTCGGGTTTTCTGTTGCTCTGACCCAGATTCTCCAGACTCCACCCTACGTACTCGCAGCCACCTGCTCTGTCGCGACGGGCTACTACGCTGACAAGATCCACCGACGGTCACCGTTCATGCTTGGCCATGCGATCGTGACCATCGTCGGTTTCCTCCTGATGGGTTGGGGTCCGAACACGGGCGGCAAACTCACCGGCGTATTCTTCTCCATGACCGGAATTCAATGCATTATCCCGACCGTTCTTACCTTTATGTCCAACAACATCGTCTCGGTCAAGGCTCGAAAAGTGGGTATCGCCATGCAGATCGTGGTAGGAGCCGTGGGTGGCATCGTCGGCTCCCAGATCTTTCGAGTACAAGACGCCCCTAAATATAGGCCCGGCATGTACGCCGCATTCGCCCTCATGGGGGTATTCATGATCAACGTGGTCGGCATCACTGAGTACTTCCGGCGTCAGAACAAAAAGGCAGATCAGGAGGGTCTGATTATCGATGGAGTGGAGGGATTTCGATACACACTGTAGGAGTTGAGCTTCGGAGAACGCGATCTGTTGTTCCATCTGCACGGTTATCTAGATTATAGCCACGCTCAGAGAAGGGAGAGGTTATCTAATCCATACAAGGTACATAAAGAAATCAATGCTCCTGACAAACCGCAATGCCCGCTATCAGGCGCAGATGGCAATGTTGAGCCTTAGCCAAAAAGACCACACGGAGTTCGAGAACTGGGTAGTCGTATGAGTTGGCCCTCCGTGAGTCATTTGGCAAATCATTAAACCCCGAAAAGTGAAGCTGAGAGAGCTCTATGTGGTCTTCTATTGACTCCGACCTCGCGATTCTGGCACTTGATCTTTGTAGGACTCAGCAGTGCGAGGTGGAAAAAGCAAGACAAGTGCAGAGTGGAAAGATCCAGGCTCACGAAAGTCTGCCCTAGTCAAGCTTACCTGGGCCGTGGGATGGCATCTCCGATTTATTGCATTCTAAACACTGAATGCCTCAATTGTTAGAGTCGAAATATTGGCGGAGCTATGCTGGTCCCTCTGAAGAATACGTCGACCATGGTCGGCCAAAGAATGACCAATCATTCGTAACATTTGGGAAGATGTCGAAATCTTCGTTCGGCCAGTCGAGTTCTTCAGGCACGGCCAGGGGTTCTGAACGGATCTGCCGAGTTTCGATGACAGTCGAGTCATTGGACGTGGATATGATACTTTGCGGGACAATGCTCGAAGCTAGATCGAAGGCTTCGGGGGGGTGTCGTAGAGTCGACTTCATAGCAGGAGATATCCTCTCCTGTTCAGCGGAGAGTGCCGCATAATCAAACAGCTTCGCCATGAGATCGATGTCCTCCTGTTCCACGTTCAAATCTGAGATCTCCTTGGAAGGTATTGCCCCATCGTATTCGCCATGTACGTGACTGATGCTCCGGCGACTGTGAAGACGGACCGAGATACCCTCGAGTGCGCTTAGCTGTGACTATCAGAAAAGATTAAACTGTCGCTACGCCCGAACTTACGATGTTCCCTACGTTAGGCCATATCTTGGTCGTCCTTTGGAGGTAAGCATGTGCTTTGTCGTACTTGCGGCGGGCAGCATTTGCAACCTTCGGGTTGTCGTTGATAGTATGTTCCAGCTGGATACTGGCTGCAAGTGCAACTAGATAGCCGATGAAGGGATCGTAGATGCTCATTCCTGCTTCATCCATCTCGATGATGTGCCGGATTACCCAGTTGGAGTGGATCATGGAATCCTGATGGGACTTTTGCAAGGTTGTTAGAGGGACTTGATTATGCTGTTGACGAGTCTTCATGAATAGGATGAAGGGATGATGCCTAGTATGATTAATAGTAGGCTCGCCATCGTGGGAGGCGCACTTACAGGCGACATCGTGTGGCCGAATATAGAATTTGGTAAAACACCCAGGCAGAAAAGAAGGGGCGTAGGTGAGGTTCGTGTACAACACGACGGGGAGATCCCACCGCGGTATAACGGTGTGGGTGAGCTTCTATTCTAGATTAGTGAGGTCTGAGTGCTGGTTTCGTTCCACTCACTCATCTCAAACTCCATCAGACGGCTCTCAATGGCCGCATGCGTGGAATCATGTCTCCAGAAAGGAACGGGCGCAGACGAGCTATCGTCAAATACGTCCATGAGTGCGTTATGCCATATATCAAGGAGCACAATGTTGCACGAAACGACGTCCAAGGACCCCGCCCGCAATATGTCTCCAGGAGAAGTTGGCAACGTGATTTCTTTAGATGTAGAAGAGCCTTCGGGATTTAGTGGAGCACATTGCATCAAAAAGAGCTGAAAAGAGGAAGCCGGGACGCAAGAGGATCTCACGTTTGCGCCACTGAAAATGCGATCCATCATGAACAGTGTCCACACGACTGAACGCCAGCTAAGCGACAAATGCTCTTCTTCTGGTATGGCGCCTTCTTTGCGAAGCAAGCCACGTGTTTGAGCGAGCCTCAAGCCAAGAGCAACCTGAGCCTGCGCCCGGTGCGGCTTGCCAGCTTGGAACTAGTTTCAGCACGCGACAGCGGTAACGAATTTGACACTTACTGGCAAAATCGACCTGGGCTAGTAAGCAGAGCGCCTGGAAATAAGCTAGATCAAAGTCGAACTTGGAATATCGAGCGGCCAGAAGGTTCCAAGCTGCTTCTGATAACATCCCACACGTCTCGACAATGGCCTCTTTGCTGTGGAAGAGAGGGTTCTGGCAGGTACGCAAACTAACAGCCAGCAAGGGGTACAGCACGAGCTTAGGATATACAGCCACGGACGCTTGCGCATTATCGCTCGTTTCCATTAAAAGTGGGTACGGCTGGTTATGGAAATGTTGGAAGTAGAGTAGGATGCCTTCTTCTATAATCTCATCTGGGATCTCGTGTTCGTTTGTGATTCTAGGCATATTAACGGAATTCCACTAAGTAGTATAATATAGCAAACCGGAAAGGGCCAGAGGGAGAGGCTGAGTCTATAGAAGCCATCTCATTTACGTGGTGTTGTCCTTCTCCATTATCCAAGTCGACAATCCCCTTGGCTCTGGTCAAAAAGGTCAATACAGCCAGACGATACGTTGAAGGACGACCCTGGAATGACCTGAGTCTTCGCATACTGACCCTAAAACCTGTGCCAACTCACAAAGCTTGGTCTCGACTGCGCTCAATCGGATGGACTGCGACCAGACATGAATCGGCGATGATGAAGTATACGCTCAAGGTTCTCACCTCGTACTGTCCTTGCGCGAGGGGGAAGATCGGACGAGTCTTGCGACCTCGACCTCGCTCCCCTTTGTCAGGCCGCGGCGCCTTCTCGGCATAGATACATCGCTGTCTCAGGCGTATGCAGAGGGAGCATCGTGGTTTCTCGCCTGGACACCGTGACTTTTTGCGTCTGTCGGGTGTTAGCGAATGCTGGTCCTTATCTCCAGTGTGCTCATCCTTTGCAAGGGGTGAAGCTACCGGCAATTCTCGCAGGCCTGGCTCGCCCGCTTGATGGGCTCGACAAAATTTTCATCGGCAGGCGAAGCCAGATCATTCGCCATGAAATACTAGCAGGTGAAATTTGACCGACAGTTAGCAGCCTCGCGAGTCACCTAGAGGTCGACCGTAGAAGTGCAGTGAAGTCGTATAAAGTTCCTCGCGTGGTGGGAGCGGCGGCGGTCGATGACTTGGCAGTCACGGGACTTGACTCCACGGGGGGGGCTTCCGAGGGGCAAGTGATATTTCGCGTACGATGTTTTGTATTTCGCGTGCAAAATTAACTGCCAAGACAGGTACCATTCCACATCTGGTAATTTTGGTGGCCGCTAGTAAATATCTGCTCCTTATATGGAATAGTGCCTCTTATACTATTAGGTTTTGCACGCAAAATACAAAATATTACACGCGGAATATCACTTGCCGTTCGAGGGCACCGGGGCCCTTTGGGGGGAAGGGAGTGAGAGATTTTCGTAGAATTTAGGCCTCGGTGATTAAACCTCGCCGTTATCTCTACTAATACGGAGTATTTACATAGCTAGGCGCAGGTATCTAGTTGATCCCTCTAGACTTCTCATCTTTGCATAGCCATGGAACATCAACGTACGGCTATTACTCTTACAGCGCGGTCTTTATCACCGCGGTAATTCTAGTCACACTACCTTCTAGCACCTCGCTAGATACTTAGCTAGATCAATTTGCCTCCTGAACCCTCCATTCCCTAAGCTCACCTATTTTCTGCTACCGAATTGCTGAATACGACACGCGGGACACGGAGCACGGCACACGGAACTCGGAAATCCGTCTGGAGATTTGGCGCTCAGGTTCTGGGCTTCGACACACGCCTTTAGTGATGCGCATTTTGACAGATGGTCACATTTACAGCCAGATGGTCTCTCACTCGTCTCGCTAACGGTCGGTCGTGGTCGGTCACCGTCGTCGAGGTAATTACAGTCCTCCGTCTAGGGCAACAAAGGTGTTTCTCTCAACATCGATTCAGGCTCATGGTTTGCTCAGCTCTTGTCCGAGCGAGACTGAGTGGCAACAGGGATAGGCATAAGCCAATCAGATTCGGGTTACCAGCCAGCATTCTCTGGAAGTTGACCTAAATTCCAACCACGTTGCTGCCGGTTCCGACTGCGCACTGCTTTGGGAAGCGGTAGGCCAGCCAATCCAGTTCTAACCTCGTAACATTGTGCATGCATGCATATATCCTGATCCTCAACTGGGCTGAGCAGCCCTTTCTGTCCAATCCTGCCATGGCCAAGTTCTCTCCATCAAGCTCTTTTCTTCTTCGTGATTGGCCAGTAGGAGATAATCTATCTTAAGCTTGATTGACGACTTTGAGAGTCTCAAAGTCACCTGGATCGACTCTCCCATCCGCAGGTAACACTCTCTCCTTCTCAAACGCTTGCATGATGGACTGTACGTAGTCAGTATTCTCTAACTCCTTGTTGTGTCTCTCCAAGTCGTCTTGTCCAAAAGCAGTTGGCCACTGTGGCAAGGCAGACCCCATCTCATTCCAGCGTTCCGCGATTCGAAGCAATGAGGGCCAGAGTTTGTACATCTCACGATTCTTCCATGAGCCACAAACTGCTAGCAAAGGTTCGATGAAAGGGGCTGTGCGCGGTTCGTTGTGCATGATTGCGGAGTAGAATCGATGGTTTCTCTTCGTTGCGAGGACTCTGTAATCTTTCTGACAAATCCGCTTTCACGAATCTTCTCCGCCGCTTCTCTGGCTTCTGCATCTAGACTATCGTATTTGCTTGGTCTCTCTGGCAAGACTAGTCCTAGGGATGGAGGTCTAAAATGTCGAGCCATTCGAGGTATCTTCGCCTGCGAGATAACAGTGGCAACTCTAGAGTCTTGTCAGTCGATGATACTGGTTATATCAGTCGTCTCAGGATCAATAAAGATATTGCTCAAGTTGAGATCGGGGTGCGATAGACTTCAATCCCAATATATTCAGAATCTTTTGAACATCGTGAAATGTAAGGGGCGACCAAGAGGTATTTCTCAAGAAGCGCAAGCATCTCGCTGGGTTGTTCTGGTTCGTCATCATATCGAGACAGGAGATTGTAGTTTCAATACATAATATGTAGTATTGGAGACCTCACTGATCAATGCCATTCGGTGCTTCTGCTGAACTAGAGTTTAATACATGGTCCTCCCGGGTCCACGAGACGTCCGGCGATTGTTGCACTTAACATCACCGACGTTCTTCCACTCGTGGTATTAATTCCCTCTTGAGAGTCATGATCAATTGCTCAAGCATCCACTGGGCTTCCGATTTCCCGCTCTTTAGGTAGCTTCCATTAGTCAGCCAGTTCGATGAACTTGATCCATTACCTTCTTCATAAATGCCTGGTTTGCCAATATCTCGCGATGTAACCCATTCAAACTCGTCTGGTATGTTTGCTCGAGAGACGCCAGCATGTTCACCTCTGGAGATCAGTGCTAGAAACCATGCCCACTCATCATACGTGAACTTTCGTGAGGGTGATGTAAAGAGGTGTGCAGCAACATTGCTGATTTCCTTTATCAGCAAATAATGATAGTAAGGCTGACCTTTTCCGAGGCTAGGTCCTATCTCCTCCATTGGGTCTTTTGAGCCATGCTCTATGGCTCTATTTTCTGTTCCAATTGGAGGTTGTGTCGATTCGTCGCACATCTTCCCCTTTGTCAAAGCACTTCTTCTTGATCCAATGGAAGGTGAGTTCTGGAAGGGGCTCATCCGGTGCTCGGTGTCGAGAGTCTTCCCTTCACATACACTCCTCGCAGAATACTTCGAGCTCTTCTTTCTGCTGAAATCTCCAAATTGCTGCACAAGGTTTCTCAACCGTGTCGAGTTGTCTTTAAGCCTTTTGATGATTGTGTCCCCCATGGAGCTGACTAGGATAGTGATAGTGGGTACTGCTAGCAGCGACCAGAATACGAAGAATGCTTTGCCGGCATTGCTTACCGGATAGAGATCTCCGTATCCTATCGTCATAAGAGCGATGAATGTAAAGAAGAGTGCTTGAAAGTATGACCAGTTCTGGACGCTTTCCGTTCGTTTGAATATCGCTGCGCTAAGAAACCAAAGCACAAACCAGGCAGTTCCTGAACCAAATAGCAAGATCCATCGGTGCTTTTGTGAAACTCGCTCCTGGATATCACGGAACATTTTGAAATCCTCTTCATTAATTTTTCCCTTCGACTTACTGAAACAAGTTAGCCCTTTTTTCTGGGAGGTAAAAGCGGAAAGAAATTGCATACCTCGACTGCAGGCGCTTCAGTAAAGCATGTTGTGTCTCCTTCATTATACTACTGGTCTTTCTTTTCTGGCGTTGGGTCAAAAAGGATTGGATGGACGCGATCATTAGACCTAACAGCAAGACACCGCCTACGGCGTAAGGGATAACCAAGGATCGTCCGAGGTGTGTCTTGGGAGCGTAATCCCCGAGCCCAATGGTCAAAATAGTATTGTCTGCCCAGTAGACTGCGTCCAGATAGTTCCACTTTTCGATGTTCGAAAATACCAGAGCACCAATCAAGAGATAGGCCTTGAAGATGATTGTTTGGTAGGTGAGTGCAGTCTCACATCTGACACACTTAGCTTCTTCGCTGTAATAGCCAGATCGAGCTGCATATACAGAAATGAGCATAAGGGAGGAGACGATAAAGTAGAGCCCACAAGCGAAGCAAGCATAATAAAATGCCTGTGAGAAAGAGTTGCCCTGTGTAGATGGAAGCTGAAGAGATATGGAAGCCACGGCAATCGCTGGGATTAGGAGAAACGATGAAATGTACCAGCCAACGATAACTATAGAATGACCAACAAAGGAAGCGGGGCCGCGACTAAATTTTGATATCAATGTCAGGTTCGCTGTGGCCGCGATGGCAAGCGAGACAGCATTGGTAGCGATAATCCTATCCGACATCAGGTTTCATTTCAAGTATTCAACCCGACAACTCACCAAGTGGGATTGGGTATGTTAACTCCCCCATCTTCCATCTCGTCCGACGGGGTTGATTCCCTCCAACCCTGCGTGAGAGCGCAAACGTTGAATGCACTTCCCATGGGTCCGAACGCGCCCTGTGTATCTGTAAATATTTCTTGGGATATTAGTTCGCCTGTATAACCTACAGCTAGCAACGGAAAAGCTGTCGCAGTGAACCACCACTGACTACGCAATAAGTCAACATCGGTCGGCCAAGAATTTCCCAGTGGGGTCTGTTTTTACCTCGAAAAGCCGTTCTTCCGTATCTTCCCTTCATTATCTTCCGTTTTATTAGTGGATGGCGCCGCAGGATTAGCTTTGTCGCCGTTCCGGCTCCAATTTTGGGGACTATTCATTGTCAGCTATTCCAGGAGATCTGTGGGGTTGGATAAATAGAGAGACTTGCAGACTGTCTAAGTAATTATCATCTAAGTTGGCACATGCTGAAAAAGAGGTTGCTTTCGTTCCCGTATTGTAAGTAAATGATTGGCGATCCTGAGATGCTATGTAGTCTGCAGAGAGTTTCAGACACAATTGGGTCTGAGGGGCAATGGCGGCGAGCCAGTTGATTGAATTGGTCAAAGCTATGACCATAAAGGATTGGTTCTCCCGAATTCAGCACGGTCCACAATTGCGCAATAGTGTCGGCACCCATGATGGCCAAGGATAGGTTCAGTGTGAAATTGCGCATGTGCAGTGGTCAGACTGTTCGTATAGGGTAGGGCAAGGGCAACTACTGACATCCCTTAGCGCCACTGAAACGCCATGCTGGAAGTTATGCTCAAAATTTGACCATGAGCTCAACAACGAAAATCACGAGACAAAAGGTTAGTTTGCCGACCTATGAAAAAATATACCTCGTACTGCGAATGAGTCTAGACCGCTCGGAATGTCATTCCCCCTTGGAGGACAAGTACGAGTGGAAACATGGAGTAGTACAGGCTTGCCATAAAGCTTGGGCGGATTGACTTTTGTGGGGGTCCTGTGTAAAGTAAAGTAATGACGGTGGTAGGTATAAGCAAAATGACTCGCCCTGCTTGCTATGCAGGCCCATAAACTTGCGCAATCTTATCGAGCCACATTCCATCCTGAATAACCCCTCACCCGGACTTGACACGAAGTGGTCGTGTACCTTGGCGCCCTCTTGGCCGCATCGACTGCCATTTGAATATTTTCTCCTTCGCGGATGGTCTGCTAATCAATCGGTGTACGCAGGGGGCATTGTGACAAGCGTCTTGAGCTGTCCTGAATCAATCGCGAAATTGGGAATCAGAATGCATTCAGAGATATTTGCAATCCTCATTGCTCCATATCTCTTGATTGCTGATCTCCAAGACCACCGCACACATTTAGAAAAGACGGTCATTCTGTGCCTCCCTGCCCTTCTTGTCTTCTTTCGGGTTACTTACAAGGAAGCTTTGCAGTGCGAATCCAGCATGTCGAAGACAGGCCTTCAACCAGGCTGGGAGGTATTTGAGAGTGAGGATCGACCATTTCTTGACCCTGAAGGTATAATAGAAGATAATGGTCGCAGAAATATTGAATATGATGTAGGCCCACAATAACCCGAAATTTCTCCACCTGGCACTGTAGTAGATACCGCTGGCAGCTAGAACCTGATCTGTGTTGCGTAGCGGACAGTAGCTACAATTTGCCGTGGTGGTCGGGTTTTCCAACCTGCCGGGAGCATTGGTGAGGAATGGAGTTAAGTATGTTTCACACGTTTGACTTAGAGGGGGGTCAAATATACTCAATTCGTCAGATGAGCATTCAATTTGACGCCCAGCCATCGCAGTTCCGGTAATACCTTGGACAAAGTATGTGAGTGGAGAGACGCGCCACATAAATATCCAAAATACAGGCAAGGCGTCCGGTGGTTGCATTACTCCATTGAAGACCAAGGACAGTGAGAACAGCACTGTTGCTAGCTGGCCAGCGGTCTCGGCATCAGGAAGCCCTGCGATAAGCATATGGGCGAACGTACTTGCAAAAAGGAAAAACTCGATTAGGAACAATAACACCAGGCCTTGTCGCTCCGAGGATTCCACCCCGAATGCTGGATAGTAATATGCACCGAATACCATGATCCCCAGGAGAATTTGATAGGGAATCTCGGCTAGAATATTGGCAAGGAGAAATGCAGGCCAACTATATACCTTAGAGGGCCGTTCTCGAACCTCATATAGGGACCTTTGAGTTACAAACCGCGGCATGATTTGTTGAACCAGGACCGAAAAGATGGATAGAACCAGGAAGTTGCTAAATATCGCGTTCTGGAGACCCTGCACTGACTCATCAATTTGGAAGAACGAAAACCCAATGAAAAGTCCAGATACAACACCAAGAAAGAATTTCCCATAGACATAGGTCGGAGTGCGCCAATACTGTTGAAAAACGCGGAGTGAGGTGTGGTACAGCTGGTGGAGAAATGGCATTGCGAACTCCAACCGATCGGTTTCCGTATCGTCGTTCACAAGCGGCCTGTTTGAAACCTCTTGGTTGATTCGGTCAATCTCTCTGTTCATGTTCTTGTAAGATTGACTTTGCATCCAAAGTGACGCCCAATCCTGCCGAGATTGCCCACTCGCCCCCGCGCCGATAATTTCGAGCATATATTCAGCGGGGTTTTCGGAGATGTCGCTCTTACGGGCGCCTCGACTCTCAAAATAGTCCAAAAGTTCTCTCGCATTAGTGCCGATATTCCCAAAGTATACCGTTCGACCTCCTTTAGCCAGGAACAGGAGCTGATCAAATTCCAAGAACAACGTAGAACTTGGTTGGTGGATAGTTGCAAGAATAGCTTGTCCGTGGTTTGCGAGCTTTCGCAATAATGAAACAATGGCCCATGAACTTTGGGAGTCCAGGCCCGAGGTAGGCTCATCGAGAAAAATTAGTACTTCCGGTTTCGCCGCAAGTTCAACACCGATGGATAGGAGCTTCCGCTGCTCCACATTGAGGCCTTCGCCAGGGACACCTACGACGGCATCTGAGAATCCATGCATGTTTAGCATATCAATCACGCTCTCCACGTGTTTATATTTATCTGTTTTGGAGATGGTCTTAGGCCGGCGTAACATTGCTGAAAACTGGAGTGCTTCCCGAACAGTAGAAGTCTCAAGGTGTAGATCCTGTTGCTGAACATAGCCCATCTTACGTTGAAAGCTATTCTCGAGACTCCTGCCGCTGATAAAAATATCTCCGGATATAACTCCTACAGAGATACGCTGCGCAAGCGTATCGAGCAGCGTAGTTTTGCCGGCACCAGACACGCCCATCAGCGCTGTCAACGTTCCCGGTTTAGCGTAACCCGAAACGTGATCAAGAAGTCGTCGAGGCTCGCCCTTGATAGTGATATCATAGGCCACGTTGCGCCAGGTAAAAACATCCTTTTGCTGTGGAATCGGCCTAATTTCCATGTCATCATTCCGACCAGTTCCAACGGCGGTCGCAGTTTCCATCACCAACTGTTCCACATCAGATTCCTCAGCAGCATTCTCTGTGCTTGATGCCTGCTTTGAGGCACTATGCCTGCGGACGACAAGAACCTCTGCAGTCGAAGACGTGGACGAATTCAATTCAGTAGCCGTCAAGTAGGCGGCAAGGAAGAAAGCCAGAAAGCCCCAAAGGATGCCGAAATTGCGCCATAGGTGCGAATAAGAATATTGGTAGCTTACCTCTAAAAAGGCATCTCCAGATACTGTCGTTTCACCGGGGAGAGCACCGCGAACTGAACAGATAAAGGTATCTCCGACAAGATTTGGATATGAAGGAACTAGTGACGATGTTGAACACGGAAACTGTATTCCGTGAAGTTCATTGACAAGTAAACCTTCGAAAGCGTAGGCCACAGGATTGATCCAACTGATCCATGCAAACCAAGGATGCATATAGGGTCGCGGAATAGTGAATCCTGTTGTTCTAGCTTTAGTTCTTCACCCGAATGGTGATCGTTTTACTTACCTGTGTATATCACTACTCCCAGTACTACCACCCCTGCTATCGCGAGTGCCTTGGAAATGGTCTTCGTTGCGGCTCCTATTGTTCTAGCGACGCAAGACATTGTAACTGCCGCTAAGAGGTTGAATATCAAGAAAATAAAGAATCGAGACGCTTCCCGTTTCAGATTCGCGAGGAAGTAGAGAATAACGCAGAAGAATGTTACCGAGACGATTTTGATAGGGAATTCTGATATCAGAATACCAAGTGCTTCCGCAAATGGGCGATAAAATGCGTATGAGGCATGCTTTTCAATGATTGGGCGTTGATTGTAGAGAGTATTGACTTCTACAATCGCGTTGAGAGCGTTGAATAATATTGAAAAGAAGAGGACGGATCCTTTTGCAAAAAAGCTGTCCGTAGTTTCTGGCGTTCCGTAGTATATAGAACCGATGATCAGGGCCATTGCGATTTTGGAGGTGACCATGGTTACCGCCGAAGTCCTATCATTCCACAGGCGCTGATATGCACGCCTTGTACAGGCCTTTACCTGTGTAGGGAGAGAGATGGTATAAGGTGATCCCTATACTGGGGTTAGAGCTTGATGTGAAACCATCGGAGAAGGCTTACCTGTGGCATATACTTCGATTGCATGTCCTTTCGTACTTCCCGAAATTCCGCTAGGGAACGAGCATGATCAGGGTAGCTCGCTTTATAGGCTTTAATCTCTTTCTGGAGGCTGGCATATTCTGGAGATGATTGCCAATAGTTCTTGAATTCATCAGGGGTCCGAGGGACACGGTGCTCATATCCTGGGCGGGCCCGTCGTGCTCGCTTATTGGTGACTGCTACGAGAAAGTCTCCGGTGGACTGTCTAGAAGGGCAGTACCAACCCATATGCTCAAAGTATGCTTGTGCGGACTTGGTTGACCCGTAGTAGATCTCTCGTCCTTCATATAGCACGACCGTCTTGTCAAAGAGCTCATAGATCGCTTGGGACGCTTGGTAGATGGCGACTAAATGGCAAGGGCCGAGAAGATCAGCCGACATTCGGAGCGCCTTGACAAATTCTAAAGCGGTTGCAGCATCGAGGCCGCGAGTACTATTGTCCCAGCAAGCTAAGGGAGATCCTGCCAGTGTCATCTCGGCAATGCTCACGCGCTTTCTCTCCCCCCCAGACACTCCTCGCACATAATCGTTGCCAACCTTGGTGTTATAGGTGTGCGACAGACCGAAAATTGCCATTACTACCCGGGTAAGGTACCTTGCGTTTTCTTTCCTTGAGATCTCCCTCACCCGGAGTCTCGGCGTTCGGACATAGGAAGCGAACTCGAGAGTTTGACCAACAGTAAGATGTGGAAAGTGGCGATCCACTTCCTGATTATACACAATTTCTCCTTTAAATTCTTTCGCCATAATTTTCCGACCAATACCTGCAAGACGGCATTAGATGGGTTCAATGCCTAAGTGGACGGGGTCATGGCACCATTGTATTGAAGGGTCGAATTTTGGTCCACCAGGAGGCCATGGAGATTACCTGAAATCGTTTTCAGGAGAGTTGAGCAACCGCTCCCAGGTCTGCCTAGAACGAGAAGCATCTCACCGTTCCTCAAAACACCCTCAAATTGCCTGATGATAGTCTTCTTCGCTCTTGGGTAAAGTATCGATCTCCAAATGTTTGCTGGTTCTCTTAGGGGGAACCCGACGGTCTTTTGGAAACCCGACGCTTCGTTGGAGCAATAAATGTTCAGGTCTTGGAAGAGTACGCTCATCTTTCTCTGTTTGAGACCCTTCTTTTGACCAGTTTCAATCATTGATTTGGCCCATTTGTACGCATCGAACCGTGGATTTGAGGGGTCGATAGCACTCCCCTCATCCTCTATTTCATCGGCTGTGGGATGCTTTGATGATCCATAATCCCGTGAGAAATGCGAATATGTAGTAGTGCGACTGAGAGCCAATGCTAGATTCGCGACTTCTCCAGGATGACCTGGTTGTAGAGGTTCAACGTTCCAATCTTGAGCCATTTTACCAGCAATCTTATGTTCTAGCGAGGCCTGATCCTATGTGGTTGAGGAGGCTTCTGCTTGTACTTACCAGGTATCTCGTTCGAGCTCCAATGCGCCGAGCGGCTAGACTTAGAAACAGAAGTTTCAAATAGACGGGTGCCGTCCACATCCTCCAGACTCGCGCACATGCACTCTTTTGAGATTCTCAAGCTCGAACTCCGGTTTTGCTAGGAACCGCTCGAGAGCTCCTCGTGTATGTAGTCCAAAGGTTGTAAGCGATTACGAGGAATTGAGTGAAATGGATGGGCCGTATGATACGAATAGTACATGTCTTTACAAATGTAAGGTGCAAACAGCCCTCAAAGCTTCAAAGCCTTGGTCAAATATCAAGAGTAAGCAGGCTGAAGAAAGGGGTGGGCTCGGAAACCGCAACACACAGTCTCGCAATACGTGGGTATTGCAAACTTTCTTTCTAAATGCCAAGAGCTCATGCAAGTGTTAGCATCCCTGCTGCCTTCCTTGTCATCAACCCGGGCCCAGTGCTGAATGGCCCACTTATTGTTATTGGGCCCAGACAAGTTTAATTAATTTGGAGTACATAACATGAGAGCTACTGGATGTGCCTTGCCCGATGGTCAACCAGAATTAAAAAATGGCGCTGAGTCCGATCATGAATGCACTCAAGAAAGTCAGTGTAGTTAACCTTGCGAACAGCTTTGTTGCCCCACTCTCTGCATTGGCTGTTAGGACAGCCTCGGGGCTGTACAGCAGAGGTGATGTGCTGTTGATGGTACCGTTCCAGCAATACCTAGTAAAGCAATGCTGACATACCACTGGAACATCCGTACCTGTTCTCTCGAGACTTCTGCTAAGGATTGAACAGCCTACACAGGCTGGCCAATCCATATCGATTGTACCATTTGCCATGGTTACCACATTATAGCCATTTTGAATAATAGCGTTTCGTTCTGTGTCGTTGAATTGTAGATCAAATGTCGAGACATTTGATTGATAAGAATACGGAAAGTTTGGAATATAGACGATTAGAGGACTGGGTCCTGTCATATTGCTCGAATCACAACCAAAGAAGGTCGGTCGTGCATTCAAACCGAGGTTGACAAATGTGTTCTGATCGGGAACTGAGGGGAAGACAGTCCCATTTGCAATGCCTGTAAGGTTGAGACTGCGACGGTAAGTCGCAACCATACTTGTCCCATTTGGCCAGAAGGTTTGGGTGTCTGCTGAACTGTCAATGGCGAATATTACGTCAACGGACCTTGCTGGCTGGATAAGCGGATGAAAGGGTACATTCTGGAGATCTTCGCCACCATCTACCAAAAAAAGTGTTGGTGATTGTGCATTAGCATTGGTTTCGTTCCGGTAGAAGTAAAATGGGTTGGGCCCGTATAATGAGATGTCGTTGTTGTCATTCCCAATTTCCTCAAGGATCGCCGTCAAAGCATTTGTCAAGATATTAGCTTCGCTCGTACCATTGATTAGCAGAAAAGCCTGGTTGAACAATGAAGATGATGTCCCCATCATAAATCCAGCATTGTCGAATCCACGAACACATTCCTCATCCTGAGGAAGTGTACCAGCAGAGAAGTTCGACCCAAGGTACTTCAATGGAACAAATCCGTAAGTAGTAGGATCGAAGGTCCCAACTTCCCAGGGATTAAACTCAAAAATTGTAGTATTTGGGGCTTTCAATAGGTGAGCAAGCGTTCTTATGGCAATGAAATCTGGCTGGATGCTTCACTAACTTACCTATTGCAAGCTGGCCTGGTGCACGTTCATCCGCAATGACGATGGGCATCGGCATTTTTCCATCTATAAATTCCGGCTGCAGGGCTATCGAAGACCAAGTGTATGCTGGCCCTCCATCTGTAGCATTAATGAACTGATATGATAATGCTCGACCCCTGCAACAGTTAGCATTCCTGCTAGAACAGTATACGGTGGAGACTAACCAGTAGTCGGTAATTGAATCATTGAACCCAGCATTAGTCTTTCCGCTTACTGTGTCAATAAGTTGCCTGTAGTAGTTCGAAACCGTTGCAGGACCTTGAAGGATAGAGTCCTCCAAATTCCATAAGCCGCTTGTACTGTCACCTAGTATCGCCTGAATGCTAGTGAAATTATTAATATAGATCGAGCCCACAAGCCAGGAGCCTCCGCTTAGTCCCGAGAAGTAGGTTGCAGACTGCAAGAGGCCACCAAGCTGACCTGGCCCAGTTGAGTTCTCTGTCCGGGAGTCAAAGGCAGCCACTGCACCAGCGCCATTGAGCATTGCCCTATAGCCACCACCAGAAGCTGCAATGGCGATATTTGGCAAATAAGATATGTTGTCGGCATTCTTGTTCATATATGTTGCAACATCGAAGTTGCTGATGTTGAGCCTGGAGAGTAGATCACTCATGGTGTTTATAGTGTGGTTCCGCCGGATCCCAAGCCAAGAAATCTCGCTGGGGGACAGTTCACTCGCACTACGAATGACGGGTCTGTCCGAAGGACAGCTACCCCCCTCTGGTGTGTAGCCATTTGGTGCATCTGGGGAAGCTCTTCGAATTGCAGTATTGAGGTCTTCAATCTCCGAGGGCTCGCCAGGCAAGAAGTTGGAGGCTAAGATAATTGTTAGGGGTATTCGTGAAATTTCGTGGCCAATGTGCAACCATTTACCTTGACACAAAACAACTATCATAAACGAGATCGTTGCAAGAAACTGCATCTTTTACAAACCCTCCTATGCAGTAGCAGAATATTAATATGCGGAGACAGTGTTTGCAGTGTCTGCTCCTATTTCGCCTGGATGGGAGTCACGGATATATTGAATTATCAGCGGCGTGGGCCATGGCCGCCACGACAGGTAGGTGCAGTAACAAACTTGTCTCTCAAACAGGGCAAGAGTATTTTGGACCAGTGCGTTTTCTACAGTTTGAGAGGTGACCGGCGTGCAGCATTTCTCTCCAGCGAAAAGCGGGGTCAGTGTCATGCAACTTCACGAGACGTCGCTAGCTATCCGCATAGGTAAGTATGTGCTTGGTAGTAGGGATTGGTGTAGTACCAAATAAGCCAAGCATTGACCAATCAAGAATACGAACCGAAGTAGCACCCCTGCAAGCCACTCGTAAGCGAGCTGATATCACGATGCGAGGGGCAAGAAGAGGCAGGACCCTGGCTCGTGTTCATATTTGTGGTGCATTGACCTTGTTATGTAGTTTATTATACGAGTTTTCAGCTTCCAGTGGGAAGTTGAAAACAAGTTCCCTTGTATCTATGGTGGCCGATTCAGTGGCCTGACTCTTTCCCGTTTCTCTGTTACCCAATCTTTTACGTACAGAAGACCGTTTTAAACTCTCCCTGGCCTAAAAACTGATAACCACTTAGAAGCCAAACCATTGAATTTGAACAGCACCTTACAGTATTGGCTCTGGGAAATACTCCAATTGCTTCAATGGAATGAAGACTGAGACATTGAACTTCGACTCATCAAGATATCAGATTGTGTTGTCACATGCTCAACGGCCCAGAAATGAAAGTAACCGAGAGCCCCTCCGGTGGATATCAAGATGCACGACGATGATTAACACGTGATCCACAGCTTCGACCAAGGCCAATCAAGCAAGGTGCCAGCGTGATGAAGTCCAATCTTGAATTTAATTTTAGGGAAACTTAGTATCTATGCACATCACCAATTGACAAGGTGGTGAAAAGAGGTATATTAGAGAGGATTCTGTGTGACCTTTTGAATACACAGTAATATTTGGTCGCTCTCCAACAGAGATACCTCTGAAATTTCCTCACATTTTGCCCACATGGCTTTAGCAACCCAGCCAAACAAAAGCTAGAAACCCAGATGGAAGGGGGTTTCTACGCGGGTTGGTAGACATGTGAAGGTTAGAAGCACCCCAAGGGGTCTTAATTTTTCGTTCCCACCAAATACACGTTTGCGTTGATAAATTCCTTCCTTCTTGACTTCTAATGAGTTACTTGTAGCAACGGCATCCACTTCTCTGTTTCTGACCTGTCTCCTCCTACATCTCATATCCTGCAAACCTTTCACGTACACCTTGTAGGGATGTCCCTTTACATTCTCAGTTTGATGCTAAAAATGGGTCTCGCATCCCAATTCAATCGTCTATCATCCGCGCCGTTGTGGCTTCATTACTCCGTTTTCAAGTCGTCTGTGCTGACCTTGGGGTACCCAAGAACCAGGTCTGCATTATTGCGGCTGAGGCAACACGTGAGGCTATCAACTCGGCTGAGTTCGTTACGACGATTGAAAAAGAAACAGGCCTAACGATGGAGTTACTACCAAAAGAAGAGGAAGGCAAAGTCGGTGCCTTAGGAATTACTAGTAGCTTCTCCCATGTTGGCGGCCTTGTGACGGACCTGCGTGGCGGAAGCACTCAAATCACTTAGATGATCGCAAGTGAAGGAAATATAGAGACAAGCCCTCAGAGGGCGTTTAGATTAGCGGCCGCGATGACTCGGACGTTGGACAAGATAAGCGCTGGAAGTCAATGGATGAGGCCGAGAAAGCTAAGGCCAAGTTGCGAGAGGAGATGAAGTCAAATTTTCGCGATGCGTATAAAAAGCTCAAGATCCCACAGGGGCTCATTGATTCTGTGAAAAGTGAAGGTGGCTTCCATCTATATCTCTCCGGAGGAGGTTTCCGAGGCTGGGGTTATCTGCTTCTTTACGAAAGTCAAGTGCACGGCCACCATTACCCAATCTCCATAGTGAATGGTTTTTTTGGCTGCCAAGGAGCACTTCGAGGACACAGAGGGATACAAGAAAATTGCGAAGACTGCACATAAAATCTTTCGAGTGTCAGACCTGCGCCGATCCCAAGTCCCTGTAGTTGCATTCCTGGTCAACGTCCTGGCCGAAGCTCTCCCACACGGCATCAAGGAAGCTCGTTTCTGCCAGGGCGGTGCTCGGGAAGGTGTACTCTTTCAAGAGCTACCAAACAACATCTACAAGTATTCTTCGAGCACTCTAACCTTGCTAAAGAGTCCTCCTCGGGCGCGGCGCTGTACAGTGACACAACTAGTATATATTGGCTGCGGCACACGGCATCTCCCACGCTGATCGCGCCCTCCTGGCGCTCATGTTCGAAGAGCGTTTCGAAGGCGAACTACCGCCTCGCGAGATAGACTAAAACCCTCTGTTCGGGGCCTCTTGACCCCTGAACAGGTGTGGTGGACTCGATATCTCGGGAAAATTGCGACGATGATGGCCAGGATTTATCCTGCCAGGGTGATCGAAGAAGCTAAACCGAGAGTGCGAATTTCGGCCAGGTGGGCTGCTGGCTGGGGAAACACGGGAACGAGGATGGGTTGGAGGTGAAGGTCTCTATTGCAGGACGACCAAGCGGTTCTATCTTGTTGAAGGACACCATGATAGAGCTTCTACGAGTCGTTGAAAGCGTGGGGAGGAGGAAGAATTGGATCGGGGGAAAAGAAAGATGGGGGATGACTGTCAAGGTCATGGTGGAAGAAGAAGATGAAGAAGGTTGGCAGCTTGAAGGTTGAAGGCGCTGCCAACAAGGCCAGCCGAAATAGCTGAACAAACAAAAGTGAGCTTCTACGGGTGTTCAGATGTTATCTTATATATTTCAAACTGTATACGCTTCTGGTCATGGTTTCCGAGAATCGGTTCTCAAAAACACTCAAATGTAATCTTTTCGTTGTTTGCTCGGTATCTCAGATCCATATTATCAATGACCCTCCTTACTTCTTCATTCAGGTACTCGAGGTAGGACACTAAGGCACTAAAGTGAGGGACATTCCAATGCTGACTTGTAACTGAAAGAAAACTCTACAATCATCGACTGCTTTGTCGCTGTTCAAGCCTGCAAATTTAATTACTAGTAGAGCAGTCTTTTTCACTGAGCTGGTATTATTTATGAGATTGGGCACCAATATCTCACTCATGATGAACCCTCAGGATATTACGCAGGAGAGCGTAGTAAACCAGCCAAAATGGCGACATCTCCATCAAAAAAAGGAGCTACAAGAATTGAGATTGGCAACGACAGCTCTTTTGCCCTTTGGTCGGGTCTCTCAATTTCCAAGTCGAAAGCCTCATGAAAAAGACAATATTGCGAAATTTTTTGTAAGAGTTTAGCACTTGGTGACCCTCTTTTGGCTCAACAATATTCTCCAACCATAGCTGCAGATTCCATTAAAGGGTCAAGTCTTGTTCGCCAGTAAACCAAATTCGATGGACACAAATACCGCGTCGATGCCCATCAGAAACGTACTAACATGGCGAAAGCAGCACATTGCCAGGATATTGCCCTATCTTCATTTGCCGTTGCATGGTTTCGATTTGATGGATGAGAGAATCTCGCAGTTGAAGTGGGTAAGAGGGGAGGAATGAGAAACAGTACTCAAGATGTGATATTGCAATTGCTAATATTTGAGAACGATGCTCAGCCATGCGCACCGTATCCGAACTACCGATATTTGGTTTGGACCTATCAATGGAATGCTATAGCAAGGCTATCCAGCAACAGTTTTGACACCTCCTTATTCAGCTCCATCTTTTAGCACTTCTTTCCGCACGTCAACCAATATCAAGCACAGCAAGGCCATGCCAATGGTAGTCACGCCCGCGACAGCAACGATAAACAACCCCCAGTGGAAAATATGCAGTCTCTGCTTCCGCATGAAAATCATTATAACGGCCAGGACAGCACACATCTCGGCGGTGACAATTCCAGCGACGACTCGAGCATCGATTTCAACCTGGCCTTTTTGACGATTAATGCTAAGGAGGGTGCCAGCCATGACCAACATGATGTACGAGAATCCAATGAGACCATTGTAGAACTGGAACAACTTGTTTTCGAATGCCTCTTGTTGTGGGTTGAGCTGCTGCTCCGGAAGTCGTAATAAAACGTTCGATCTTTTCGACCCGGGTGGTGTTGCCGGCCGATTCCTGGAGGTGCGAGGTCGGCGAATTGTCAAGTCGTTATCAAGTGAACCTGATGATTCCAGATCAGATTCAATGGCTTGCTGTCCGAAAAGCAAAGGGGTTCTTTCTGCTGCACCCTGAGAGTTCTTCTGTTTCGGCTTGAGCAACCAATCTATCAGTTTACTTTTCCCTTCACTGAAACTGTGGTACACTGCTCCAAAGGCATTCGACGCCGTCTCAAGCACTGGAAAGAGAGGCTCATTAGGGTCGACATAGAGTATGTAGCCTTCCTCGGAATTAGAATCTGAATCCCCATCGTCATATTCATTCCAATACCGTCGGGGTGGCTGGTATCCATCATCAGCTAAAATTTGCACTCGCTTCTTCCTTCCACTCCCCCTCGGGCCAAACGTCGACTTCATGGATGAATTGGGTTTCGGGTTTGATTCAACTCGAAAGACATTGCTAAAGAAAGTCTACACGTACCCAAGATGTAATTTTCAATTTCACCCTTTACTGTCCATACTTAAATCGGTCGTACGATCACTGTTGAATGTCGTCATTACTAATGTAAACCAGCCACGGTCATCGCACGATGAGGGATGGGAATGCCGTTGAAGCGGGCTAACAATAAATCACGTAAAAGGTCAACATTAGGCAGTTGGTGGCTCGCTTAGTTCAAGAAAATGCCCTCCTTTGGTGTGGTCAGCATTGCCTTAGGTTGAGTACCCTTGCATATTGAATAAACTCTGTCAATTGTGTTGGTTATTCTCGGATTTTAATTACAAGAATCCAAAATACTTCCTAGCTTAATCGAATGTAAAAGTTCTGACATCTGGCAGAGCGGACGTAGACTTCGCCACTCGTATTAATTAATGTAGACAATCGGCGATCCAAGTTTATTTGTACGACCAGGGTGGGAATTGTTGTTGCACATGTCCGGAAATGCAAGCAAGCTTCCGTTTGTTTCCAGCATCGATCCGATTGGCGGTCCGATGAAGGTATGACTGAGAGAGCTTTAAGTTCTCCATCGGGTTTGGAGGATTTGCTGCAACAAATACGCATTAGTTTGCTTTGACGTGAGCAATGCTGTCATTGGGCTGACTTACAGAGTAAAATAAAGAAAACGGAGGCGAAAGACTAGGGCCCCGTGGGCACGTTCCTGGTCGCTTAGGCTGATCGTGGTATCAATGAACAAAAGCCATGGCCATGATAGCATGATCCCTGCCTAACACGTAAGCATGCTCGCATAGTCAATCGGTACCTCGAGTGGTGGCTGTGAGGTGTCGATGCTCGAAATACCCTACGATATTTCACCACGGAAGGCATTTCATTACGCTGCAGATCCAGAATTGGGACGTGCGCCTTAACGCCGGCGCGCCTCGATGTCAATGTAAATCACAGAGAACCCGAAACCAAGCGCAAAGGCGGTCACAGCGCAAGAGGCACATCAGCTCCTGAATGATGAGACGATAACGGTGGAATCGACCTCCGCTGTGTACCATGGACACGACATTAGTTCCACGAAGGTTCAAGCCTTGAGTCTGCTCATCACGCGGTAAAGCCAGGGCATCGAAACCATCCGAAGAGAGCTGATTAAGATCGAAGCGGAACAAAGAACGCTGAAAACCCTTAATGCCGAACTATATTAAGAGCCTCGCTCCCCACGAGCATAACTTTAGTCATACTCCGCGGCAACCCCTTTCACACGTTCCTACGCGTCAGTGGCAGACAGCACAACAGCAACCCAGTCGACCACGAGCAATACCGCTTCTAGAGGCAGCGAGCGGACCAGGAAAGAAGTGAACTGCCTTCAGATTAGCACTCAGATGAGCCAACAAAGTAGAGAGGTAAATAAGAACTCATTTGCGCGACATCTTGCTATAGCGAGAACGAAAGACTACATTCAAAATATCTTACGCTAAACGGAAATAATTAAAGAGGCCAAAGTAGTAAGAGTAGGAACAACCAAAACTGGATATGTGATCCGCTTCAAGGAGAAACAGTCGTTCGCCACAGCCGAAGCCAACACCGAGTAGCTAGATAGGCTCGGTAGTGACACCAAGTTAGTGAAACTCCGGTTTAGCGTGGTGGTCTGCCGCTTCCCCACAGATAGTGTCCCCTACCAGAAAACAGACAGGATGGTCCCTACGATCGACGAGACTGTCCTCCAGGACGCGAAGCCAGATGTATCGACTGCAACGGAGCACATCCCACAAAAGACAAAGAATGCAGCAGACCATCTAGCGCGGATTGTCGACAATGAACCAGTCCAATCTTCGAATACTTTAGATGAAAATTATATCAACAGACCTTAAGCAGCAGTGACTTACGCAAATACAGCCTTATCTATGTCAACAAACGAATTCCAACTTCAGCACACCGGCAAATTCAGTGAAGCCATCCTGATGTCACCGCCATCAGGGTCTGGAATGGTGAGAGACAAATCCTCCTCATCTCAGTGTACATTGAACTATAGTGTTACGGACTAGGTCACTGGAAGGGTCGCTAAGGGCAAGCCACCTACACCTAAAAGAAAACAGGGAAGTTAGCCGATGGAGAACGAGGCTACGTTACGTGACCTAGAGCTAGACTATAAGGGACTATAGACTATACGAATAGTCTAGGTAAGTCCATAGTCTATACTAAGTATTATATATATACGCTCCTTTACCTAGATAGTATAGTTCGTAGTTAACTTCGTTAGTAATCCTATACCTATATTTAGGATATAGTTGTTACGAACTAGGTTACTTGAAAGGTTACTAAGGGAATTAAGGCACCTACCTAGGGAAGGAAGTTAGCCGATGGAGAACGAGGCTATATTACGTGACTAGGTGAGGCTAGATCCCCTAGATCCCTTAGATCCTATAGGGTCTCAAGAGATCTAGAGGGAGCTATAAGATCCAAGAGAGCTATTAGTATTATATATATACGCTCCTTTACCTAGATAGTATAGTCGTAGTTAACTTCGTTAGTAATCCTATACCTATATTTTAGGATATAGTCCGACGAATAAAGTATTCCCTTTATTATCTTAGTTAATACTCTAGTACCTACTCTATTAAGGAACCCTACCTTAGTTAGAACTACTTATAGCTCGGATTATAATACTTTAACTACTACTTAATTAGTATTAAATATCTAACGTAGGATTATCTCGAATTAGATTTCTACTACCTAGCGTACGTCTACTTATAGCCTTAAATAATTCTTTAAAGACTAATATCGTTTAAGATAGTAGTTCTAACGAAGACTTAGACGTAGATATAGTTAACGTACTAAGACTTACTAATATATCTAGAGATAGTATTAAGGTAGAACTATTCTATAGAAATAGGAAGAAGCTAGAATACTTCCTTATATAACTTAAGACTACCTTTAAGCTTAATTTAACTAAGTATACTCTAGTAGAGGATAAGGTTATATTCGTAGTAATATATCTAAAAAGAGTAGCGTTCTATTAGTTTAAACTAGTATAGGACGACTACCTCGAGTCTTCTAGTCCCGATAATAAAACTAGAGTATACGTTAGGAACTTTATATAGTTCGAAGTAATAATTAAATAGATCTACGATACGATTAATAAGACTATTATAGCCTCTCGTACTATATATATCTATTATAATCCGAGCTATAAGTAGTTCTAACTAAGGTAGGGTTCCTTAATAGAATAGGTACTAGAGTATTAACTAGGATAATAAAGGAAATACTTTATTCGTCGGACTATATCCTAAAATATAGGTATAGGATTACTAACGAAGTTAACTACGAACTATACTATCTAGGTAAATAAGTATATATATATAGTACTAGCCTAGACTATAGA